>NW_026889803.1:52282500-52882500 GCF_033153115.1 Saccostrea echinata
CTTGATTTACCTACTTTTGAGAGTCAAGAGATTAATATAACATATTAATTATTACCCTAAATATTAATTACCCTAATATATAGGGATATTACCCTTAACCCAGATGGTCTCTCCCACCTACACATGTACCTGTATTTTACCAGGTAAGATTCCTGCACAATGTTCTGTAAAATTGGGGCAGTTAGGGTCCATGATGGGAAAATAAAGACATTCTCCAGTATATGTAGTTAGAGGACACCATGGAATTATGGACACAAAAAAACTCACCCCCACGACATGCCTGAATTAAGAATATTTTTGGTTTTTCATTAAGATCTGGACAGTTGTTGGGTTCAAACATTTCTGTAAGTGTTGTCACTGGGACAGAAACTCCATCAATACCACACACTCCCTGGTCATCACCATGAGTCAGAATAATTAAGATAAAACAGTCACTGTCCTTTATCTTATCACTCAGACTTACATACTTGGTTTCATCAATTATTTCCTAGAAAAGACCAAAAAAAATTAGAGATGCAAAATGAAGTTTTTTGTTTTGTTTTCTTTTTGAATCCGTTTCTCTATGCAGAAAAAAGGATAGAAACCTCTGTAAGGAAATAGCTGATATCAACACTAAAAATTAATATCTTCCAAGGAAAACTGAACATGATTTTAATTCCATTTGATATAGGAAGCAGTCATGATTGCATTATACATGAATATTAAGTTTCCTATGTATCAGACAATAAAAAAGCCTTTTCCTTTTCATGCACTAAAATTGACTTTGTACAGATGATCTTCAGTCATAGGAATTTTACAAATTGGCAGATTTTTTTTAATTACATGTATCATTTTGCATGCTATTCGTGTCACCTACACATACGTTCTCATGATTAAAGCTGATTTTAACAGATAAACAATGTAATGTTTCAATATATGATCAATTGGGTCCCACTTTGCTCCCTGAGCTATTGGAATTGAAAAAGTTTGCTTGCTAAATGTCCAACATTAAGGATTTTTTTAAGTACATGTATACATGTATGTATAATACATTATATGACTAATAACTAAGTAAACATAGTCCTACCATAGGGCATGACCTCTGGGTTCAGGGGATATGAATTTGCTTCACCTTTTTTTTTTTTTCATTTTTTTCTGTTAAAGGGAAAACAGCTTATAGTATTAATGCCAAAAAATTGCTTTCTAAATGTGTTTGATGAAAGAAAAATAAACTGTTAAACGTGCAATGTATTTTGCAAAATTAGTCCCATTCTAGGGCCTTAATCTGGATCAGGTGGACAAGAATTTCACAGTTTTGGTAGTGGGCTGTGTAATCATTATGATTTTGTAACAATTTTTCTCCTACTAATGAGTTAAGAAAAAGAGAATCAGACAATAAAGCTATGGTAAAACTCTTGTTAAAAGGGATACAAATATACATGTGACAACTCACCTTTCCTGTCAAATTGTCTTTTACAATTACTTCAAAGTGGAGACCTTTAAATAAATTTTTAAGGTTGTCTCTGTCAAATTTTGTTCCAAATCTGTTAGACAAGTTGGTGCCTGGGAGAAATTGTTCATTATTGATAATGAACACTAATCCTCGACGTTCCCTTTTCATACTATACACCTTAAATTTAAAAAGAACTTTTAAGGATGTCAGCTTTTCAGCAGGAACAATAACTCCTGAAATTATAATTCATTGGAATAATTCTAAAAATGAAGTTTTAAAGCAATATGAGCTGCAACTTGGATGGCAAAAATTTTTGTTGCAAAATTGTAATTAACAATTTCAATGACAGAAAAAAGAACATTTATAAACTTCTGTTGCTTATATTTGGGATGGAAGAACTATTTATAAGCTTTGATTGAAGCAGAATTACATTATATTGTCGTCCTGTACAATATTGATTCTAAGTAATACTACACATCCCATTGTACAGAAATCTTTCTTCTAGAAAAAAATTAATAATTTATTTTAGTCTAATTGATCATGAAGGATATAATTACATACAGATTTATCATAAGAGCACATTTTAACAGCAAAATAAAATTCTCAAAAATGCAGCTCATATTGTTTAAATATTGAAATTTCAATTTCAAGCAACAATTTTCATTTCAAGCTATTAAGTATGATTCAAGGTAGTTTGAAGTCTTTGAAATGGCCTTGTAAATATATGTAGTTGATAAATTGTTCCTAATATAAAAAAAAACAAAGGTAATCAAAGATTACGAAGCTCACCTCGACGAATGTTATCTATAAGTAAGGCAAATTTCACATCATATTTTTTTTCTAGTTAGGGAACATCCAAAGATCAATATCCTTGCAAGTTTGGTTTAAGTAGGACTTGTAGTTACTTGGAAATAGACCAGCTCAAAAAACTTTTAACCTGTTTAGTAATCAAGAAAATTTTGATCAGTTCCAACATCCAAAGCAAGTCTGGAAGTTTTCATCCTTAGATGCACCATCTATGAAAGTTTAATCATAACAGGCCATAATATTATATACCTACAACAAAAAAAAACCCTGGTCACTCATCTGGATAATGTAGGTCAGATTCAGAATCCAAAGCAAGTCTGGTAGTGTCCATCCCTAGATACATCATCCATGCTTATTTGGTTAAAATATGTCTAAAATTCACTCATGTAGAAAATCTAGGTCAGATCCAGCATCCGAAGCAGGTTGGTTAGTGTCCATCCCCAGATGCATCATCCATGAAAGTTTGGTCCAGGTAGGGCTTATAGTTACTTGGGAACGGGACTGCTCCAAAATCTAAACCTGGTCTCAAATGTGGAAAATCTAGCTCAGATCCAGCATCCGAAGCAAGTGTGGTAGTGTCTATCCTTTGGATGCATCATCCATGCAAGCTTGGTCAAGGTAGGGCTTATACTTACCTGAGAACAGACCTGCTCCAAAAACATTAACCTGGTCACTCATCTGGAAAATCTAGGTCAGATCCAGCATCCGAAGCAAGTGTGGTAGTGTCCATCCCTAGATGCATCATCCATGCAAGTTTGGTCCAGGTAGGTCTAATAGTTACTTGGGAATGGACCTGCTCCAAAAACTTTAACCTGGTCACTCATCTGGAAAATTTACATCAGATCCAGCATCCGAAGCAAGTGTGGTAGTGTCCATCCCTAGATGCATCATCCATGCAAGTTTGGTCCAGGTAGGGCTTATAGTTACTTGGGAATGGACCTTCTTCAAAAACTTTAACCTGGTCACTCATCTGGAAAATCTAGGTCAGAACTAGCATCCAAGCAAGTGTGGTAGTGTCCATCCCTAGATGCATCATCCATGCAAGTTTGGTCCAGGTAGGGCTAATAGTTACTTGGGAATGGGACTTGCTCCTAAAACTTTAACAGGGACGCTGACGCTAAGCCAACACTGACGCCGGGGGTATAGCATAAGCTATCTCGACTTTGTCGAGGTGAGCTAAAAAGACAAATGAAATTTCAAGCAATTATATTTCCCTCAAACACAAACGCTGATTAGCATGAAGCTAAATTGATAGTCATCTGTGATATATATCTTGCAATGGTTTCAAATGCTACTTACAAAACATATATAAAATTTTTAATTTAGAAGGGAACTAGAAACCCATGGGCAATAAAGTTCACCTGAGTAATTATAGCTCTTCATCAGCAGATTCTCATGTTAAACTTTTATCATAAATTGTGGGACTGACAAAAAAAACTTTGAGACATCTGAATGTCTGTTATTGTTAATGTTTACGTTTCACCGGGTGTGTTCAATTTGTTAAACTCTGCACACATCTAGCTCTGAGCACGGACTGACAACACTTGTGAGTTGGTTTTGCCTCCTCACATTTCTACTCTGAATTTTCTGGATTATTTCTTTAATTTTTTTCATTAATACAACAACAAAATTTCTACTTTTTTTTAAGTATTAAGGATAAAGTTTACTTTGTGAAAGTGCAAGGATGTGTCAATCAAATGCGTCCCGAAATTCGTAGTTTCAATAATTTCCAGATAAAATAAGTTTTTAAATTATATTTCCGTGTGAAATGCTATAGCAACATACAAGTCATGATATTATACTGAAAATTTGAGAAAATATTAACTTCAAATCTGTGTCTATGTCCCTTTAAATGAACTTGAATATTGTTATTCTTAATGAAGAATTTTCATCTGAAGGTGTGTTAACATGACATAATCCTTCACTCTTTATATGTACCATTAAGACCTGACACTAAGGAGAGATAATGGTAATGAATGAGGCTATTGGCCAATTTACTAAACATGGATTCCCTACATAGTTGAGTGCATGCACAAACTCATACCTCATCTGAATCATACTGCATGTAACAACAGGGGTCATTAGGCCGTAGATAGGTCACATGGTCTTTGGCCATTGCTCTGTGTTCTTCCTGAGGTGGAGGCCATTCTGTGTAGGTAAAGATAAAAAAAACAGGAATGGGTTATAAAATACAATTCTCATAAAGTGGTAAATGCCATTTTGACCTTTTACCATTTTTTAAAAGTACTTTGATCTTAACTCACTGGCTTTTCTAGTTCAGCTGAGTATGAGTAGATTACCGAGTCACAGCTAGAGGCTAAAATGCTCACCTGAGTCACCATGCATTTCTGACTAATAATATGTACATGTAAGAAAATGAAACCTCTTATTGTGGTCACCAAATTAAAGTCCATGCTTTTTTGTCCATGCCAATGTCAACATATATACATGTATAGCCCATTTGTTCAAAACTTTGATAACCAACTGAATCCACCCTAGTCTCTAAGGCCACACTTTGATAGATCTACATGTACATGTATATTACATGGGGATGCTTGCATATCAATATGAAAAATTGTCATGTTTTCCTTAAGAAGGTGATTTTTCAAGATTTCCCCTTTTTATTCCCAATGGCATATAAATCTTTGACCCTCTAGTTGTGTTCTATTTGTTTTCCCAGGGCCATGATTTGACGAAGTATATACATCTATTCTACATAGGTTGCTTAACCTTTTCTCGACTAATTTGAGCTGCAGCTGTTCTTTAAGCATATTAGATGGTTTTTACAGATTTCTTTCAGACATACATTTGTATTTCCTTGCAAAAATTTGCATCCCTTTTTGTAGACCAATCTTTGCTTCATGAGATTTGAACCAAACACTTGATCCAACACAACATGCTTGCATATCAATAATAACTATTATTATATAATTAATTTATATCCCTATATATATAAAATACATGGATACTGTCTTGAAATATAAGTGATATTTGGGCGAGGGTAAGAAAACATGATAGAGGGTGAGGCTTGCCGAGCCCTCTATCAGGTTTTCAACCCAGAAAAAAAAATTATTTAAAAACTGAAGCTTGAAATTGAAATCTTTTCATGCAGTAATTTTAATTTCATGCATCTCAATATGATTCAAGGTTCTTTGAACTTGTAAAAAGTTGAATTTTGCACCACACAGAAGAAAAAAATTTAATAGGTTTTTTGGAGAAATCAAAGGATGACTGCACTTAACACCCATTTTTGGGTCTTTTTTGGATGCTTCTGTTGCTTTTTTGAAGAAATACCATGGGTAAATACACATTACTTTGAGACTTCAGAGACATTTTTGTGTGAATTTTCAATTACTTAACTGCTTTTTTAAGAACCTCATGAACAGACTACCTTAATACACATACAAATCCAATTTTTTTAGCAGAATGAATACATTATAATGCTAGTTATTTGTGTCCATGCAGAAAACATATAATGGAGGTTTATTAGACCAGATTCTACGGAAAAGTCTGCATGCACCAGTTATTAAGTTATATATGACACAAAACTCTAATGTGCAATTGCATTTCAATTCTTGGACAGCTGTTTTTGACACATTTGTATAGAGAAATGGTGGATGTTTACATGAAAAACAGTATATAAACATTCATATGTCAAATTTTTGAAATTATTATGAAAGTCCTTTAACTAACTTTCCTTGAACATGTTGAAAGAGCATGTGACTCCTCATTTTAAGAAACTTGAATCCCCTTTACACAATGATGCTGGTGGTTAGCTTGGTTGAAACTGGGCCAGTGGTTTTGGAGAAGAAATTGAAAACGTCAAAAAAAAAAAAGTGTACATACTAACCAGACAATACATTAGATAGATTAGACAGATGGACATTATTTCATCAGAAAAGCTCACTTGAGTCAGTGGTTCAGGTGAGCTAAAAATAACAAGAGGCCCATGGGCCACATCGCTCACCTGAGCACATTGGCTAGGCAAAAGCACAAATCAGTTAAGTATTGAAAAGATTACCCCGGGGGGGGGGGGGGGGGGGGGGGGGGCTTGAATTTTAAACTACCTGATGATGCTTCCATGTCAATATAACAAATGGCTTTGTTGTACTTGAGAAGATTGTAAAAAAAAATTTCCCATATATTCCTTTGTAAAAATTTGATCCCCCATTGTGGTTCCTCCCAGGGGTCATCATTTGAACTTGAATCTACACTACCTGAGGATGCTTCCATATCAATATGACTAGACATAGCTTTCCTGTTCTTGAGAAGAAATATTTTTCTATATGTTCTTATGTAAAACTTTCGATCCCCCAATTGGGCCCCACCCAACCTCTGGGGGTCATCATTTGAACAAAATTGAATCTACACTACCTGAGGATGCTTCCATATCAAAATGACTCATCATGGTTTGCAGTTCTTCAGAAGAAGATATTTTCCTATATATTTCTATTTAAGACTTTGATCCTCCATTGTGGCCCCATCCTATCCACGGGGTCATGATTTGAACAAAATAGAATCTACACTACCTGAGGATGCTTCCACATAAATATGATCAATCAGGGCTTTGCTGTTCCTGAGAAGAAGATTTTTAAAATTTTTCCTATACATTTCTTTGTAAAACTTTGATCCTCCATTGTGGCCCCACCCTACCCCCGGGGGTCATGATTTGAATAAATTTGAATCTACATTACCTGAGGATGCTTCCATATAAATATGAACAATCTGGGCTTTGCTGTTCCTGAGAAGAAGATTTTTCCTATATATTTCTATGTTCAACTTTTGATTTTTAAAGATTTTTCCTATATATTTCTATGTAAAAGTTTGATCCTCCATTGTGGCCCTGCCCTACCCACGGGGGTCATGATTTGAAAAAAACTTAAATCTATACTATCTGAGGATGCTTCCATATAAATATGACTCATCATGACTTTGTTGTTCTTGAGAAGAAGATTTTTAAAGATTTTTCCTATATATTTCTATGTAAAACTTTGATCCTCCATTGTGACCACGCCCTATCCCCGGGGGTCATGGTTTGAACAAATTTGAATCTACACTACCTGAGGATGCTTCCATATAAACATGACTCATCATGGCTTTGCTGTTCTTGAGAAGATTTTTAAAGATTTTTCCTATATATTTCTATGTAAAACTTTGATCCTCCATTGTGGCCCCGCCCTACCCCTGGGGGTCATGATTTGAACGAATTTGAATGTACACTACCTGAAGATGCTTCCACATGAGTTTCATTTTTCCTGGCCCTATGGTTCTTGAGAAGAAGATTTTTAAATGATGCCATTATTTTTTCACTAATTCCTAATTATTTCCCCTTGAAAGAGGGCGTGGCCCTTCATTTGAATAAATTTGAATTCCCTTTACCCAAGGATACTTTGTGGCAAGTTTGGTTGAAATTGGCCCAGTGGTTCTTGAGAAGAAGTCAAAAATGTGAAAAGTTTACAGACAGACAGCTGGACAGACAGACGGACGCCGGACAAAATGTGATCAGAAAAGCTCACTTGAGCTTTCAGCTCAGGTGAGCTAAAAAAAAAATTCTGGTAGTCATGCATACACAGAATAGGTTGCATGTGTAGAGGCTATACAGACTACAGAAGTATAGATCACTTCCTACCTAAAATTCAAACAACACCTCGTTTAGAACTATCAATCAGCATTTGTACTAATTTTGGAGCCATTTCTTACATTAACTTAATTACCTGAAGGATCTTTCCTGAGGGCTTCTTTCTCCTGCTGTAACAGATACGGGGCCAATTTCTCTGCACATTCTGGATTGGACGTCTCCATAAATGCCTGGTACAAATACTGGGGCACTCTGGGTCCACGTCTCAGCAAAATGTCCAGCATCTTACCAACTCTCTTAGATGTGGTATTTTCTGCCTTTTGAACCATGAAAAGTTTTTATTTCATATATATTCATCAGTAATGAAACAAATTTTATAATATTTCTTAGTTGTAAGCCTTGTCAGTAAATACAATTAATCATTAAGTCAAATGTTGACTGAAATTTTTCATAAAAATTCTTACAAAATGTATGTTATTATTTTCACATTGAATTGTCTAGAGATTTTTCTGTGCGCTCAAACACGACAAGGAGCACACGGCAGGTGTGACAGATCAACAGGGGATGCTTACTCCTCCATGGCACCTGACCCTTCCTCTGATGTGAGGTCCATATTTGCTCTGCTCAATATTTGCATTGTTTCAATGGACTTTTGAGCTTGATTACTGTTCATTATCTTCATATTTCACTGTAACAGGAAACTACTTAAGATGATATTGCATGATTGTGATGTATCAACTATTCCACAGAATGAAACTATGAATAGTTTTGATAACCCTCTAATAACCTACACATTAAAAAAGTAAACAAGACAGATGCCCTTTAAAATGCAACTTGGGATTCAAAATATCATTAATCATGTTAATATTGCATTCTAATTTATCTCCATATGAAATTTGTATATGACATGACAGGTCGCCAATAATTAGGTTATGTGTTATCATTTACAAACTAAATGACAGTTAGTGTGACACAAATGCCCCCACTGACAATTTTTAAATACATGTATTTGAAATTTCAAATATGTGAAAATAAGGTAGAAATGAAACAAAAGTAGAATGTCATACTGTGTTTTGTTTTCTTGAATCATAAGTTCTGGGTACCACATCATACTTTAGCTGCAAGAAATTGAAAAATCAACTATACGTGTGTAACAGGAAAGGAGAAAATGTATGGCTGGACTGGGAATCAAACCCAGGACCCCTGCATCACTAGTCAGGTGCTCTACCGACTGAGCTACCCAGGCCAATATCCACAGCCCAGACCACTACATTCCTCCCTCCTTAAATTGTCTTTGCCCTTGAAGACACAACCCAAGTTCTTATTAGCCCTTGGCAGGACTTTCATCTGCAAGTCCAGGGGTGGTCAACGGCAATGGGGGGGGGGGGGGGGAGTCCAGAAAAACAATGAATACATGTAATTAGGAAGTTTTAAAGTCTCAGGGCAATACTTTTCATGAAAAAGGGTCAATCAATATTGTGGATATGAAATGTGAACTAGACCTTTAATTATGTTATTTAAAATATGTAGAGAGTTAGAGACATACCAAAAATCAGCTCATTATCTACAATCACAGCAAACAAGAAGTCCAAGAAGTCTGTGAACGAATGCTCACTAGTAATACCCCCGCTGTGATGTGAATATACACTCTCATGTTGACATCGAATTCAAACAAAAATGAATCCCACCATTTGGCATGCCTAAAAAAAGATTGTGCTAAAATTTCAAGCATCTGCGCTGAGCAGTTGCTGAGAAAACTGTGACAGAAATTTGGTACTGACAGACACACGGATAAACAGGAAGTTGACATCAAATTCGAACAAAAATGAATCCCAATATACTGTAAACCAACTTTTATTTGCGTGCGAGAAATATTCGCGAGTTTCACGACCTATTTTAACTCGCGAATAATAATCGCCGCGAACCATTTATTTTGCTTTGTATTTGTAGAGAAAGTTTCCTCAGTCGTGAAAATTAATCCTCGTGGATTGTTTTCAAACTGACGAATCGCAAATAAAAGTTGACGCGAAAAATAGTTGGTTTACAGTATGGCATGCCTTAACAAAGATTGTGCTTAAATTTCGAGCATCTGTGCTGAGTAGTTGCTAAGAAAACTGCGATGGAAATTTGGTACAGACAGATGCACCGATAAACAGGAAGTTGACATCGCATTTGAACAAAAATGAATCCCACTATATGGCATGCTTAAACAAAGATTGTGCTAAAATTTCAAGCATTTGCATTGAGTAGTTGCTGAGAAAACTATGACGAAAATTAGGTATGGACAGATGCACAGAATAACAGGAAGTTGACTTCGGATTCCAAAAAAAATTATTCCAACCATATGGCATGCCTACACAAAGAGTGTGCTAAAATTTCAATCATCTGTGATGAGTAGATGCTGAGAAAACTGCGACAAAAAATTTGTTACAGACAGACACGCAGATGCACAGACAGCTAGACACACAAGGGTAAAACAGTATACCCCCCTCTCCTTCAGAGCAGGGGTATAAAAATGTCTGGAAAACTATAAAAAAATAAGAAATTCAAAGTCAAAAGGCAAATTTATGGGTTAATCAATGTGAAACTTCATCTGTGGGTCATTAATAGACAGAGACTTGAACACCAAAAATCATCTCAATTTCTACAAGCACAGCCAAAAAAAGTCCAACATGAGGCCCATGGTCCACAACGCTCACCTGAGTAACTTTGGCCCAGCTGTTCTTCACCAGATTTTCCCCCTTGTGTTGTAATACTTATTGTGGCCCCACCCTACCCCTGGGGGACATGCTCTGAACAATTAAGAATCTAAACTACCTCAGCAAGCTTCCAAATAATTTTCAGCTTTTCTGGCCAAGTGGTTTTTGAGAAGAATATTTTTAAAGATTTTTCCTATATATTTTATTGTAAAACTTGGATTCCCTATTGTGGCCCCACCCAATCCCCAGGGGTCATGACTGGAACAATTTAGAATCTACACTTCCCCAGGAAGCTTTGACATCAGTTTCAGCTTTTCTGGCCCAGTGATTCTTGAGAAGAAGACTTTTCAAGAGTTTTCCTATATATTTCAATTAGTGCTGTCACGAGTACCCGAAATAACTGAGAACCGCGGTCCAAGTTGTTCGGTTCGGTTCCGGTTCCATTTTTCCGGATTTCGGTTCGGGTCTGGTTTATATATTAGAGTCTGTTCCATACAAAAAATGGCGTCGAAATCAAAGGAATGATGACGATAACAGTGATAAATAAACATCACAACTGAAATCTACTTCATTCCATGACAAAACACTTGTCACGGAAGTATTAGATAATTATCAAAACGAGCAGGAATGGTCAGGTTGTGGCTAATAGTAGGCCAAGTCACCGGTGTCTAGACGTTCACATGGTTAAAACTTGTTTTCAATGTAAATTTAATGTAACAAATAAAGATTTTTCAAGTTAAATTCATGAAATTAAGGTTTAAAATAGATGTAAATACCCGACCCGAAAAACCCGAAACCGAACCGAAAATTTACAGAACCGACCCGACCCGAAAAATTTTGGAACCGTGACAGCCCTAATTTCAATGTAAAACTTTGATTCCCTATTGTGGCCCCAACCTACTCCCGAGAGCCAATGAATCTAGAATTTGCACTTCCCCAGGATGCTTCCACATAAGTTTCATGATTTTTTTGGCCCAGAGGTTCTTCTTCAGAAGATTTTTTAATGACCCCACCCTATTTTTGTCTTTTCTTGGTTATATCCCCTTGTAAAGGGGTTTGGCCCTTCATTTTAATGATTTAAACTCCCCTTCACTCAAGGATGCTTTGTACCAACTTCGCTTATAATTGGCCCTGTGATTCTTGAGAAGAAGTTGAAAATGTGAAATGTTTACAGATGGACGGACGGACAGATGATGGACAACAGTTGATCAGAAAAGCTCACTTGATCTTTCAGCTCAGGTGAGCTAAAAACTAATTATTATGGAATGACAGAATGCAAAAATACTTAGTCCTAGTCAATAACTTTGGTGAAAATAAGTCAATCAACATGAAACATGAATTTGATCTGCAAGTCAACAATAATTTATAAACCCACCTAAATTCTGAATCAGCTGATTAGTTATTTCTCTAGTCCGCAAGACATTATCATGTTGTGATAATGTGCTTGCATTATCTACAAACACAGCAAAATAAAAAAAAAAAATAGCCTGGAAAATTAACTATGTTGGAATCACAGGGACTTGAGACAATCTTAGCAAAATCAGGGATATAGTATACCCGATTTTGCTAAGATTGTCTCAAGTCCCTGTGGTTGAAATGATGGACAAAAATTGCAGGTAAAACAGATACATGTGTAACACTAAATGCCCCAGCCATTTCATGAACTTTAGCCTTTATTTCTTTATTTTTCAATTTACTTTTTTTCTTGTCTGATTATGCCTTCATTATGGAATAAGTACAGTATGAGGAAAACACCTGAGACATTCCAAATATCTTGTTTATCTTGCATTCATTGTTTACTATTTGCTAGCGTTCATGCTCTGCGTTCACTCACTGTTCACTTACCGTTCATCAAGTTGCATTCAGCATTCACACATCGTTCACTCATTGTTTGCTCTGCTTTTGTTCATTGTTTGCTCACCATTCACTCAATGTTCAAGTCAGAAAGTAGACCATTTCGGGGACTGTATATGTTTTGACATATAATCAGTGTTCAAGATTAGCGATACACCGTTGCTTTTCTTTACCACTTGTTGGAGAGCTTAAGAAGTTGTGGTTGAAGTTAATGTATATTGGTTTATGCATTTACATTAACTGTTATATCTTTCCTGCATTTTAATTAGATATATTAAACAAATTATCAAATGAGCGTCTTTAAAAGAAATAGGACTTAAGAGGGTAAAATGTTTAACTTATTTTTATTAAGATCGTATCAATTCTCTTTTTTTTATGTGCATTTTAAATAAATACTGAAGATATGATTTTTTCCTGCGTTGAATAAATTTACGCCATATTTATGTGGTTACAAACTTTCCACGGAAAATTGTCCAAGTATACGTAAGTACATTTTATCAGCATATTGTGGCAGTCTAAGAAACTTGCATAATTTTGTACACGCAGATTTTAAAAACAAATTTTAACATGTTTAATTCCGATGAAAAGTAGGTTTACAGTATTATAAACATGTTAAACTCATTAATATTATATAAGACCAAGTAAGGCTGTTTTACCATTTCATATTGTTACACTTGCGAGTTGTAGATAACCTTCATTAAATTGACATATTTCATATGAAGCAATAAACTTACCGAGATCATCAATACGTAAACGTTTATTTTTCCCAAATATTTGATGGTATATTATTTTTGGGCCTATGCTGCCTCAGCAGGACTCATGTAGTCCCTTTATCTGTGGGTCCTTTGGACCCATAGAAAATAATTCTGAATTTCGAACACTGCATATAATGCAAAAAGTGATGACATTGGTACCAATGGAAAGACTTAATGTATGAATGCCATTAGTACACACCCAGTAAACATCCATAAAATGATAATCAGTTTCCATTCCAAAAACCGTCTACTGACCAAGTACCTAATGGTTTGTCATGAGAGACCGATAGGGTTAATGAAAGAATCGGGTACTTCAAACTCAAAACCGAATATAATAGCTTCCAACAAAAGAGCTAGACACACTCGGACTTCAAAGTCGTCAAAATCGATTCTTTTAAAAATGGTAAGTTTACCTTGTGTACTATAATTATATTCTAAATATACCTTTACTTGCTCTTTCTGGTTGTCAGTAAGGACTGGAGGGGTTATCTCCCCGTAGAGATATTCTACAACATCAAGAGGATCTGCAATGTTGTTTTTGAAGTAGGAGTAATTTCGTCGAATAGCATTTTTCCATTCGTCGCCAGCCATGAGTGAAATCGGAGGAAGACCAGTGGTTTACATGAATATCAAAAAGTCATTGACCAATGATTTCAAGTAGAATAAACCAGAAATTGGATCTTCTTACACTCATCTGTCACGATGTGAAACTAAAACGAAAGTACAGCAATGTAAAAATCGAATAGGACTCGGAAAATAATCCGGGAGAGGCGGAATACACTATTTTAAAAAAAATTCGATGATCTTAATTAAGTCTTTACAGGGCATTTGAAAGCTTTAATTGCTTATGTTTTTATTTTGTTTGTTTATTTTTGTTTTTTGTTCCTATCCCGCCATCTCTTTTATACCCTTTCCGCCCTAAATGTATTCTCTATTGAGAAGCATAGGCACTCCCCAGCTTAATTGTTAAAAATATATATCTACTATACTATAAACATAACAAGGCATGAAACTAGCCTCCATGTTGGATTCCGCTTAGGGGCACTTTCTGACTAACAGCGAGAATTTTTCGCCCAAGTCGGACTTTTCTCAGACATCGGAAGCTGTCATTTATTGAAATAAAATCAAATCAAGTTGCATCTTGCAGTACGTTCGTCGCATTCACGCGTTTTCTAACATTTCTCGGCAAACCAGGTCTCCTCGGCCGGAACTTGAAGGTTTATGGGGGTATTGATAATTCGATCGTCGTTTACCTTCAAGTGCGTCTCATGGAAAGTTAACTTTTTTTCACAACGAACGAATGTGCCGTGAAATAAATATAATTTTATATCAATAGGACCTTGCAAGATTTTATATACATTTTCAGGCCCATAAAATGTTGTTTCAGTGTGTTTGTGTGTGTGTGTTTGGGGGGGGGGGGGTTCAACTGAACAACAATTCTTTGAAAAGAAAAAATAATTATTGAAGGAGGAAAATCGTGAGTTAGGCTTGTTTTTTTATTGCATAGTATTAGTATATTCATGTTTTGGCAAAATTATAGGGGCGAAAGGAGGGGGGGCACGTTTAAGCAGATGAGTCTTCAATACAGAGGTGGATTCGACGGGGGGGGGGGGGGTATAGTAGATAAATATAATAAAATAAAGCGGATGTATACCAGATATATATATATATATATATATATATATATATATATATATATATATATATATATATATATATGCAGTCTTGAAGACAGTAGCAGAATTATCGGGGGGGGGGGGGTCACCCCCTTTCAATTTTTTAAGAAAAAAAAAGAAAATGGGGGAAATATTCAATATAAAAGAAAGTCTTGATAAAACTTATGCTTTAATACTAATTTTACTACAAGTATTTTGACTTTCTATTGCCATTTAATCTTTTTGCCCCCCCCTTTTGAAATCCCGGATTCGTCTCTGGAAAGTATGTTACTTACATATATGTAAAGTATTAAGTATTACTTTTATTGCAAAATAAATATATACACAAGTACCTGTATATTTTATCCTGATCGCGGGACTTATTCTTATAGATGGATTCATATACAGAGATACTATAATAAAATGGGATAGTTCTAAAGTTTAATAACAAGTTCAAAAATCTCGCTAAAATATTATAAGTGGTTTGGATATTTTAAATATTTTGTAAGGGTAATTATTTCTAAACATATATTTTGGCATGTTTACATCACCGTTAGCATTTACAAAGCTGAAACTAACTTCATCAGCTCACTCTTTGTCGATTTTATTACAGTGTTCCACTGAGAATGATAGCACGTATGGCATTAGTTTTGACTAAAAACTAGCTTCAGTCCAGTTAACAAATGCAAAGGCAACTAGATCAGGAGTCATTTAATAGACTAGTTTACTACGTATATGTCATTACAATGAAGTTCCTAGGCCCCACCCCGCGCTGATTTCACTGCGACGACCACATATCAACACAAACATATACACAAAGTGCTAAACTATTAATTTCTTCATGTGCAAGATTATAAAGTGTGAATTTGCACATGACAACTACAGTAAAGGATTCAATTCGTGATGCGTAATTCTGAGGGGACAACTATCTGATTCTGATAGGTTCTGGTAGATTTTGGAGAAAAAAATCTGTCCTTGAAAATGTTGAAAAAAAATCTATTTTCCACTAGGAAGAAAGTAAATTATTTGACTTTGAGTGATGGTTACCCCAACCCCAACCTCCGCTCCCCACACATACTCTAATTTTCTCATTTTTTTCCTTTATTTTTTCCTGTCCACTTTTTTTGGTGTAGTAGAAATAAAAAAAAACTTTCCCTAATCATCTTGGAAATAAATAATCTGTCCTTCAATGACATGAAAATAAACATTTTGACTCGAAAAAATGCCTACCCCCCTTAAGAATCAAATTGTCCTCTAAATTGTATTATTCTGTTTTTGGTGTCTCTGTACCATCATTGAATATTCAAAAAAAAAAGCCAAGTCTTTTCCCTGTGTATACTTCCTTTTCTTCCAATATATCTCCCAATTTTCGTGCAGAACTTACTTCTGCAAATATCCGCTTTATTTTATTATATTCATTTACTATACATTTACCCCCCCCCCCCCCCCCACACACACACACAGTCAAATCCACCTCTGTATTGAAGACTCATCTGCTTAAAAGTGCCTCCCCCTCCTTTCGCCCCTATAAATTTGCCAATACATGAATATACTAATACTATGCAATAGAAAACAAACCTAACTTACGATTGTCCTTCTTCAATAATATTTTTTCTTGTCAAGAATATGTTGTTCAGTTGAACCCCCCCCCCCAAACACACACACACAAACACACTGAATCAGCTTTTTATGGGCCTGAAAATGTATATAAAATCTTGCAAGGTTCTTTTGATGTAAAATTATATTTATTTCACGGTACATTCGTTCGTTGTGAAAAGCAACGTTAGCTATTCATGAGACGCGCTTTGAAGGTAAACGACGATCGAATTATCTATACCCCCATAAACCTTCAAGTTCCGGCCGAGGAGACCTGGTTTGCCGAGAAATGTTGGAAAACGCGTGAATGCGACGAACGTACTGCAAGATGCAACTTGATTTGATTTTATTTCAATAAATGACAGCTTCCGATGTCTGAGAAAAGTCCGACTTGGGCGAAAAATTCTCGCTGTTAGTCAGAAAGTGCCCCTAAGCGGAATCCAACATGGAGGCTAGTTTCATGCCTTGTTATGTTTATAGTATAGTAGATATATATTTTTAACAATTAAGCTGGGGAGTGCCTATGTTGAGAAGTTGATGGCTCGTTTTAATGAGGGGGAGTATTTAAAAACGAGCCATCAACTTCTCAATAGAGAATACCCTATATGAGTCTTCATGCATCTGTTTATTATAACAATTTATTTTGTTGCTACATGTACATGATGTATCTATATTTAATAATGGTCGATTCTTCTTCACCACCACAACCGTAACAAGAGGCCCATGGGCCACATAGCTCACCTGAGCACTGTGGCTAGGAAAAGAGGAAAAATCTGTTTAGTATTGAAAAGCTTAAATGCATAAGTGGTCCCAACCTACCCCTAAAAGGGAGTGGGGGGGGGGGGGTATGATTTGAACAAAATTAAATCTACACTTACTAAGGATGCTTACATGATTTTTTCACTAACTGTGACTTTTTTCTCTACAAGTTTGAACTTTCATTGTGGCCCCACCCTACCCCTGGAGGTCATGATTTGAACAAACTTGAATCTACACCACCTGAGGATGCTTCCAAATAAATATGACCAATCATAAGTTTGCTGTTCTCGGGAAGATTTTTCCTATATACTCCTATGTTAAACTTTGATCGTCCATTGTGGCCCCACCCAACCCCCGGGGGTCATGATTTGAACAAATCTGAATCTAAACCACCTGCAGATGCTTCCATATAAATATTACCAAGGGGTCATGATTTGAACAAACTTGAACCCACATCACCTGAGGATGCTTCCATATAAATATGACCAATCATAGCTTTGCTGTTCTTGAGAAGAAGATTTTTGAAGATTTTTCCTATATACACCTATGTTAAACTTTGGTCGTCCATTGTGGCCCCACCCTATCCCCGGGGGTCATGATTTGAACAAACTTGAATCTACACCACCTAAGGATGCTTCCATATAAATATGACCAATCATAGCTTTGCTGTTCTTGAGAAGAAGATTTTTGAAGATTTTTCCTTTATATCCCTATGTAAAAATTTGATCGTCCATTGTGGCCCCACCCTATCCCCGGGGGTCATGATTTGAACAAATCTGAATTACCTGACAATAATTCCACATGAGTTTCATCTTTCCTGGCCCATTGGTTCTTGAGAAGAAGATTTTTCAATAATGCAATTTATTTTTTGCTATTTCATAGTTATCTCCCCTTGGAGGGGGTCGTGGCCCATTTGAATAAACTTGAATCCCCTTCACCCAAGGATACTTTGTGCCAAGTTTGATTGAATTTGGCCCCAGTAGTTCTGGAGAAGAAGATGAAAATGTGAAAAGTTCCCGGTTTACGACAACGCCAACGACGACAGACAACGGACAAATTTCTATCAGAAAAGCTCACTTGAGCCTTCGGCTCAGGTGAGCTAAAAAGGTAATTAAACAACGCATAGTGTTTTTTTCTAGTCAGAGGCCAGTTTTACAAAAGAACATACGACTAAGACGTAAATTTTTAATTTACATTATATTGAAAATAGTTTTAATCTTTTTAAAAGGAATGTAGTAAGATATTTTTACGCTAGCAAATTTAAACAAAATCATTTATTTTGCAAAATTTTACAGTCAATTTAAGTTTTCGGTTTTAGTCGTAAGTTCTTTTGTCAAACGGACTCCAAAACTCTATTTCGTGGTGGTGGGGTGCAAGTAGTCAAGGACAGATTATTTATTTTCTTATCAGTTGAGGACATATTATTTTATTTTGAACCTTTTTAAGGAAAAATTATTGATTTCCAAAATCTGCCAGCCCCGGTTCAGAATCAAATGGTCGTCCCCTTAAAAACAACATTTTTCAGGAATCAAAGCAAATGAAGTCACAATTTAATTACTTTTATTCTTTCTATATTAATCACTTTATAACAAACTCAAAAAATACAACTAAGGTCGATTCATGATGATAAAGAAGTCGACAAAAATATACATTAATATTAGGGGTGAAACGCCTCCTTCACGATACGATACGTATCGTGTGATTTTGTCTCGGTACAGTTATTTTCGATACGATACATTTTGATAGAAGGAAACAAATTCAACATTGTTTTATGTTTTGTTTCACTAAATCCTGTCACTAAATATACGTGCAAATTGACTAGAGGGAATTAATTAGAATGATTTGACTCTTAAAGATTATTTTACAAACTCTCAGTCCTCAAAATTTACGTTTTAAAAAATTAAATTATGCGTTGATTTACTTATACCAAACACGACTGAATAAGGATCCCGGCCAAAAAATGAACCGAACCGAAAATGGAGATTTTGTACCCTGTATCAAACCGAGAAAAAATACCGCGGTGAATCGATACCGCGGTGAACCGTTTCACTCCTAATTAATATTGAGAAACTCAAGACATGTACATCGATGTAGTATTCATTTATTAAGAAGATATTTTAAGATATCATTTAAGTGTATTCATTTTACATATATTATCTCTTGCATGCATTTAGGTTTACATTTAGGTTTTTTAAAAAGCCTTTGAAGATGTGTATCAACCAGGTCTCAAGACACACACACAAAAAAAAAAAAAAAAAAAAAAAAAAAAAAAAAAAAAAAAAAAATTGTGAAAACTTGAAGTATATATTGTGAGCACTGAGCTCACGAAATGATAACCCCGCTCTCATAAGAAGATAATGACAAAGTGCATTTCTTGGCAGTATGCAATGAGACTGTGAGAGTTTCATCGAATTGCTGCAGCAGAGTATTTTATATTTATAGAATTCTAAAATCTTGATAATAAGGATTGTCACGCTGATTCATACTATAGACCTGGTATCAATCGTAGTGTTGGTTTTAAAATCACGCTAGATAACATAGGTAGTCATAGATTACAGAGCCCACCTCAACGAATGTTGTCTTTAAGTAAGGCAAAGTCCCACACTAAACTAATAATCTAGTAGTGTGCATCCCTAGATGCTACATTTATGCAATTTTGGTCTGATAGGGCTTGCAGTTACTTGGGAATGGACTTATCTAATAAAAACTTTAACAAGTCACTCATCCAGAAAATGTAAGTCAAATCCAGCATCCGAAGCTAGTCCAGTAGTGTGCATCCTTAGATGTATCATCCATGCAAGTTTGGTCAACATAAAACTTCTAGATACTTTAATGAACCTGCTCCAAAAACTTTAACCTTGACGCTCATCCGGAAAATATAGGTCAAATCCAGCACCTGAAGCAACTCTGGTAGCATCATCCATGCAAGTTTGGTTCAGGTAGGCCTTATAGTTTCCTGGTCATGGACCTGTTCCAAAAACTTTAACCTGTTATAACTCATCTGGAAAATGTTTGTCAAATCCCGCATCAAAAGCAACTCTGGTAGTGTGCATCAATGAATGTATCTGCAGCGCAAATTTGGTTAGCGTAGGGCTTATAGTCACTTTAAAAAGAAAGTGCTCCTAAAACTTTAACCTGGTCGCTCATCTGAAAAATGTAGGTCAAATTCAGCATTAAAAAGCAAATCCACTAGTGTCCGTCCTTATTATAGATATATCATCCATGCAAGTTTGGTCCAGGTGGGGCATTTAGTTACTTTAGAATGATTTTAACTGGTCACTCATCTGGAAACTATAGATCAGATCCAGCATCTGAAGCAAGCCTGGTAGTGTGCATCCTTAAATGCATCATCCATGCAAGTTTGTTCAACTATGGAATGCCAAATTAACATATTTTCAAATATTTCTACCTATCTTCAAATAATTGTACCTATGTGCAAATAATTGAACGTATCTTCGAATGAATTAAAGATAGTTGACTTAAACCTATCTTCAATTCATTTGGAGATAAGTACAATTGATTTGAAGATAGATACAAATATTTGAAGATGGGTACAAATATTTCTATGTATGTTAATTTGGCGTTACATGGTCAACATAGGGCTTAGAGTTACTTTAGAATGAACCTGCTCCAAAAATTTTAACCCGGTCACTCATCCGGAAAGTGTAGGTCAGATCCAGCATCTGAAGCAAGCCTGGTAACTTGTGCATCCTTAGATGTATCATCCATGCAAGTTTGGTCAAGGCTATAGGGCTTATAGTTACTTGGCATCTTCCATGCATCTCTGATTAATATAGGGCATAGAAGTATTTTTAAAAGAAACTTTATTCTGGGACACCGACGGTATTAAATAAGCGCCCCCAACTTCATTTAGGGGAGGTAAAAAATGGTTGTAAAAATAAGATGACTTTTACAAAATACAAAATTTCGCACTAGAAAATATTTTTAAAAAACGATTTATTTTTTCAGGTCCTTTCATATATAAAAAGCAATGTACTAGCTGCACCTGTCCCTCCTACCAAGTCACGTGGGTATTTGTCTCTCAGATAGTTGGCAGCGGCGGTTTTGTGTGACTCGTCATACGGTGCCATACCGGCATAACAAAAAGCTTTCCAACCCTGCAGATTAAACAATTTAGAATATATTCTGCTGAGATAACTTTCATTAAACTTTTCAATTTTGACACTCTCATTTGATGTATTCGATATTTGAAACAAAATACGAAGTAGAAAAATATGAGTTAGTGATCATAATTTAAGATACATAGAAAATATGGCGGGAAACCAGATTTCTAAGGATTTTTTTTCATAGACAAGGATTGGAAAATTTCTTTCTCTTAAACTTATGATCTGGAATTAAACTTTTCTTAATACCTTTTTAGAAAACTGTCAAACTATAAAGAATCGAAATGCAAATAGATAATAGGGGATTAGTGGGCAAAAATTTTGTATCTTTTGAGGGATAAACCCAGAGGAGTTCCGCAAAATTGACTGACACCTCAGCATAATCAGTAGAATACCCACGAAGTAAAGTTTACTGACAATGTGCATCAAGCTGTATATAGAAAATATGTCGGTATGCCGATAAATTTAACAATTTAATTAAAAAGCAAATTATTTTCTCTTCTCTGTCGAAGTTATGAGAATTCTGAAAATGCAAACTTGTGAAGACTAAATGACAAAAGATTAATTTATGAAAATATAATAAACAGAGGAAGTGAAATTTTATCTTGTTACGCGCCAAGCATTACTAACAAAAATCTATGTGCTTTGTAAAAAATGTTAAAATAATCATATCATCTTAGTACAACACAAAAATTTATGAAATATTTATACATGTATAACTTATACACGCGACATTTCGATAAACAAGACAAAATTGGTGAAACTGAGAAAGCATTTCTTTATTCATTAATCATATTTCAAAATTGTCCTTCTGATAATTAAATTAATTATGTTATCAAAACTCAATGGTACCCACACACTTAAATATTTACTCACTGTCCCAAGGTCACGAAGGTCCTTAGGGTTTGCAAGGTTATAATCAGTGGCGTGTGACGGATTAATTGCCCAATCACAAGACTGCAGGATGTGTTTTGCCCAATCCTTAAAAAAATAAATAAATGAAATTACTGTACAGCAACAGCGCTGCGCTGATAACATTAAGAATATTATGACGCACAAATCAGTGATCATTTTCTGACCTTGTCCATCCAGTATTTGGATACTGCTGTAATGGGGATGATTTGGATACCAACCAAACACCCGTGCCTCATAGGAAACACGTTAGGGTCACAACCCCAATCCAGAGTGTAGACATAGAAACTGTCTTCTGCTATCTGACCGACTACACCAAACTTCTGCAATATCGTTGGGAATTGGTTGAAGTTGTGGTCACGCACGTGATAGTATTCCCGAACAGAAGCAATTTCAAAGGCCAACATCACCTGCCCTGTCCCCCGCAGAATGGGGTCGTCCAGTGCGTCCCCCAGAGCAGCCAGAGCATGGTAGCAGTTTAACGACTGAAAGGGTACTGGTTTTGACATAATTCATTTATAAGTGCTTACATTTATAGATAGTTCAACTTCACTTTAGAATAGGTACTCAAAAGTTTGAAGAAATTAAAAAAAAAAGTAAGTTTAAATTGACAAATTTCAAACCTTTAATGTAACAATATTACATCATAATACACATACATTTTTGTAGCTGGATTCGATTTTTTGAGAAACGATTTTCGTATATATCTCAAAAGGATCATAAAAACTTTGCTTTCTTAAAGTTACACCTCTGAGGAGGATTCCTCTTGCCTTAGTCCTGGTCCCACACCACTTGCCCACGATATTCCCATGTAAATATCCTTATGGCGTACCACGGGGAAAAATTTGTCCTTGTAACTAGGGTTACCGACATCTCGTGCCAAGGCATATATTCTCTGTCGGTGTTCTTAATATGGATAAAAAAGGAAGACATTCAGAGCTGCTGAATACAGCCAAATGAATCTTAATCAGAGAGTTATCAATCACGATATTGAACTTTTTTAATGTTCCAAAATTTACAGACATTCGAAAATTGAATTAATAAAGATAATTTTAAAATGGCATCCAAAATGACAAATAACGTACGCTGAGCCCAGGCCTTGTCATGCCGCACATAATAGGCGAGGGCATAAAGGAAGTACCCTAGATGAAAGTGGTGGTCATTGTAGAAGGGAAAGCCATAGTCTGTGTAAAAATGTGCCTCCCCATCCTCACCACGGAGGAAAAGTCCACCCCACACAGTGTCATAATGGAATCTGTTTCTCTCTGGAAGAGAGTCTGCAGAACAGATGGCACACAATTGGTATTGATTTATGAAAATCATTAGTCTAGCCAATTAAGAAATATAGTACAACAATACATGTTAAAACTAGATCTCTTCCAAAGAAAAATATTCAGTTAAATGATTGGGATACTACGAATGAAGCAAACATGCACTGCTACGTCTATTCTTGTACTTCTAGATATAGCAACAACTGGCTGCAGGTCATGCATTGCATGTTTATTTCCTGAAGAAATTCTTTCCTTCAGAATCATTACCGTCTATGCGAAGCCATTTTTCCAAACAATGTCTGATTTTCCCGTCCAGTGCCTGGTAATGATGAGTTCCAAATGCACGCGAGATGCTAGCCAGTCGAGCATGCATGCCGATTCCCTTTCCCACACCGTAACTGTCCGAGAAAGAGCAGTAAGTCTCCAGATTGGCTTGAGAGGCATCCCTCTCTATAGCTTGCAGTATGTCCTATAGATCAAAGAGATTAGTTTGAGAAGCATACCTCTCAATAGCTTGTAGAATGTCATATAAAGGATAAACGGAAGTTGACCATATGTACTTTTGAATAATGCAGACACAAAAAAAAAAAATAAATCGTTAAAGATATTTATAATGTATATTAGTAAATCTGGAAGAAAAATTCCTTTTGCATTTAAATAAGACACAATATCAGATTTGCTTAAATGTGTAATGTTAAATCACTAATTATGTGGGGTTTCGTTTTACCGACGAATCCATGTCCTCCTTGAAAATGTTAAATTTTCAACCTACAGTAACATGCTTTTCTACCATCCTTTTTCAAGCAGAAAATCAATTCCACACAAACAAATAATTTTTTTCTCAAGCCATGAAAATTTGTACCTCATAAAAATCTTAAGTGATTTTACAATATACTTTGAATGAAATCTAAAAACCATCCAGACCTTTTTCCAGATGAGAGATAGAACAAAACCAAAACATGATTTTCAAGATTTTATATGGCAAAGGGGTAGAAATTATGGTATTTCCTTTGTTGGTCATATGGGTAAAATACCTGGAGGTGCTGGTTGTTGGCCTTTATAGCCTGTACACCAGCAAGGTCGGGTTCCATAGCGGCATGCGGTGCCTCCATATCCAGTAACCAGCTAGCCCCCTCAAAACCCTTAAACGTATAGACTGTAGACCGCAAGTTAGCTGCATAATGATCTTTTAAGATGTACGCCTGCAATGAAAATGGAACTTCTTCAAAAACAGATAAGATGTGTTTTGTGATACTCATTTATATCACAATTTAAAATGTCGCTAACTTTGAAGGGAAGGTTTACACCTCAAATCTGCCCCTGAACTGTTACTTAATATATGCTCTTTGCATTTCTAAAACTTCCGTTGAAATACTAGTGATATAAATGGAATACATCAAATGTTCTTAACATACATGGTGTGGCATCGTGATCATAAGAAGTGTTCCTGCCGACTGATAGGAAAACTGGTTATTGGGATTCCATTCAAAACTGGCATATGCTCGATCATTCTTGACGCAGTATGACGCCTTAGGCTTGTAGGAATACACTCCCAGATACCTGTCCAGGACTGTATCATTTGAGTGATCTCCCCTCAGACCCGCACCTAAATAAGCGAGCTGCATGAATCCTGAGTACGTGCCACCGTTTGTAGGAGTAAAAGTTATAGTATTGTCGGCTTCGTTGATGTGCGGGGTGACCTTGTTTTGGAAATACAGTAAGAATTTCCTTGTTTGGTTTGGTAATTCATCACCTGGTTCATTCAGTTCCATGATAAACTTTGACCCCTGGCTTAGAGGTCTGGAAGAGGCAGTTGTCCGAATCGTGTGTGGTGGATGTGTATGATGTGGACGGGGTGTTGTGATAGAGTGTAGGGTAGGGGCTGGAGTCACGTGACCTCCACCTGAATGTAGGATATTAAATTTCTTCTTATGCGGTAAACACTAAGTTGCATGCAAGGTTTGAGTTCTGCTTAAAATAGTCATATTCCTTTCACACAGCACCCTACACACTACAAACTTTGTTGTCTTTAATTCAAAATAATAATAAAGTCAACCTCTTGCTGATATGTGTAGACCCGTTACCGGTTTTCGGAGATTTTTTTTTACCTGACGCTGCTGATCCTAAATCGGGTCCCCCACAGACCATTCTGTATGGGCGTTCTACCCAGTAGGAGCGTGGAAGGGTTATGTAACCTATGATGTTTACTGCAAGTCTATCAAATGAAGCATACTGGAACATTACATGTAACTGAAGATTAATTTAATCACAGTATCGAATTCGAAATTCTTGTTTTGTTAAAATACTTTTACGGTAAACATTGGCATACACGTAGTTAAGAGATCATCGTTCATAAAATTCAATTATTTACATTAGAATTTCAATAATAGATCATCATCAAAACTTAAAGTACAGTATTTCAGAGATCGAGTTATTTCAAGTCGAAGATAGTATGAAAACAAGCTATTTATATAATTTTCCTGAAGTACATTTCAAGTGTTCTGGTTAGACAAGTTTGACACATTTTCATATGTATGTTGTTTGCATGTAACTTCCTTTTTTCGATAGATAAAGCTTGTAGACACGTTCTAGATGCTAAGTGGAAGTTTCCGGTCTGGTAAGAAGAGGCCTATCTTGATTAGGAAGTAAACTTTTACTTATATTTTACTTTCTCCTTACTTAATGTTCTGGGCAGGTGCTCGCAGTTTGACAGTGACGATGTTTCCAGTGTGGGTACAGAGGGTGGGGTTACAGGTACGCATAGGTGGAGGGTTCCCCCAGGTATTCTCTGGCTCAACAGCATATTGAATCTGTTAGTCATCATAACAGTGTTAATTTGGTGATACCATTTTCTTTATTTCTTATTTTTATATTAATGGCCAATCCCCTCAATACCAAAGTTCAAAATTAAATACAATGTACTATTAAAAGGAAATTTGATATATATTGACAAAAAACAAAGGATGTCACATTAAATCACTCTCATGCCATTGAATAATGTAGTGTTTAAACAACCTTGTCAACCCCTGGGATGTTGTAGTGACCAAGGTCAACATCAATCTGTAGATTCCTGTTGGAGTCACAAGAGGCATGTAACGCTATTTCACCCGCCCTTTTTTCGCTGCGTCGACTGTGACATGTGACTTCTTCCGGATGATTTATCCAATCCCAAGGGGTGACGTAGTGACCAACGTAGTTAAAAGCAAACGCCATAACACCTGCTCAAAAATTGTCATCGCAAATATAATTGTATTTTTTCATCCATGCAGATTCCAGCATATGGAGTTAGATAACAATTTTTTATAACCCGCTTGAACTTAAAGAGTTGAATTGTAATCAAACTAGCACTTATGTAAAATTATGTAAAATGTGTAAAAATCTACCACTTGCTTCCAACTCACTCTCACTGTGGCCAATAGACCCCCCCCCCACACCCCAATATGAAAACACCTGACCCTAGGGCCACGAATTTCACAATATTGGAAGCGGCGCTCTTGCTCATCATATCTAATCACTAGTTTGTCTGGTTGATAAACAGATGAAGTGAAGATGATTTTTTTAAAGAATATATAATTCATTTTCACTATATGAGTATACAGCCCAACCCTAACACCAGAACCCCTTTAACCCTGGGGCCATAACTTTCACAATTTTGGTAGAGGGTCCATTTCTTATTACAATCATACCAACAGTTTGACTGCTTGATGACAAAAAGTAAAGAAAAAGATTCTTAATGATTGTATTTATTCTGATGGTTTCAGCCCCACCCTTCAGACCTCAAGGGGACGGGAACCATGAAATTCACCAATTTTTTTCCTCCTTACCAGAAAATGCAAAAAATGGAAACTGGTTCCTTTCCAGGGGAGAAGCTGAAAATGTGCAAATGTTGACGACGACGGATAGCAATAGGTCACCTGACAGGCATCTAACAGGCATACTGTTTGCATGATTATACTGTATACAGGAAAATTTTCGCCTGCGTTTTATTTTCACCCCCTTCGTCCAACACACTAGTGGGCGAATTTAAGACGGGGCGAATTCAAAGAAGACAGTATAATTTCTTAAACAGAACTGTGACTGGGTAAATTTAAAACGGGGCAAATTGTTTGCAAGTGTGAGAGGGCGAAAATAACACGGGGCGAAAATAACCCTGTATACAGTAGTATAAAGTACTCAACCTATTAATAAAATCGTGAAATTCATAACCCCTTGGTTCATAGTTCAAGCCCTAGGATGGGGCTTAGTAGGTCTAATACTGAAAATCTTCTTCGTAACTCTTGGACATGATGCAGGCAAATCGATTATAATGAGCAGTTATCCCTCTACAAAAATTTTAAAAATCATTCCCCAGGTTTGGGCTGTAAGTCGTAAATTGAAACTTATTTTTACTACATGTATCATCCTCTTTACTACCGAACTGCTAGGAGAAATCATGCATGAATATGATAATGTTAAAAAGTTTTCACAGAACTGTTTTTGTTTTGATCACAGTAGTGTAGATCATTTCCAGATGGACCTAAAGAAGCCATAGCCTAAGAAACTTGCATGTAAAACGCAGGTGACCGTAAAGGCTCATGGACCTCTTGTACTGAAACCTCATCAATGGTTTTGCCTGATTGATAGTCAATAGAAATCTAACCATGAGCATTGGGTACGTCTATCTGCAGGATCTTCCCTCCATCAGAGAGTCTACACTTGCTGGCATCACAGTTGGTCATAGGGTGATCCCCAGCAGTCCAGCGAGTCTTCGGTCTGGCAGCATACTGTATCTTTGTCACATCTGTGATTCTTTTTGTGTTTTGTAGTTTTAGGTGCAATGTTCCACCAGAACAGGTGGCGCTAGCATGTCCACTTCCAGCATCCAATACTTCAAGGAAATCAGGCATAATCGAAAAATGACGTGTTTCTATACAGTATCCATACCCGACTATAAAGATGACTGATAGTATAAAGACAGGCATTACATACCTGTTCTTTCTAAGGGACAATTAAAATTCACGTGATGTCCAGCAAAGTTGGCCAAACAGAAAGGCTTAATAACAGGATTGGCATTAGTGAAGAGATGGGTTAGCAAGGCTGATCCACGCACCAAGGGCACCTCCATTTTACCCCCATTGCCATGGTATTCAAAGTTAGCATACAAATCGCCAAAACTTGTCAGGACTGGATCGGAACTTCCGGCAATTCCTACTCTGACACCGGACTCACCTAGTCATGGATGAAAACTGAATGGTTATACATGAAACTACTAGTATACAGTATACATGCATATATGCAATCAACACTGTTTTTAAAAATTACCTGAGAAATCCCCTCCCGGGTTTCCATCTGGACCGCTTACCACTTGTCGCATGTTGGTTCCCATGTCTGTCAGTTTGTTCCAAGGCTCACCGGACTTCCATGCCGATTGTTGCATCATCAGATCCGTTCGATCCGGATTCGTCCACCTGTCCATTGTGTACGCATCATACACAATACCAGACGATGTCATTATTGCTGAAAGATTGGTAAACGCTTCTTACCATCTTAATTACGATGATTCCTTAATTTGATTACAGAAACCACATAAAAAATTTCCTAACTTTCTCAGAAGCTACATATTATTTTCAGCTGATACAAAAAAATATCAGAACGATTCACCTGCCTTCATAAGGGAACAACCTCATAGGAATTGGTTTGTTATTTTTTATTTCATTGGTTGCAAAATGATGAGTTGGAATCGGTCCATGCTGGCGCAGGTTCCCTGTCCTAACCGGAGAAGCTTTGTTTCCTACCTCCGTGGTTCTTCCAAAAATGATCCCGGGGTCAGCTGTATCCAAGGGGTGCTCTTCAAGAGGCGTGCAACCGGGAGGCAAGGCGCCATCGATTGTGGTACCAAATAATCCAATCAAGCACAACAAAACTAAGATAAAATTGAATGAGGAAGAAAGAATATTTACTATTATATATAAATTAGATTATTAAAATTGGAATTATATTTTTTCTCAACCGATACACAAAAGTGGCACAATTACGTTAAAAGGTTAATAAATTCTTTGAAATTATTTATCGTATATCAGGTTGAATATTAAATTTAGAATTATATTCTATCTCAACTGAATAAAATATACATGTCAAGGTTTATAATTTTTTTGAAATTATTTACAGTCACATATAAGGTTAAATCTATTACATTTTCAGCATTGAAATACTGTAATATATTTTAACTCAGCTGATATACAATGTATATTTAAAGGTTCATAAATTCTTCGACATTGTGACTTATTATTCATTGACGAGGTTATCATTCATTATGTACCTATTGAATTAAGACAATATAAAAGCAAGAATGTGGTCGTTTGCATCCGTATAAAATCTCTTTTCGAATAATAGCGATAAATTCTCAGTTGCTTTACCTAACCAGGTCTCTTTGATGATGTTTCTCTCCCAGTCCATGCTGTTCTATCGGACTTGGATATTTTTCTGTCTTATCTATCAAAATGACCTGGTGCCGACAAATAGATAAACATTCTCTGCGCTACAGTAACCATTACCGGTTCTAAATATGAATATACCTATATATATATATATATATATATATATAGAAAGCACAAAGAAATTCACTTTTATAAGGATACCCACTTCCGCCCCAGCCCGGGGTTGAACTCTCGACCTACGGAATCTGTCTCCTAGCAGTACAGGAACAGCGCGCTAGACCGCTCGGCTATCTAGGCAAGTCTAAAAACTTGCTTTCGATACCGATGGAATTCTCGCGGCGCTGCCCTACACTACACGGTCATTGAGAATGGAAGTGAGATACAGTTATTTGGACATTAGTTTTATTAGAGGATCGTTACCAATACACGTTGTAATGAAATTCATTTTTATTTATAAAGCACATTTTACAACTACTCTTAAACTAACATAACTGCCCTAAGTGAAGAAATATTAATATAGAAAGCACAAAGAAATTCACTTTTATAAGGATACCCACTTCCGTCCCAGCCCGGGGTTGAACTCTCGACATACGGAATCTGTCTCCTAGCAGTACAGGAACAGCGCGCTTGACCGCTCGGCTATCTAGGCAAGTCTAAAAACTTGCTTTCGATACCGATGGAATTCTCGCGGCGCTGCCCATGAGATGCGAAGGTCTGGTATATAAAAAATAATAATCTGCCTATCAGAGTATGTATATTTGGTTTTCTAAATGTAAAAGAAATGATACATTGTTCAATGTAAGGAATTATTTATAAAAATGAATACTATAGAGATTTATTTGAAAATTTTATAACTGTAATGCTCCTTTCTAATTTCAGCACATTATTTAGGAATCAAAAATATATTTAGTTTTATGCTATCATATTTATATTAATTATTTACAGTTCTCATACACAAAAATCTTTCACTCCATCATACTGCCTAACATTCAAACATTCACTCAAAGTAATAAAAGTAGGGAAAATATAGAAATTGTGGAAACTTAAATAAAACACTAACCTGCTTGCAGAATATCACTTGATCCAGAATATTTTCAAAATAATAAAGTCAACAAACTTAAAGAAAACTTCAAACTTGTGGGAACACTCACATACCCATGTTAACCCGCGAGCATGACAAACCAGAAAATTCCCTCCTGAAAATCATGTGACTAGTTACGAATGACACTTTATTTAAAGAACTATAAATAGTAACATAGCTACAGATAAATCCTAATGAGGACTATAAAAAAAAAAAAAACAAAACAAAAAAAAAAAAAAAACTAATACTTTACCAATTAGACATAATAAATAATAAAATACAAACACATCAATTGTAGTTTGAATAAATAAATCTTTATTAACATATTTCAATTTAAATTCTGCAAATAAAGGAATATTTTAAGTCAATGAAATTTCTGAAAATAAATTTTTTAAAACATATTGTATCTCTCTAATACACTTCATCCAAATTTTGTCCATGCCATAAAATGATAACCTTTTGAAACTCCAAACTTAGAAGAATGGAAAATCAGATTAAGAAGGGATATATCCATAAAAGGGTTTTGACCTTAACCTTTTTCAAATCAAGGTCGTCAATTTTCATGATCCAAACAAAAAAATTTCACTACCCTTTGACATTAAAACTTCAGACATGGAAGGCAGAAGGCAGAACAATGAGGATGGGATGCACTGGACCAAAATTTGGACCTTTATCCATGGCTCAGATTAAAAATAATGTCCAGGTCATACTTGAGAGCCCTTTGACATTAGTACTTCAAACTTCGAACATGGAAAGATGAGATTAAGATGAAAAAAGGCGCATCCCCCACCCACCCCATGACACATTTCTTAAATCAAGGTCACATTAAATAAAGCCCAAGCCCAAAAAGTGAGAAGCCTTTAACATTAAGATTTGAAACTTGCAACATGGAACAATGAGATAACATGAGATGCATTGCACCAAATTAAAAGTTTGCTTTGTCACATGAATTTGAATTGTTGACTGTGTTTTAACAGAAATTAGAAACAGTACATTGTATATTTCTGCCTTTACAGAAAGCGTGGTTGCCCGACTGAAGTTGCATTTTCAAAACTTGTAAAAACATTAATGAGCTTGTAAGGAATTATATTGCAGAAAATGCGCTAAAATTTGTTCATGAACGCTTAATATTGCAAGGTCTCTTTTAAAAGAGACACCTTGTTCCATCAAAAAAGCAATTTAATTTGAAGATCTCAATGGCACAGATAAAAAATAAATATTTATGTGCAGGTTAATTTTTATAGTTAATTTTCCTCCTGTGTATCACGTATCACGAGAGCTACTATGAATTACTTTTTTTATTTTTGGCATAAAGTTCGTCAATATCCAACTTTCTCTTGCTTGAGGAGGGAGTCACGGTATTGTTGAAGTTTAGTTTCTCTGATAAATCTGAAATACAATTATTAACGAGAGTTGATTTACATGAACTAGTTGTATGGGGAAGAGAACTAGAATTTTCACCCATCAAATCGACGTTCTTGGTAGCATAGGCTTCAACGTTCTCGGTCAAATCTAAATCCATTGCAGTATCACGCTGTATAAGGATAGTTGCTTGCTCACCCAATTCTTCTTTTAGAACACACAACTCAGATTCGTACCCTCCCTCCACGCATAAATCCAGAGCCTGTTCCAAATAACCTCTTGCAATTCGAAAATTTGATTCAAGTTTGTGAAGATGAGCTTTTGCTCGATAAAAATGGACTTTCCTTCTTTTATCCATCTCATCCAGGGCTTTATCCATTTCACAGAGGCATTCTTTTGCTGCTTTCATGTCCTCACTTGAAATATCAACATTCTTAATTGCTCGTCCTGAAGGTTCAAGTGCCAGATGGCATGATATTTTCTTATCAAGGTAAACTCTTCGCCATGTGTTTCGTATGCCCTCGTCTTCGTTTTGAAAGTAACCAAGCCCCTCTTCTGTAAGATTCAGAATGTCTACTTTATCTATAACAGATTTTGTTTCAGCGAATCGTTTAAGTTTGTAATTAACCAGTGCAAACATGCAGTTTCCGATATCACGACCTGAATGCAGAAATGTTTTGGCATCCTTCAATGCTGCCTCTATATATTCCTCTCCCTTTTGGTCTCTGCCTCCGAGAAAAAGAGCAACACCGTATCGAGCATGATGTCGTATTCTACTTAAGACAGGGTTAGAGGTTTTAGATATCAGATATTCCATTTGAGGAAAAACCGGCGATTGCCAGAGGTTTTCGATGTCTGATGAATGAGTTCTTTCGATAACAGCCACAGAGTCCAACAGAATAAAGCAGCAGTCGGCTCTTTGACGCGTCTCAGAGAGAGAGCACTGGCTTAGATCTTCGTGATTCATAAGTCGTTTTGTCCAGCGTAGGAAATCACACTTAAATTTTCGTGCCTCAGAATTATGAATTTTGATCTTTAACTTCTCCGCAAAATTATCTACAAATGGCAGACTCTGAGTGCCTGACTGTCTTACAAAACTACATAGCTGATTATCATCATTTTGTTCTCCTTTTAGACTTTGTCTTATTTCTTCACAACAAAAGTCATATCCTGCTTTGTCCAGACATTCTAAAAAGTCCTGCATAGAACAACGATGACTCACCTTGTGTAAAAGACTCATGATTTTCTCCATATTTGTAACATCCTTACTGAATATTCTTTTCAGAAGCTTCCTGTTGATTATTTCCTTGGCGAAAAACAGTGGCGCAATTACCTCTGCACGTATAGTCTCTATCAACTTGGGATGATAACGACGCAATATTCTTTTTTCTATGTCGTTCATTTTTCATTTGTCTAAAAACGTAACAGAAAACGGTTCCATGTGTTCTGTTTACTTTTCGAACAACGTACAATGTAGCTCCTTGGACTTTAATACTGTTTAGAATGTTTTTTAATAATCCCTTAAAATATGTTTCGATTGATAAAGTCGTCTGCCCGCGAGCTTGCACTGTCTTTATATACAAGTGTAACATATGTAATCGGCTGCATTTGGCCTTGAAAACGGGAAATTCTAACTCCATGTGTGATGTTTATTTTCTGAAACTGAAACTGAATAGAGATCTTTATTGATCAAATAATACTTATTAGTGTGAAAAGAAGTCATTTCATCATTGATCTTTCATTTAAAAAAATGTGTTCTACTCCTGACCATAGAAATAATGATCTGAAACACAGACAGAGCCTGTAATTGATAAATTTTTTTGGTAAAAACGTTCTGTTTTATTTTCCAAAATATAAGATTAAAGCAAAGAATCATATACTGATAAAAGTCTTTTTTTCTGTGTTGGGGGAGCAAAACATCAAATGTTGCACTCCTGACATAAATGGGTATGCACGGATACTCGACTCTCATTAATGCTGCTTGTGATTCATATAACATTTTTAACTTTTAAATGGTATATATCAGTTATTGTTCTACACTTTGAAAATTCTTTTTTGACTTAATTGTCATACAGAGTTTTAAAATCAATGTTTTTGGCAACATTACATTTTTTCTGTTACATTCCTGATATGGTATAACATTTTTTTAGCATCAGCCATGACTACAACTCGGTCAAAGAAAAGTTAATACAGTCTAAATTTAGTTCAATACATTGAATTTTATCAGGAAAGTCTTTCTTTCCAACATAAACTAGTATTATTTATTTTAAAAGATCTTCAAGAATTATATTTTTTTAAAATGTCACAGAAAGGTGTTGCACTCCTCATTTTTGGGTTAACTTTTTTGTGACTCAAGATGTCAATGAAATATTTGGCAGGAATTTAGCCAACATCAAAAGACGTATGCTGAGACATTGAAATTTATTCACATTGCCTGTTTTTTAAGTGCAGATCGACAAATATGTGCCCCTTCATTTTTATTAATTCACCCATATAACAATTAACCATTATCTTCGACTTCTTTGTGTCTTCACTGGCGGATTAAAGCTGAGGTCTCTCCTTTTTTTCTCCTACCCCTGCTAAAGCAGGGCAAACACATAGTGAACAGGTATTTTTGAAATAAGATAAATGCATCGAAATTTGAGAATCTCAATCTCTTTCATCCATTTAAAATGTATCAACATTACCAATCAGCCACTACTTTGAGCATAACTGCTCTTAAGGAAGCCTTACCAAACATTTTGGCTTTCACTAATTTAAGTGTATATTTAAGTGTATATGTATCTGTTACTGTATATTCTCAGTGGGTACGCAATATATACTGGTAAATTAGGTAAAAGGACATAGGCTATAATTCTCACTTGAATCACTCGTTCTGAAAAATAATGATTTGAAATTCTGTACTTTAGAACCAAAGCACAAAGGCCAGAATTTCAACAAAAATTCTTAAGTTTACAGTCATGTTTGCATATTGATTAGTATGGGCCCCATTCTTGAGGAAGTTATATATCCCTTGATAAAAGGTTTGAATCTCTGTGGCCACATCCAAGTATTTTGGAGTAATCTTTGGAGGATGAATTTCCTCGTAGATTTTACTTTTCTAATAAACTTTAATTTGGACCCTAATGACTTAGTAGATTTTGAAGGATATAACATTTTACACATAAAACAATTTTTTGGTTTGTATATTATATTACTACCAGATGTGCTTAAATTGCTTAGTAGTTTCCAGAAAAATTTTTTAACAGAACTTGATACAATGCCATAACTCAACCAAAAAAAAAACAAAAAAAAAAAAAAAACAAAAAAAAAAAAAACAAAACAAAAAAAAGCACAAGAGAGTTTTTCAACCACAATGCAGGAAACAGTCCTGATTTAAATTTGGGCTGGAATAAAGAAGTCGTTGGTCATTTTAATGCTTTGTATAGATTTCCATTCGTGACCTTGTACCTATTTATTTACTAGACACATTGGGATATATAGTGTTATTGGTTTTCCAGTGCTTTATACTCATTGGGTCAATATTAACAGCATGACTGTTTTTGAGTAATTTCATCCAAATAAAAAAAGAGTAATAATATAGGCTAAACATAACTTCCTATTATCATCTCTGTGCTTAATTAATTAATTGGAATTATTAATTTTAACGATTGTACATGAACAATATAAATATTTTTGAACAATTTTATGCAAATAGTCTGCAAACAAATAAAAAGAGTAATATACAATGTACGTTAAAGATAACATCCTTATCAATCATCTATGTAATTAAATATTAATACTAAAAATATTCGCGTTAACATTATTACATTTTTACTACAATTTTATGCAAATATGTATAGCCTATGTATAGCCTAATCTTTAAGTAAATAAAAAGAGCGATACAATGCGATAAAAAAATCATTATCAATATTATCTTTGGGATTAAATAATTATACTATTCATGTTTACATTTATAACATCAATATTTTTGAAAACATAAATCAGCAATAAATTAAAAAAAAAAAAGGCTTTATTTTGAATATGAAAGTAAAAAAAAATAATTTTAAGAAAAAAGAATATATTTCCTATTAGTTACAATTGGAGTCAACATGAACTTTAACACATGTATTTACTCATCCACTACCAGGTCACTCTCGTTTGAAGAAGTAAGCATACTGTTTTCAATGTTTAATTTTCGAGATAATTCTGATATACATGTGGTAACAATAGGTGATACATCAGAACATTGGAGAGGTGAATCAGCAGCCTCAGATAAACAAACTCCCTCCTCCTCCGGACTTTGTGAGCCATCATCCCACGTCAAATCTAAATTCATGCATGTAAAATTGTTATGGTCTGTCAAAGTGGAGGAATGCTTTCCTAATTCGTGTTCTAATATGTGTAATTCGGATTCATATCCTCCTTTAATACATAACTCCAATGCCTGTTTTAAAAAGCCTTTAGCAATCCAAAATGCTGATTCTTGTTTGTACAAACGCGCTTGCTCTTGATAAAAATGAATTTTTCTTCGTTTATCTTTCCTACTCAAAGTGTTATCCATTTCACAGAGACATTCCTTTGCTACCTTTAGGTCTTCGTTTGAAATCTGGGCACTTGTAATAGCTCGTCCTGAAGGATCAAGAGCCAAATGGCAAGATATTTTCTTGTCAAGATACACTCCTCGCCAATTGTTTCTCGTGTCCTCATCCTCGTTCTGAAAATACGCAATTCCATCTTCTATAAGATTAAGGATTTCTTGTTTACCATCTATAGCATTCCTTTTACTGAATTGATTAAGTTTATAATTAACCAGTGCAAACACACAGTTTCCGATATCACGACCTGAATGCAGGAATGTTTTGGCATCCTTCAATGCTGCCTCTATATATTCCTCTCCCTCTTGGTCTCTGCCTCCGAGAAAAAGAGCAACACCGTATCGAGCATGATGTCGTATTCTACTTAAGACAGGGTTAGAGGTTTTAGATATCAGATATTCCATTTGAGGAAACACCGGCGATTTCCAGAGGTTATTTTTGTCGGAGGAGTGAGTTCTTTCGATAACAGCCAGAGAGTCAAGCAGAATGAAGCAGCAATCAGCTTGTTGACGAGACTCGGATAAAGAAAGTCTGCCTTGGCGCTGGTTAAACAATAACCGCTTGGCCCATCGTTTAAAATCACACTTAAAGTTTCGTGCCTCTGAATTATGAATCTTAAATTTTACTTTTTCTGCAAAACTATCCACAAAACACGAATTCTGAGAGGTTGACTGTCTGGCATAATTTCGAACCTGAAGATAGCTATCAGGTTTTTCTATCAAAAGTCTTACTTCTTTCCATAAAAAATCATACCCTGCTTTTTCCAGACATTCCAGAAAATCCGACATTGAACAACGATCATACACCTCAAACAGAAGAGCTGACATTTTCTCGACGTTGGGAGTACATTTATGGAGGATATCACTTAGAAAATTACTACTAATAACTGCTTTTGAGTAAAACAGTGGCACAATTTCCTCTGTCCGTATGGTCGTAATGAATTTGTAATGAAAACGTTGAAGTATTCTTCTTTCTCTTTCGTTCATTTTCTTAGTCCATCTTCCTGGAAATTATACATGGTTAGTAATTTTTTCGATATTTTAAGTCCCAGTTAGTATGAATTGATCGAACTGCTTCATAACACATGTCGCTATCCACATCGATTTTTACCATTGCCTGATATTTTTAAAAAAAAAAATCATGGCCTCTACTGATGACTCACCTGCTGCAGACGAGAAATTACATTATTTTGCGTTTCATTATCGCGTTGATCACTTCCAAGATGGATAGTAGTTGTTACTACCATTCGATGTAGTAAAAAAAGTTTTTGTTATAAATAATTTGCAGAAATGACTTGAACATTTGGGATTAAAATTTTCGAATTTATTACTTCATTGTATTACATTGTATATTATACAATCACTGATATTAAAAAAAAAACCCTTTCCCTTATACATTACAGATCATTTAAGTAATTCTAAGGTCACCTTTAAAAGAACGTATGTGTATGCATGGTTTGCCAGTTCAGATTCCGTTTAGATTTTTAAGTATCTTAATTTCTTTATTTAAAGAATAGTCTCAAAAATTCAAATACGAATCCTATTAAGGGCAAAAACACAACCCCCTGCAAACACCAGAGGTGTGTACGTGCCTAGGAAGAGTAAGCATTCTCTGATAAAAATTTTCAAAGGAATAATGCTTTTTAAAATAAATTCAATATATAGAGCACCCCCCCCCCCGACACCACAAAAACCCTTTCCATGTATACACAACTCTTTCTTTATAACCTCTTCCTTTTTCCTTTTCTTTTCCATCTTCCTTTTTTTTTACCAAAATGAAAGAGGGTTGCAACCCCTAGACCCCCCCCCCCCCCCTAGATTATGTAATGCTTCACTTACTGAATAATTTACAGCAACGATAGAACAATGGTTACGCTATCCGTCACTGACAGTTGTAAACAGGAATTTCTCTCCAGAACATTTATAGTTTTTGAACAACTAATAATTTTAGTCATTTGTCGGTTTTATTTAAAATTTAAGATAAATTTAAATTTTGATTGTATTGTACTGCATGATTTCCTTCCTCTATAATATATATAACCTCGACGAATGTTATCTATAGGTAAGACAAATTTCACATCATATTTTTTATGCCCCCGTATCGAAGATTCGGGGATATATAGTTTTTGCCCTGTCCGTCCGTCTTTCTAGCTGTCAGTCTGTCTGTTTGCCCGCAAAATCTTTAACCTTGCCCATAACTTTTGATTGGTTGGAGCTATGGCTTTCATATTTCATATGTGTATTCCTTTTGACAAGACCTTTCTTTGGGTACCACCATATTTGACATTTGACCCTGACCTTGGAGTTTGACCCAATTTTGCAAAATTTAACCAAACTTTAACCTTGGCCATACTTTTTGAACAATTGGTGCCAGGGCTTTCATACCTCACAAGTGTAATCCTTGTGACAAGACCTTTCTTTGGATACCATCAACTTTGACCTTTTGACCTTGACCTAAGAGTTTGGCCTACTTTTGAAAAACTTTAACCTTGGCCATAACTTTTGAACGGTTGGTGCTAGGGCTTTCATACTTCACATATGTAATCCTTGTGACAAGACCTTCCTTTGGATATCAACAACTTTGACCGTTTGACCTTGGAGTTTGACCTACTTTTGGAAAACTTTAACATTGGCCATAACTTTTGAACGGTTGGTGCTAGGGCTTCATACTTCACATATGTAATCCTTGTGACAAGGCCTATCTTTGGATACCAACAAATTTGACCCTTTGACCTTGGAGTTTGACCTGCTTTTGGAAAACTTTAACCTTGGTCATAACTTTTGAACGATCGGTGCTTCGGCTTTCATATTTCACCTGTGTATTTCATGGGAGAAGGCCTTTCCTTGGGCACCATTCATTTTGACCATTTGACCATCACCTTGATTTTTGACATACTTTTGAAAAAAAATTAACCTTTTCCATATTTATTCAATGGTTGCTGGTAGGGTTTTCATATTTCTCAGGTTTATTCCTCGAGTCAAGACCTTAATTTGGGTACCAACACATTTGATTTGCATTTGAGAAAGTTTAACCTTTGTTATAAGTTGCCATACGGGGGCTTCAGTGTTTCACAAACACATCTTGTTTTCCTAGTTAGTGTACATCCTAAGATCAATATCCATGCTAGTTTGGTTTAAGTAGGACTTGTAGTTACTTGAAAATATACCCGCTCAAAAAACGTTTAACCTGTTTACTACTCAAGAGAATTCTGGTCAGTTCCCAGGCCCGTAGGAAGCAATTTCAATTTGAGGGGGCACAAACATTTTCAGTTGGGGAGGGGGGGCACTATGAACGACCAAAATTCCTTGACAAGCAAAAAGAAAAAAAAAAGGTCATCAGACATTATTGAGGGGACACATGCATATAGCAGCTATGTTTTCTATAGTATTATAATATCGGAAAAAATTATTGGGGGGGGGGGGGGACGGCCCCTCGTGTCCCCGGTTCCTACGGCCATGGTTCCAACATCCAAAGCAAGTCTGGAAGTTTTCATCCTTATATGCACCATCAATGCAAGTTTAATCATAACAGCCCATTTTTTATATCTACTCCAAAAACATTACCCTGGTCACTCATCTGGAAAATGTAGGTCAGATTCAGAATCCAAAGCAAGTCTGGAAGTGTACATCCTTCTTGTTAAAAGTCATATCTCAATGGTAAAAGTCATCCAGAGAGTTAAATGGTTATCGACCCTTAACTTTGGAATCCTTGCTTGGAGTGAATTCAAAGCTGAATGCACTGTATGTTGTTATGATATCTAATGGTGTTTGGTGACTCCAAGTACTGCAACTTAGAAATTTGTATTTACTATTTAGATATAGAGTTGACCTTTTATAATCATTTAAATGTTAGATCTCATAAAAATATTTAACATGAACAATATCTTGATCTTTAAAAATGAAATTCAAATTTATCTTGACTGAGCCATTCATTAGGATTATCATCTTCTACCATCACATACCCGATACATTTTTCAGTATCACTGTAACCTTTAATCTTCAAATTAACTTTGTCAGGAGTAACCTTTTTGATTACCATACAATAATATCAGAAGTGTATTGTTCTTTCTTGTGCCAATATTTTTTTAGATTGGTGATCGGTTTATAACAGTCATTTGGTAACTGGTCATAACAATCATACAAATACTGCTGGTCACAATAATAATCCATCTTATCAATTCCATCAATATTTCCCTGACATCTTTAGTGGGAACTATCTTGGACAGATGTAGGAAAAATTACAACACATGTCAAGACATTAGTGCCCCCCCCCCCCCCCAAAAGGTTCTACTAATGGGCATAAAAGCATAAAACAAGACCGATCTCATCATTAAAATAATTAAATAATTTAATACTATTAAAGAAACAGCTTCAGTACATAAAATAAAAACATAAATCATCACATTTCATAAGGTCAGTCTGATTTGATTACACTCCAATTTCCCTGTTCTTTTTGATATTCTGCATCTCATACATCAAGGAATAGGTAGAGTTCAGCAGGTCTTCTGTGGCTTTCTTTAGCCTCAGGGATTCTTCTCCTACCCCAGGAACATTAGAGCGCATGCTATAAGGGAGGGTCATATCCTGATAAGAGGAATACAAACTGGATTTTACTGGCTTCAGTTGATCAGCTGCGGAAGTATCCCATGCATAAGGAAAACTTGCTGCCATTCTTTCAGCATCTGTTAGAGTCTGAAAAAGGAAAAAAAAACATACATGAATGGATTTTTTGTGTAGATTGCCTTTCATTTGTTGCTGGACACTGTTTTATAGACAGATTAGTTTTTAAAAAAGAATTCATAATATTGTATCCATTTTATTTTAGTGCTTATTGTAGATTAGTAAACACTTTGAGAGAATCAGTCAAAAATATTTAAGATCCCTTCTCATGTAGATTATTAGGATGGTACCATCATTGTACCATCATTGAAAGACTGCTGGTACTGAATTATTGCAAAAAAAAACTATTATTTCTGTGCATGCATTTGAATACATTGTGAAAAATAAAATGGTTTTTCGCTATCTAGAATTAAAGTTAGCTTGATACACTGTATATAAAAATGAATTATTATACGCATATTAAATACAGTATTAATTGCTTGGTTTGGAGGTGACACACAAATTTTGTTTGTACAAAAATATTTGCTTAAGCTGTACATTCTATTACCTTCACTGATGTGTTCTGAAAAATTAGTCAGTATGTATCTTATTTGGACAAATCCCATAGAAACAAAGCTCAAGCTCTCTCTCTCTCTCTTTATATATATATATATATATATATATACAATGTAGCATAATTTGCAGAAATTTTGAGGAAATTATCATGCGTACAAAAAAAAAATCCATTGGGTCTTCTTTCAGTCATTGCAATTTAAAATATATAATTTCACTGCACAAGCTAAAGACTTTTTAAAGGGATCTAGACACAGTTGCATTTTTACATTTTAAATTTCTGTGTTTGTTCACAAAATAACTTCAATTTAATTAAATTGAACTTACATGAACATTCTTAGAATTCATTGACAATGTCATTCTTGTTTACATTCATGTCAAACATCTGTGTTCGTAAACAGGGCACGAGCTCTGTTACTGCTAATGTTTACATTTTACCTGGTGTGTTCAATTTGGTAACACTACACACATCACTGCAGAGCATGAACTGACAATAACTGTGAGTTGTTTCTGCTTTCTGACATTTCTACTCCAAATTTTCTGCATTATATGAGGGTTTATCAAAAAGTTCGTGGACTAGTGCCATAAAATTAACACCGCTATATGTACATCAATGAATTTTAAACATTTAATAAGCATCATCTATTCTATCTGTAAAATAAACTATAAATCATAAGTTTTATTTTTTAGTGAATCGTAAATTTTTTTTGGAAGCAATGGTATGTCCAGGCGGCGCAACCTCAAACATGACGCATTTTCTACCTGAGTGTAACTGAGAAAAACTCTTCTAATATGAGCATTTTTCATCTGAAAATCCAATTAATTCACTCGTGTGATATGAGACAATTTTTCCTTAAAAGTTGCAAATTTCACCTCACTCTGTATATTCTATGAAATTTTATCGTAAATTTTATATTGAATTCCAAACAATAAAGGGGTTCAAAATGACATCGAAAGGGGATAGGGTGTCATTTTACAACATTCTATAACGTTTCAGCCCCTGGAAAACCTGGCATAGACTTGGAAAATATTTAAACAGGCTACAGAGAAATAAAATACATCCAGAGTACTTGTTTTTAAATACCAAAAAAAGATTCAGCAAGAACAGAGACACACGGATAATGTCGATTTACAGTCAGGGTGTCCAAAGTCAGTCATGTCGAAAAGTGAAGTTGATCATTGGTTGAAATAGAACTCCAACAAGAAAATTATACTGGCAATTCGAGTGAGGATCTTTTCCTATGTATAGATTTAAAATTCACAATATTAATGCATTGAATCAGGTGATCATGACATTGTAAAGTCATATAAACAAGATGGGTTTAGGTTTCTACTTTACTCCAGAGAATCTCATCAAGATAAGTGTATTGAGGCAGAAGGAGTGGGTATTGAGAAATAATGACATTGTCGGACGTCATGTAACTAAACGGTCATATAATGCCCTTTTTATTTAATGATAATTTGGCAAATAATCAACATGTCAAGCTGAATTTTTCAACACTATCTAAATTTTTGTTGTTTTATGTTCCCCATAAAATTTGTAATCAACAACTACATAGTATTAATTTTATCACATCAGTGGACAAACTTTTTGATAACCCCTTGTAGTTTCAATATTTTCATTAATACACAACAAAATTTCTTTTCTTAGTATTAAGAATAAAGTTTATTTCCTGAAAGTGCAAGGATATGTGTCAATCAAATGCATCCAGAATTCATTTACAGATAAAATAAGTTTCTAAACACGCTTTTATTATATTTTGGCATGAAATGCTCTAGAAACATATAAGTCAAGATATAACACTGAAAACTTAAGAAAACATTAACTTCAAATCTGTGTCTAAGCCCCTTTAAAGATATTATCTAGAAACTTATCATCAGTATGCTACTGTTACAGACAGACAGAATTACAGACAGACAGATAGAAAGATCCAAATATAATCCCTGGATTTTAGCAAAAATCAGGTGAAAATTACAGGAGGAAAAGCAGTTTAGAAATATTGTTTAAATGAGGACATAAAGACAAACACTTTATAATGATACAATCTCTTCTGATCTACTAACAAACAAAGTACTAAAATTTGATGTACTGTACACAAATATTGCTAAATCTTAGAAGTTTCAATAACTGACAAACATAAACTTACTGTTTGCATTTTGGACTTGAGGCCCAATGAAGCATCTCGTAGGCCAATATTGGATGCTGTCGGGACCATGGAAGGAACAGAATTCTCGTATCCTTTCATACAATGCTGAAAAATATAGGTACTAAAAGATGACTAAATTCATCATGATGGATGTTATCAGTATGTGAAGAAAATAAATGCTCAATAAAATAAGTTTACCGGTACACATTCATTATTATGTGCTCCTTTTTTAATTATTATTTTTCAGGAATGATTCTGATCCAAAAACCTTATATACGTGTGGCCAAAAACTTGTGTGATCCAAAAACCTTGTACACGCAGGGCTCGAAATAATTTATTTTTTTTCACTGGTCACCTGGGCTATTAACTTAAAATTTTACTGGTCAATCGATAACTTTCCTTGTCCTATTGGGCTAGTTGTCTAAAAAAGACTGGCCTGAAACAAGTGCTTAAATAAGGGCACCGCAAAGCAGAGTGTCCCCTCGCAAAATAGCAAATCCATCTCTATTGACAACAACATAAATTATTGCTTGCATCTTCCATTACGCACACACTTAATTACCCACACGCACACAAGGGCATTACTAAATCCCGTCCAACTTCGTTGTGAGGAGACAAAATCAGACTACATTTGATGTAACTTGAAATGTGAATTTATTTCTGATTTTAATGATCAACATTTAAAAAAATCAGATTTCTTCACCATTCTTAATCACCTCTTGTAGTACCACTTTTAGATTCTGCATAGCCCTTGTTTACTGCACACATAGCATTTAGAAAACATTAAAATGTTTAAGAATATACTTCTTAAAAAAATTGTTCTTTGAAATCTTTGTGATATTGAATTTACATTGCATTATTTCATAGTACAAACTAACAAAACTAGGACTTGTTCGCATTGCATTAGAACCTGGATGCACAAAACTGTCTAGTTAACTAGTCTGACTGTGAATTAATTTTGATATGCCTAAAATAATCACTGGTCTCAAGGACATGTGCTTTCTACAAAGCACTAGCCCAAATCCTAAATTTACAGGCCCCAGACCAGCGGGCCATCAATTATTTCAAGCCCTGACACATGTGGTGGTCAGGCAGGTTTAATCACCACCAGTTGCTCAATAGAGCACCTGACTAGTTATTTAAGGGATCTGGGTTTGAATCCTGGCCTGGTCAGTCACAATTTTCTCCTTCCCTGTTACATTTGGTATTGTGACCATGCCCTGAAAGTGACAGGTGAAAGACCTGCCAGGGAAGAGCCTGGGTTTTTGTGAACAGCAATGGATAAAATCAGATCTAGATAGCAACAGGTCACCTGAGTGACTTTGATGACCTTAAAAGCTAATGAAAGAAAATCACTTATTATGCATTAGATTGTAGTATGTGTATACGTTAATCCCACCTTTGGAAATCATGGTTGCAATCTTGGACTCAGCAAGCCTTGTCCTAGATGGCAATAACGATTCAATCGAGAATCAACAAAAACATATAATTATATTATTACATGTACATGTTTTTATAAATTATGTATATCCTACTTAAAATTTGAAACCACTGGGGAAAAGAACATACCACTTTCAGATGATAGGAAATCTCAAACTTTATGCATATGAGTGAGTAGTAATGTCATAATCTGGGACAGAGAGGTGTCAATATCATAAATACTAAATACTAAGATGATTGAATGTCCTAATTTGACCAAAGAAAAATACCATATAAGTAGAATTTGAGATCACTAAAACTGAATATCGAAAACAACTTATACTTGTCGGTTGTTATAGTTATCTTACTTGACATTATAAAATCGCTAAAATTACTTCTCGCTAAAAATAGATACCAAGTTTTTGGATAAATCGCTAGATTTGCGTCTCGCGAAAAATTCCACTTATACAGTATGCATTTGTAACTGAGATGCCAGAGAGTTTACTTCTTAGAGAAGTTATAGTATCTTGAGACTGATAGGAGGAAGTGTCCTTAACCAAGAGGATTAACATTCCTCCTGACAAGAGGCCCAAGGGCCTTAATGGTCACCTGAGTATAATACAACAATTTAGAGGATCCATAGAGGATATAATAAACTGATAGAAAAGCCCAAAAGCAAGAGGAAATAGGATGATCAGGATCAACGAAATAGTCTAGTATTCAGTAACATCTGATAAAGTAAGTTCCAATCTGTCCCCCATTTATCACTATTATCATGCAGACTATTAACAAAATAATATGGCATCGGTACTATTTTTACCCCCATATTATTATCTCTCACATTGGCTTCTCTTAGTCTTTGAAGAACATTTATTTTTTTTTTTTGGTCACACTTCTATTTATCTATTATTTACAAGTCTACCTGATCATTAAATCTATGGGAGTACTTTTTGTACTATACAATAAAAATTCTTCCATAATTCTCTTTTTTTATTAACCTTTCAAATACATTATGTTACAGTGATTAAATACTAAAAGTGAATGGCAAAGGGGAATAACTTCGCTCAGTGGAATACAAATTGAGAGTCCTGGCCAGGACCAGAATACCAAATGGTCCAGATGTTCAAAAATCTTGTAAACATACTCTTGCTTATTAAAACTTTGTTTGCCTCCGATATGCCCAGGGGCAGAGAAGATTTTCAAAGAAATAATGCATTTTCACTACAGATTTAACATCTAACACCAGAACTTATGACCAAGGGTCATGAAATTCACAAATTTGGCAGAGGTACCCTCATCATATCATAACTATGCACTTATCTTGGTAGTTAAAAATGTTCAAAGAATTAACTTATTTTCACTATAATATCAATAGACCCCCCCCCACCCCCACCCTTCCTGAGAAACACAAGGACCCCTTACCCTGAGAGACTCAGGTGACCTAAAAGCAGAGAAGTGCCTTTAACAGAGATAGAGTTAGTTAATTTCTTTACTCATGATGGGGAAATGTATCCTTATATGATGTTCAGAATTTATCAGTACATGTACTTCCTGAGAGAGCAAGGCATAAGGTCCTTAAGGAGGTTGGATCCTGACATTAAAAGTAATGAGAATTTTTTATCAAGTATATTTTTAGAATTGATACACATAGCTTAATTAAAAATCAAAACAAAAAACTGGGGTCAATACGCTTCTTTTGGCGCTACAGAGCATTTAGTTTGACCTTTTTGCACTGTAAAAACGTCTTACACATAAATCAACTTTTTAAGTTTTTCCTCCGATATTTTTTATTCAAATAAATTATGGGAACAAACATAGTCTTATTTCATCTTGAATAGACCCATTAAAATTTTTGACAACGAAATTTTTTTTTAAATTACTCCGCACATTCAATTATTTGACCTTTTTGCACTCAAAAAATTTCATTTTGCTAGCATTACAAATTTAACAAGCAAAAAACTCATTTAAAAGTAATGACATTTTACTGAATTTAAGAAGAATGGTTAAAAGTATCTTGTATATTCAGAAAAGAAAGTTAAAAGTGGGGGTCTGTGATGTTAATTTTTAGATATTACTAAAATAGTGCTAATTTTGAGCTTAAATTAGGGCTATTTTTTTTCTTGATTTTCACAATATATTTGATTTACTTATCAAATATGATGATTGAATTCATGACAGTTTATTAAATATATAATTTAGGACCAGTATAAAACAGTTCACTGCACAAAATAACTCTGTGTGCAGACTGCATGTAAAAATAGGAATCCAAACTTAACATACTTTAAATACTTCGAAAGAGAAAAAATGATCATTTTCTTCTAAAAAACCTTCCGCCACAAAATATAGTTCCTCACTTAATGCTTTTGGTATGGAATTTAATCATGGAGTTTTAACTGAATATAGTTTATTTGGCATTGTAGAATCCAAATTTATTGTAAGAATTAAAGCATTACTCAGTTTTTTTTAAATATAGGTTAAAATAAAAATCTGCTCAATAGCTCAGGAGCGAACCTCGTTAACTGGGATAGAGAAATCTGAGTGTTTTGTCAAGAGATAGATGGAAGCTGGTATTCTTATATACCTGAGATAAAGTCAGCGTTCTTACCTGAGACAGAGAAAAGGAGTCAGTGTCCTCCAAACTCTTTCTTCGATGTGGTTTAACACGGTGTGGTGATAGAAGTGTTGATCTGGGTATACTGACTCTATAGAATTTTATAGAACAGAAACTTTAGTAAAGGAATTGTATGATTATGTTTCCAATAAAAAATGTAAAAACAACAGGAAACACAGGGAAACAAAGTTTGTCAATGTACTGAAATTTTAACGTACATATATGCCAGCAAAATGACCCTATATGACTGTGTTTTTAAATAAGTTTTTTTTTTCAGCTAACAAAAGAACAATACAGGTGTTTTAAATTGATAATTAAATGAGTATAATTACATGTATGAAATCATTGAAAAATAATTCAAAGTACAGGCCCTTGCTGGGTATTTCTAAAATAGTGAATGAAGTACATGTGCAAGCTGTAATTAGGTTCATTTATTTTTTTAGCAGTCTCTTTTCAGCATCTGTATCAGATCCAAAACTTATTCTGTGATTTATAGCATTTCATACTTGAAGTGCTATTATACTGTGCATACAACTTTCTTCAATACCTGACAAATCTTGGGTCCTCCTGGGTAGGCTTTTTTGTTGTTTTCCTTTCATTAGGAGACTCCTCTCCTGGAAGCAGATTATTCTTCAGAGGTTCTGTGAAAAGCCTGTTGTTCACTATGTAAGGTTTTACCTCTGAAATATAAGAAGTATTTTAAAACATGTACTTTCTTTGACCTGCTGAACATACCACTTTTGAATGAAGCTATAAATAAAATTCTAATTACTATATCATGATAAATTATTGGATAAGAGCTGGGAAAATTTTGCCCACAATTATTCACAGCCTTGCTTCCTCATTCTTACTGGTAGCATATTTAACAGACTTCTCATGGTCAAATATAAAGTATCTCCCTTACGTAACACAATGAGCATACAAATTATAATTTTAATTGATATATTAATTTTGTACATTGCGTTTATTAATATCTTAAATATTGTGTTTTGCATTATAATTGATACTATTAGTGTGCATAGCGATGGACAATAACCTCTTAATTATGAACTTGTTTACTAACTCTGGGAGATTGGATACAATAAGTGAGCGTCTTCATTTGACGGACAATATGTTTTTACGATGTGTTGTTCTCTAACATTGACACTTCCAATCAGACCTTGTGCAAAGCTGCAACCATCTAATTAACTGAAGAATGTGCAAAATACACAATGTTAATGTAAACGGAGGACATTGCCGTATCCTATAAGGAGATGAGAGACAGAGCTTCAGTGAGGGGGAGACTATATTAATTTAGTGACAATGTATCTTACTGATTGTTATTACCAAATACGTGATCCCTATGATGCAGCTTCTTGTACAAAAGATGTGCGCACTGAGTATCAATAGCTTTTAACATCTTAGCTCTAAGACTGACTATGAGAGCTTTTTACCATCTTAGCTCCTAGACTGAATATGTGAGCTTTCACCATCTTGGCTCCGAGACCTGCAGCCATTGAACTTTTTTATGTACCATTGTTTTTGCCTTTGCTGTGACTTTATAATAAAATCATAAACTTACAAAGTCTTCTTAATCCAAACACATTGAGTAATTGTGTAATACATTTATATAAAATTGATTAATGTGCAGGATCATTAAAAAATAAATTCAATGTTGATGTCATTTTACTTTCAGAGTATGGCATCAGAAGAGAGGGTAAGTAGTTTTCCCAAAATTCACAGTCTCTATTTTATTACAGATTCTTCAGGATAATAAAACTGTTATGGACTGTTCAGTAAGTAGAACTACTCACACCTGATTATTTGTGATGACTGCTTACTAAACAGTCCATAATTGTATAATATATCTACAAGTATATGAACAGGATAACAAGACTGAAAATAATGAAATTATTATACAATTAAAGTCATAAACAGTGTAAATCTTTAATGTATTAAAGGCAACCTAGATGTTAATTTAATGTATTAACTTATCAGTTATTACTTTTCAAGGACAGTGTTCACTTAAACTTTATATTTTAATGAAAGGACTAAATTCGGCATTGACCAATATCTGTCCCCAAAATAAAACTTTGATTGAAAAATCTATAATTATGTTCTAAACAATAGGAGTATCTGCAGACTTGAGAGCACTACCAATTTTCATCAGCCATGATGTTATACATGTATGTTAGATATGACATCACGAGGATGACATAAATTCAAATTTTCAATGATTTTAAGAGAAAAAAGGGTATTTTACGTCGATATTTTGATTAAAAGTCATCGAGCGCAGGCCTGCCCCAGCTCTGTTTTTGATATAATGCGTAGAATTATAATAGCAATCAAATATGTGAATATTGTTCTGGAGTAAGCTTGGGCTCAATCAATTCTAAAACTCAAAATTGAACAAATTTTGTCCATTTTAACCTATATCTTGAAAATAACAGAAAATTCAATTAGTTTGTGACGTCACAGAAACAATTAACCCTTGATGATGATCTACTTAACAAACTATAATAAGTTTTGTCAATTAAGAATTTCCATACAATAAATACAATTAAGTACATTTCTGCAGATTTTCAAAATTTGCCTTTTATGGGGGCAAAAATATGTTTTTACTGCATATATAGGTCTTTCTTTACTAACATGTTCATGAATATACTTATTATGTTGAAAACTTTCATATAGAAGGTAAAGCATATACAATAAAGTAAAATCAAATCAGAACAAGGAAAATACTGTAACAAAACATTAGCTATAAAGCTAAGTGTCCAATGAAAAACAAAAAAAAAATTAATCACAAGCATAACCTACCTTTCATTTTACTTGCTCTACCTTTAATCATATCTATGGTCAGATTTTCAATTAAGAATTATGATATACACATGTGCATGTAATACATTATAGTGCAGAATTGCACCTACAGGTAAATGTATAAGTATTAAGTGACATAAATGGACTTACTGGTGTCCTGAAGGATTTCCTTCACAGGTTCTGGGTCAGAAGACTCGTAAAAGAGTGACTCAGGGCCTCTGAAATTCATATAAAATGTCTTTTCCTTTGTTGTATGATAAATGAATCAGACTTAATGCAACAATGAAATTACACTGTGTTTTCAGAATAGTTAACTCTTGCCTTGGAAGAATGACCTTAATGAAGAAAGGTCACCATGTAAATTTGGGTCAAAAAAGCAATAGAAAACAGGATTCATATCAAAGGTTGGGACAAGATATAAAATTACAGAAAATATAAATTATTTTTGGAGTTATGACAATAAGTGATAATCACTATTCATGAACAATCCTGTGTCAAATCATGGTTCTAAATCATCAAGAATTTATTTTAAAAACACTCATTGAACATATCAAACTATGTTAATCAAGAAGAAGTTAAAAAAGATGCCCGTACTCCATGTAAAATTTATTCACACATTCATCTCTGTTGAGCCGCCTAAATTCCCTCAGTTCATCAAAGTAACTCTCTGGAAGGCTTGTTGTACCCCTTTCATTGTCAAGTAGAGCAGCAATCCAGTCGTATCCTAGCAGATGCCTTGTGCCCTGGGGATCTATGTCACTCCCCAGACTATCCTGTGATGTCAGAAAACTCACTCTGCTCAAAGACTGTAAAAGATTTAGATCTCTTAGGCTCAGCACAACAAAAGCAAATAATATGATTAAGTTCAATTTAAATTTCTAGCTACTGGTACAGAGCAATCTTTACAATAAAATTCTTGAATTCTTAAGTTTCAGACCAAAGGCATAAGTGATTTAATAAAATACTTGAATTTATGCAATTAAAATTTTAAAGGTTTATACATGTACTGCATACATGTTTCAAATTTGATTAATAATTCTACTAATGATAGTACTTTTAATAATTTGAATAATAATTCTACTAATGATAGTACTTTTAATAATTCAATGATAGTGCTTACCTTTTTCAGAGATTTCGGGCCTGTAGTTTGTAGTATCGATTTTGGTTTGGATGATTCTTGGATCAGTCTGGCTGCTCTTTTGTCATTTCCAGCTTCCTGAAGCCAATCAAAGTATTGTTCAGGTTCCTCCTCCTTTGCAGAGTCATCCATACATGACTTTGCAAAATCAAGATCACTTTCATCAAATCTTGAATAACTAAAATTTAGTCCACTGTTTGTTTGCATACAGCTCATGTCTTCCCCTTCAACCTGTACATTGCGATCAATTAACTTTCTTCTTTCTGATACGGTAGCATCTCTCTCATTTCTCTCAAATTTTCCATTGGTTGACAAAGGTTTTTTACCATACTTAACTTCATTGTCTGCTCTTCTATACGAAATGCCAGGGTTACACATTTTTCCTTTATTACTGATCTCCTGCATCATTTCTTTGGATTGGAGTCCTTGTTTCAACTGAGTAGTTTGATCAAAATTTTCTTTGTTTTCTATCTGAATTTGTTTTGGTTTCGATACTCTAATTCTTGACTTTCCATTTTCCTTTAAAGATTGGGTGACTGTTTCTCCATCATACTGTTTTGTACCACTACTTCTTGCTTGCGATGTATTGGAATCTGTGTGATATTTCTGTGTGGTATCTTTCACATTTGTATCATTATTCCGACTGGCACTTAGCATATGCTGTAGTCTGCCTTGCTTTGCTTTCAATTTCTGTAAGAGCACCTTGCTCTGCTCTCGCAACTTTTCATCAATGTCCATTTCTTTGGCCTTATCAAGGAGAAAAAAAAATGTTTTACTTGAAAGAAAAAAAAATGAAGATAACAATCTTCATAATATTCTCAAAGATGTCTTAATACCAAGCACAGCAAGTGACATAAAGCACTGCTTGTACTGCAAGCTCTAATAACAAAGTGTAGGAACAGAGGAAATTCTGGTTGAAATCTGCAGTTCAAAGAAATTTTTTATGAGTTCATGTAAAAAATTCTAAAAATCCCAAGCCTCTTTGTGTGCATAGGAATGTAGTGGCTAAAGCAAAGCAACAACTTACTTGAAAAGAATTACTAAAGAGAATTTTATGGAATATCTCCCCTACACACTAACTAAGGCCATCATTAAAAATATCTTTGTTTCCCCTAACCCAACCCAAAAATCTCAAGTTTGGTAGGTAGGTAGGCAAATAATTTTTTTTTTGACAGCAGCTTTTAAATTACAATCCTAAAATTAAATGGAATGATACCTTTATAAATAAGTTAAGTACAAAAGAAAGCGATTTGTAAACAGCTAGAATACCATACAAATGCAGTTTAGACTCAACATTTAAGGTAAATTAATTGAACTTGTGAAATATCTCATATCAGAGTAAATTTGTTGAAATTGAAAACATTGTACATCTGTTTAAAAGATTCTCAGTAAATATCAGTATATTTTTTATACAGGTCTACTATCAGCTTCCAGTGCTTACATACGCAATGTACTTTTTCAAGGGCTTCGAATTGTGCAGTGGTTCTAGAGCATCTTGTTTTGGAGTCTCGAAGTAAAGAGCTATTTCTAAGTTGCACGTTCAAATCCCAATGCAGGATGTTGAGACCGGTTCTTCGAATGAGACCATAAAAACTTAGGCCCAGTGTTGCAGTAGATACTGGCACGAAAAAGATTCTTTACTGCTCAATGGCCTAAAGTGCCGTGTACAAGTCTATATTTGGAGCCCTTGACCAGACAAATATTCAAATAAATGTTGTTGTCCCAGTAATTATCAAATATATTAGATATAAAAAATAATAAATATTGGAATAATCTTATGGAAAAAAACTTTCTAGTCGGCGCGTTTTAATTGGGTTGGTCGCGTTAGGGGAAACAAAAGAATTTTTCATTTTGGCCTAACATATGCATTATCAATAAACATCACTCTGTATATAACATCATTTTTCTGATCACTTAAAACAACCCTTAGTGAAGGGCAACCAGTATTTTTTTCATAATCGATTATTGAAATTAAGAGTTTTCTTAGAAAGAAAGGAAACTGTGCTCGTCCTAACGGTTTCATCGTCTTGCATATTAATGTTATATGCATACTGTAATTATACCTTAACATTCAAAAAGCCACAATAATCATAACGAAGTGGTCATTATCTTATACCAGTAGCAAATTCTGCACATTGATTACTTGTTCAGACAAGTCTTTCAGCGTGCATAGAAACTGGATAAATTTACTATACCTAGGTTATCAGTATACTTAAAATTAAAACATGTGTAAAACTTTATATTAGTTAACACAAATAACATGAAGCCAAAAAATAATGCAAGTGAGAAAAGAACCTACCAGGCTAAATAATGAACAGACACTGCGAAATTCATGTACTAAGCCGCCATACTGTGTAAAGCATAAATAACAAGCAGTGATTGGCCAAATTCAACTTCTCGTGAGAACTGTCATGGCGATCATCAGATACTTCCGCCTTTTCTCCAAGAAAACGATTTGTGGGTTTTGTGGATTATTTGCCGTCTTAATGATTCTTATAAAACTCAAAGGTTTTACAATGAAAGAAAACATGATAAGTAATGATTATCTGTTCACAGGAGGAACTGCCAAGCTTGAAAAGATCAGTAAAGTGAAAGATGTCAGAAATCGCTCAACATCAAGGGAAATAACTCTATCAGAAAACAATAACATTGTGATAATATTAAAAAATACGAACACCAATCCAAATTTACAAAGTAGATTTGAGATTCTTATACAGTCAATGAGCAGGAAATCTTCAATTCCACTTTGTTTTCACATAATATGTGATGTTGATGGAAAAACAGGGGCAAACTCCACAATCAGACGATATGCACCAAAGGGAACAAAGGTGATTTTCCTAGAAAAAAAACTTTTTTGGCATAATGGAATGAACCTTTGATTTTTTCCTGCTAAAAACAATTTTAGCAGGAAAAAAATCAAAGGTTCATTTGATTGTTATCAGTTGTCTAATGGAATGCATGGTTCAATTGTGATGAGACTGAGACACAGGCACTTGATTCGGTAATGATTTTTTTAAATACATAGCATATAGTATAATAATAACACAAGGTATCCAGCTTCGAATTACATGGAGTACCCCCCTTCCCAGAATTGCACTCATTTACACTGTTGTAGGAATGCACTGGCAAACTGTTTATTACCATTGTCTTCTACGGTAATTTATCTACATAACCATATATGGTATGCTTGTCTTTACTTTCTTTTATCACTGTAAACAGCGTCAAAACTCTGCTTGCCAAGTGGAAAAGTCGAATTACACCATGAAATGGTATGTGCTTATCCTGGGCAGAGAGCGAAATTAAAAAATGAGTGGCTTTAAAAATTCAATTCCATTCATTTCATTTTCCATAAAAACAATATGATATTTTTAAGATGTAATCTTCGAAACAGATTTTCAGCCAATCAAAATCTCTGCCTGGGATTAGCACATTAGCTTGTGTTATTATTATTAGGAATGTGTGATTTTAACGGTATACCGGTATATCGTGATTTTTTATTGTGTGATATGTATCGTGATATGAAGACTAAAATATCGGTATTTAGTACATAACTATAAATTCCGGAAATTATTCATTTATTTGTTCAATCTATTGAATGACAATTACAAGAAGTGTAAAAAATGTTGAAAACAGTTAAACAACTTCATCCAAACATTCTTTATATCAAATAAATAAAAATTTAAAAAGTATAGAGTTATATTTTTATGGCAATTTTTAAAGAAATATTATGGAAATTCATTTGAATTTGTAGTAAAAATTGTGTGTAAAAATATCATGATTTATTGTGATATTTTTGGGAAAAAATCGTGATGTATCACGATACGAAAATTTTGCCGATATCCATCCCTAATTATTATACTATGGGTTAAAAAAATGATTACTGAATAAAGTGCCTGTGGAATGAGAGCATATTCAATTTGCATATTATCTTATATAACATTTTTGAATAAGTTTTCCTATTATATCACAAATGTAATAAGTTTCACTATAAACCTTGAAGAATGCTGAATCACACCGGAAACAGTTATGTCACACGCCGGAAACAGTTATGTCACCCGACGGAAACAGTTATAACACCCTCTCAATCACTTTCAAGTGCTTTTATGTTACGCATTTGTAGCTTGGGTTCGAGATGCAATGACATTGGTTGCTAAGCAAATGTAAACAACGGAGCGTAATTTCTAACGTCATGAAAGCATTTGGGATTATTTGTCTAAACTTAAACAATTTTAGACGATTTTTTAATTTTAAAAAATGTTATATAACATATACCACATGGCTTCTCGGGTGACTATACCAGAATGTTTGCCTTCGGCATCGGGTGACATAACACTCCAGGACTTTCCTGTCACCTTGGGGCAAACATTCTGGTATGTCACCCTCGAAGCCATGTGATATATGTACAGCATCTGTACTACAAACTTTTATGAAGTCAAATATTAGTATAAAATTACATTGTCAATGATGAGGCTTGTTTCATAGACATTTTTGAAACTTTAGTCTAGAAACTTCTTGGACTATGCAAATTTCAGAACTTGCATTTCTGGTGGTCAGACGGGTTTGATCACTCATAGCTCATTTAATAAAGCACCTGATTGGAGATTCGGGAGCCTGGGTTCAAATCCTGGTTTGGTCTGTTACATTTTTCTCCTCTGCTGTTCATTTTTATGCTGTGCCATGCCCTGGAAGTGACAGGTGAAATACATGCCAGGGAAGAGCCTGGGTTGGTGTCTATGGGGGCAAAGATATTTAAGGAGGGAGAAATGTGGTGGTCAGACTGGTTCAATCACCGTTGGCCAGATAGCTCAGTTGGTAAAACACCTGACTGATTTAGGGGGCTTGGGTTTTGAATCCCAGTCTGGTCACTCACATTTTTTTTTTTTAATTCTTTATTTAATACACAATCTGTTATATCATAATATAAAACACAGTTTAACATTTTTACAGACTGTGGTTTTTAAGAGAGAGAGAGCGAGAGGAGGAGGGAAGGAGAGAGAGATATGATATAATACAAAGTTTAATATTTTTCAGACTGTGGTTTTTTAGAGAGAGAGGGGAGAGAGAGAGAGAGAGAGTTGGCATGTTATCATGTATTTCAATTTTCATTTAATACATGAATAATTAATATAACAGATTTATAAAAACAATCGATTCCATTGACTCCAGTTGGTGTCAAATACCTCTTTGTCTCCATTTTTGTATGATAAATATTTCTGAGTTTCATAAAAAAGTTTAATATGTGAAGTTGCAGGTCTGACATCTAATTTTTTTCCTAAACATCTCATTGTATAAATATAGTATTTTATCCACAAGGCCAACAAGTTATGAATATCTTTGTTTTTTCCTAGAAACCCCAAAATAAAACTTTGCTTTGTGAATGAAAGTTGCAGCCCTATCTTTTGCTCACAATATACTTCAAAACTGTTAAGAAAAGTTTGTACAATGTCACATTCCCATAAAACATGTATTATTGTTTCTTCTTCAACATTGCAAAAAGAACATAATTTATCATCTCTTTTCCTAATTTTATATAGATAGGAGTTTGTACCAAGTATTTTATTTAAAATTCTATATTGAAACCATTGAAGTTTACTATTTTTTGTAATTTTAAAAGGAAGTTTAAAAATCATCTTCCATTCATTTTTCCCCAAGTCAAAAATATCATTCCATCTTGTTTTCCCAGTGGGTTCAACATCATTAACATTGATTATTTCATAAAACTGTTTTGCTTTCTTACACTTTGAAAGAATATGAGTGCTAGACAAAATTAATGGGTTTGGTAATTTTGCAATAATATCATTAATGGTCATTGCTTTCATCCATGCTTTTACAGCATGTATTATACCTGCAAATTCTAAGAAGTTGAGTTTAATATTTGGATATATATCACGAAAACCCTCATAACTGTAAAAGAAACCATTATCATCTATAAGATCATTTATAAATCTAATATTCAGGTCATACATATTCTTATTATAAATAGCTTTCCCACCAATGACAATTTTAGGATTATAAAAAATCGGTACATCTCCTGAGACCTTACAGTCAATAGAATATTTATCATTTAAAACAGTCCAAGCCTCAAAAACATCTTTCCAAAACTTGTTTTTTAAATTCTTCATGATAGTTTTAATATATTCAATGCCACATGTTAATATTTTTATCAAATCTATATTAGGTAAAAAGTTTTGTAAACCTTTATCTGACAGAGTGAGCTGTCTCATCCAAAATAATTTAAGAGATGCAATGAAAGCTTTAAGATTTATCATTTTTAGTCCGCCTTCTTCGTATTTTTTTACTAAGACATCTTTCCTCACTCTGTGATGTAAACCATTCCATACAAATGAAAAAAATAATTTTTCAAGTTCTTTCAAAAAATTTTCTGATGGATTGGGAATAGCCATTAGTATATGATTTAAGAGAGGTAGAACAAGAGTTTTAAGAACAGTTATCTTCCCAATAGGTGTCAAATATCTCTTACTCCACTGGCTAATAGTGGCTTTTATTTGTCTTATTTTGGGTTCATAATTGAGTCTTTCAATTTCACTTAAATCAACATCATAATGAATTCCAAGTAAGGTAAATCTTGTACATCCCCACTTAAGGTTATACTCATGACTTAATATTTCTTGACTATATTTTTTGGAACCAATCCAAACTGCATGGGATTTTGAACAATTGATATATAAACCAGACATTTCTGAAAATTTCTTTAATATTTTCATTACTTCTGTCAGTGATTCTTTACTACCATCTAACAGAATTGAAGTATCATCTGCTAGTTGTGATATTTTCTTTTCCATGTTCTTTACAGTTATTCCCTTGATTTTTTTATTTTTTCTTATCAGAATTGCTAAAATTTCTGCACACAAGATAAAGATATAGGGTGATAGAGGATCCCCTTGTCTACAGCCTCTCTGAATGTTAAAACTTTGTGAAAAGTTACCACTCTGATTAATCGTGGAACTTATATTAGTATAAAACAAATCCACCCATTTTTGTATTGAGGGACCAAAGTTGAAAAACTTCAGGGATTTCTGAATGAATTTCCATGAAATGGTATCAAAAGCTTTCTCAAAGTCAATCAATAGCAACAAGCCTGGTATATTTTCCTCTTCTGTATACTGCATAATATCATAAATCAAACGTGTATTTTCTCCTATGTACCTATTGGAAATAAAGCCAGTTTGATCACTATTTATTAATTTGTCAAGCATAATTTTTATCCTATTAGCAATAGTACCTGATGCAATTTTGTATACAGTATTGAGGAGTGTTATTGGCCGCCAGTTTTTGAGAAACTGTCTTGGCTTATCCCCCTTTGGTAAAAGTGTTATTATACCATGTGTCTGTGTGATAGACAGTAGATTATTCTCATATGCATAGTTAATTGATCTGACAACAAAGTGTCCAAGGTATTTCCAAAAAACTTTAAAAAATTCTGTTGAAAAACCATCAGAACCTGGTGATTTGTCTGATTTCATTTTACTTAGAGTGCTAGAAGCCTCTTGTAAAGTTATAACACCTTCTAATTCTTCAGCTTCTGCATTAGATAACTTTGGAGTATCCTCAATTTTTAGATCAGACTCAAACTCTTTCAAATTTTGACTTAAAACAGATTCAGAATATAATTTCTCATAAAATTTCTTTGTTTCTTCTAAAATTTGTGCTTGATCATGAATTATCTCTCCTGTGTCTAATTCTAGCATAGGTATTATTTTACTAGTATAGTTCCTAGATTCTAGAGAACAGAAATATCTTGTAGGTTTTTCTCCTTCGTCTACCCATCGTGCCCTACTTCTTACACATATACCTTGTAATTTATGTCTTCTTAAGCTTTCAAATTGTTGTTTTTTGTTTTCTAAATCTAGAACATTTTCATCTGTAAGATTTTCTTCCAGGTGTTTTATTTCTTCTCTCAATTTTTTTTCTGCATTATCATTTTTCTTTTTTAAGTAGGAAGAGTATGAAATACTTTTGCCCCTCATTTCCATTAAGAGAGTTTCGAGAAACAATTGATCATTTATAGTGAAACATATATCTTTATCGTGAAGAGAATCTATATATTTTCTTTCATAAACTGGTACAGCATACTGCATTTTAACATTATTGATTACCTCTTTAATGCAATCTAAGTACTCTTTGTCCCTTAATAGAGAGTTATTAAACTTCCAAAAACCTCGTCCTTTTTTAAAGTCATAAAATTTTAACACCAAAGAAATCATGGAGTGATCTGATCTATAGCTAGTTTCAATGTCACATTTATTTACGCAAGGCAGGAGTGTTTCTGACATGACAAAAAAATCAAGTCGACTTTGTTTGAAAGGTTTTTTTTTACGCCAAGAATACCTTCGATCTTTTTCATGAAGTTGTCTAAAAGGGTCTATATATCCATTGCCCTCCATGATCTCTAGCAATTTAGTTCTAGCCTTTGGATTATTTACATGTTTGTAATTAAAATAGTCTAATTCTGGATTCAACACTAAGTTAAAATCTCCACACCATATAACATTACTACAATTCATGTCCTCTATATATGTTTCAATATTTTCAAAAAAATCAGGAGAATCATTATTTGGACCGTACATCGTACATATTACTAATTCATGACCCTGGATACAAGCTTTTATAATATGAAAATTTCCATCTTTATCACCTTTCTCTGATATGACTTTGAAATCAAAGTTGTTATTTACAAGAAATGCAACACCTCTGGAATTACTCGTAAAAGAACTAAAAAAGCATTCATAACCCCGCAAGTTTCTCACTTCATTTTCAATTTCAGATGAGAAATGAGTGTCTTGTAAACAGTATAAGTTATATTTTAGTGTTTTTAAATAATGGAAAACATCTCTACGCTTTGCAACATCACCCAGACCTTGACAATTAACTGATAATATTTTAACTTCCATCAAAACAGAGTTCCGGCATAGAGTATTGACACCAACTGGAATTCATTCTGTGTAAATGTTTGGTTTTATGATACTTATTCTGAAAACATGCCATAAGGAAAAAGAGAGGAAAAGAGTGTATGAGAAAGAGAACATGAAAAGAAAAATAAAAAATATTTCGCGTCACAGTAATGTCTGTAGAAGACTTCACTGGCAATTTTCATACCATTGACCACATGGAATGTCGTATAGCTCACAACCGGTTGTTTATATGATCATTATAATATACAGAACCCGTGCGTAATGGAATAATTTCCGGATTAGAGGTTTCACTCCTGGTCGTCTTTGAGATTTAATTTTTCCTCAATATCGTCAAAAATATCAAACACAACCTTTTCACTTCCCACTTGACCATAGATGTGTCCATTAAAATACCATGCAGCCTTGATCCTGGGGTTTTCGAGAAGATCGTTTATAAGTTTGCTGTTCAAGTAGGTCACATCGTCACTGAGGCGAATCGAAGAATTCGTGTTTTTTTTCATTGTTGATCTATGTATCATAATCCTGGTCTTGGCTGTATTGTTTTTCATTTTCATCAGGATTGGCCGTTGATACCCCTGTCTTCCCGGAATACGATGTATAGCTATGATGTCATTCTCCGTAACTTCCACTCCAGTGTTTTCTTTAATAATATCTTGTGCAACCTTCATGACATTTTCTCCCTTATTTTCTTTCACCCCATGTATTTTAATGTTGTTTTTTCTCGAATATTGTTCATTCCAGTTTGATTTGGCTAGTGCTGATTTAGCAATTTGCTTAATTTCATTGTTTTCTGCTTTTAGTTTTTCTATGTCGGATCTTTGATTGTCAATAGTTTCATGTAACGATCTTATTCTCTCCTCGTACATTTCTTCCATTTCTTTATTGTGGTCACTCACATTTTTCTCCTCTCCTGTTACACATTATTATATTTATACATATCTTTGGCTTCAGCTGAGAAAAATAAAGAATGAAATTTTAAAGATGATAAAAATTTAAATTCAACTAATAACCAATCAGATCATGGGATTATTGTACTTCTTTCTTTTGGTAACTTAGAAAACATACGAAAGTGTGTAAAATCTGCTGAAATAATTTTTTTCATCTGTACAAGCAATTTTTACATATGTTGAGTTCTGAGATTACTTGTCAGTGTGCAATAACAACACTGAATTTGGAGCATCTCATAAATTTACTACTTTATGCAAAGCCAAGTTGTCATTCAATTAAGTGAAAAGATATTGCATGCTATAATTCTTGGGACTTTTGAAAATGTGCTTACAATTGAATTATCAGCTGTTTATTGATATATTTTTAATGGATGTATAATAAACAATCTTGAAAAGAGATTGCTTTTAGGCAATAATTTTTTTTTCCAGGATAGGATTTCAAGGAGGATGAGTGTAAATTCCTAAGTCTTAATTTTTTAGGATTGAAACTCAGAGGAGGATAGATTATGGAGTGAAAAATTCATTTGATGTTGTTTCATACTTTTAATTTTTCCCCTTACTTTTTACAGATTATATTTCATGATGTTTTTGATGTGACTCGAAAGGTTGGAGAACAGATTACTCAAATGCAGAACTTCTTCAGTCACAGTGCTAAAGGATATTATGGAGATCCACTGTTTTTCCTTTCAATTGTGTTGCACAGAGTTATTCCCCTTGACAAAGTTATAATGCTTGATGTAGATCTGAAATTTGATGAGGATATAAAAGATTTGTTTGAAATATTTAGTGAATTTTCAGAAGGAAATATCATAGGTATAGCCAGAGAAAATCAACCAGTTTACAGACATTTATTTCATCAATACAGAGGGAAAAACCCATCCACTAGAGTGGGAGCACCTCCTCCTAATGGATTGACAGGATTCAACAGTGGTGTATTATTATTAAACCTAGAGAAAATGAGAGAATCTAATGCATATAACTCACTGATAGACTCACCCAAAACTTTGGAAAGATTAACACAGAAATATTTATTTAAGGGACATCTAGGAGATCAAGACTTTTACACTCTTGTTTCTCTGGAAGATGAGGCGCTGTTTTACATTTTACCATGTTCATGGAATCGCCAGCTCTGTGTGTGGTGGAGAGACAATGGGTATTCCCAGGTTTTTGATCAGTATTATACTTGCTCTGAGAAAGTCAAAATATATCATGGCAACTGTAACAGCAAAATCCCTACTTTATCATGGGAAAATGAAATCTAGTAGTAAAAAAAACACAGAGAGATAGAGAGGAAAGAGAGTAATAAAAATTTTTGCAAAATTTGAAATAAATATAATGTTCACAAATTCATCCATTTTGCAGTCAAATGGTTTTGCCAATGTATGGAAAGAATGTATCATTTAAGGGAGAAAGTGTCAACTTCTCACTCATTGGATTTTTCTGAAATTATATCACTTTGATAACAGATGAAGATAATAAATTAAATCATATTTAGTCTTCTCTATCATGTCTTTGGGACAAAATTGGAGGGAAATCAGTTTTGAAGATACAGTGATTAATCATTATAGAGGTTCATAAGGGTGTATGAGAATAGTATTTCTGATTTTATAGAAATAGCAATGTCCATTGATATCAAATTAAAGGAGATGGGTGAAAAAGGTGTACAGAATGCCTACATGTGTATCTTCAGATATATAAAGCTCATACTCAATTTGTGAATTTAGTATTTAGAGTGAAGTTTTTATTATTGAAATTTATGAAAGGCTTCTCTGTTTGAAATTACATGTGCAGCATTTGCCATCTGTAAATTTTTGAAAACTTAAATTTCCAAAAATTTTGCAAAATGCAAAATGTTATGCTCAGTTGATGTATTTCTGAAATTTTGGGTCATTTTATCTTTGGATAAAGAGAAACAAAATTGTGATTTTCATGGCCTTACCCCCCTGCAGGTATCTGGGATATGTGGTCTAAAACCTCAAATTTTCAACCTTAAGAGTTTTAAAAATGTTTATATTTTTCTCCCAAGCATATTTAAAAAATAAAAATTGAATTTGTGGTTTTATTAAACAAAGAGCATCTTATAAACTGATAAAATTTATATCACAATGTGTGACTGAAAGAAAGTTCGGGAGTATTATTGTTATTCTAGTCAGTCCGTCCGTCTGTCACACTATCTTCTTCCTCAAACTAATCTTTCATTTTAAGCAGTAGCCAACTCATCTTTTGGAATATGATTGTTGGTGTCTTGAACATGTGCAAAAAGATTTTGAAATTTTCATTTTCACACTGGGGTCCAAATGGCGGTAAAAAAATCTTTTTTTTTTCTACAAAAACTTGGTTCCCTGAACTCCTCTTACACTTTTTTGCAGAAGCCCATTCATATTTTTGGATATGATTGAGAGGGTCCTATAGATGTGCAATAGGGTTTTGGAATTTTAATTTTCACTCTAGGGGCAATTGGGGGTCAAAAAATGATGTTTTTTTTCCTACTAAAACCTGGTTCTCTGAACTCATCTTACATTTTTTACAGTAGCCAAGTCATCTTTTGGATGCTGATTGAAGGTGTTTTGTAAATGTGCAATAAGATTTCAGAATTTTAATTTTCACCCTGGGCTTCAAAATCCAAATGGGTATTAGATTATTTTTTACCAAAATTTGGCTCCCTGAACTTCATACATTTTTCACAGTAGCCCAATCATATTTTGGAATAAGTCTGGGATCGAGTTTCCTGCAGATGTGCATTTAGGTTTCAGAATTTCGATTTTCACCTTAGATGATTGGGGGGTCCAAAAGGGACTTTTTTGTAAATTATAGAATTACATGTATTGTGGCTTCTTCCCTTGTTACCTAAATATGAGGGTGAGTACATTTAGAGGCAAACACCTATGTGCAGATATTGTCTCAAGTCAGCATGTAGTTTATATTTTAGTACAAAATTCTAGCTAAATTTCAAAAACTCAAAAGTGATTTTGTAGATTTTAATTGTAAAATTTTAGTTCAAATATAAATCAAAATAAAAAACATGTTATAAAATTTTAAATTCTTTGATTTTTACCTAAAATATTAAATATTCAGAATTACAAAAACGATTTTTGCATTTCAAACTTTTGAGTTCGTAATCTATCAATTATTTAGCAAATTTACGCTTAGAAGCCTAGGAACTAATAATTTCCAGAACAGATATTTGCATTTTAAATTTTTGAGTTTTTAATCTATTGTTTAATATATTGATTATAGAATAAATTTACGCTCAACAATCTAAAATTCACTACCAATTTTCGTGTGACTGCAAATATCCAAAATATCAAATTTTCAACCAGATAATTTTGAAACAGGGTTTGTCAGTTCAAACTTTTAAATTTATAAAAGCGTCAATACTTGATGGAAAAAGTTTAATAGATTGATCAAGTAGGTGAAAGTAGCGATAGTCAAATCGTTTGAAAGCCATATCATATGCAGAAGTGTCTCAAAATTCTTTATGGGCACCCGGAACACAAATATATATTATCTTCCCAAGAACACTTAGAGAAAACGTCATATCACCAATTTTATTTTAAGGGCATCTTACGGCCCGATTTTATTACACGAAAGCTCTAATGCCGATGACGATGCGAAGAAAAACTTACTTGTGGTAGCTTATCTTGGATTTTGTATGCGTTTAGGGGTTATACCACAGGCACTTGTTTCGTATATAGGGCCAACCCCTTCTTGGAAAAAGAAGGTGACCTCATATACGAAACAAGTTCCTTTGGGTTATACGCATGCATGTCTAGGATCGCTTGAAATTTCCCCGCCTTGATCTAAGTATGGAGTAACCCAGAAACTTAATGATTATGGTATTCCGCAGGAGTATCTTCTTCTATACTGAGTGATTTACCTTCTTAAAAAGTCGGTGCCAATGCTATTCATGCGCGGATCTAGAGGGGGGTCAGGACCCCCCCCCCCCCCCCCCACTGGAATTTTTGAAAAAAAGTTTTGAGTCGGACCGTGTTTAGTCAGTTGGTCGGGAGAGGGCAAAAAAACCCCAATCTTTTAAAGATGGCCTAAATATGGCATGTCAAACGTTGCAATATTCTATAGCTATCTTTTCCATTTGTATTGTATATTTTCCATTTGTATTATAAAATTTTCCATTTGTATTGTAAAATTTTCCATTTGTATTCTATAATTTTTCATTTACATTGTAAAATTTTATTTGTATTCTATCGTGTCGCCTTTTTGGCTACGATCTGAGTTTGGGGAACTGACTCGCTGGCAGTGGAGAGGACCCTTTAATGACGTAAATTCTTTATCTGTTTTTACTATGTGCTAATATAGAATTAATTGTGTCTTTAACTATTATTTATCTCATTTCCTTTGAAGCCAGATTAAGACAGTCCAATTGACCCTCGGTGACTCTGTTAAAAGAATCTACTCATTAGGTGTTAATGCCTCGGGATTTGTTAATCCTGTATCAATAACTTTATTTATACAATTACTTTATAACCTCTTTCATGTCCATTCTATCAAAGAAACACACCTGTCCATCAATCAACTCAACTAGTGTCATAAGTCAATCACTGTTTACTCTTAATCTTACAAAAAGCTATGTACATTATACTTTCTACAGTTTGGAGGCCCGATGCTCTACCGGCCACATCCAACTCGATTAAGACTTGTAAGCTTTTGTTGAAATTCATGTTCACTGTTATTTACCATCGTGTATAATAAATTCGGAAACCTGATTTTACCAGTTCTTGGACTTTATATTGGAAGACCATAAGGAATACGGCACCTTTCTCGTTTGAATTGTATTACGGTCCCACAGCGCCGCTACTTTATTACCGCCAACATTCCTTCTTCCCCGTTTACGATAAAACAACGGATATAGTCCAGGAATTAATTTTATAACTTATAACCAAATTCTAACTGGTTATATGTTGTATATTTTATTTGTCAAAATAAAGTATATCAGGAAGGACAATTCTATTTTTTTCATTTGTATTGTACATTTTGTATTTTTATTCAATAATTCTTCATTTGTATTGTATAATTTTTTATTTGTATTGTATATTTTTTATTTTTATTGTATAATTTTTTTATTTGTATTGTATAATTTTTATTTTTATTGTATAATTTTCCATTTGTATTGTATAATTTACAATTTGTATTGTATGTTTTTCCATTTGTATTGTAAATTATACAATACAAATGGAAATTTATAGAATACAAATTGAAAATTATAGAATACAAATGGAAAATTATACAATACAAATGAAAAATTATAAAATACAAATAAAAATTATACAATACAAATGAACATTTATACAATACAAATGAAAAATTATAGAATACAAATAAAAATTTTACAATACAAATGAAAAATTATACAATACAAATGAGAAATTATAGAATACAAGTGGAAAATTATAGAATACAAATAAACATTATACAATACAAATCAAAAATTATACAATGCAAATGGAAAATTATAGAATATAAATGGAAAATTATACAATACAAATGGAAAAGATCGAATATTGCAACGTTTGACATGCCATACCTAAATGATAGATTTATATCTTTTTTAAGTAAGGATAATTTATGTATTAATTTCTTTTTACCAGTCCACTTAAAACAATTTAAGGGGAGGCAGCGTGTCCCTACATCCCCTCTAAATTCACCAGCGGGCTTGCACACAGAAGCATCAATTTGGTGTACGCAGTTCTTAGTCACTACAAGTACTGTTTTTAATTAACTCTTTTATGAACGAAAATATTGAGGTCTTATTCTTGCATATACATTTTGACGACATGTACAAGTGAAACTAATGATTAATTAATGATCTGAGCTTATTATCATGTACTTATTTAAAAAGCGGTGCTCAAGGTCAAGCTGTCTTTTCAATACTATTTCTGTTTTAAACATTTTTTAATTTTATTCCCTTATAACATCATATCAATACACAGTTCTGTATTAAAACTATGATAGAACAAGTATATTAATGATATTCATGTCTATTCATGTCTATATGCATGGCATGGGATAGTAAAAGCGGTGACGACATTGTGGGGGAAAGGGGTGGGGTCATGAAGACTTTTTTTACGAAGTAGCTTTGACTTTTCAGCCTTAGTCCTTTCCGATAGATCCGTTCTTAATCGGCTTGCCAAAATACTTTGATTGATTGTGACAAGTCACATTTGACAGAAGAAAAAAAAATAAGATAAAATTTTGTTCATCTGAGAAAAACTTTTTTCGGGGAAGGGGGTGGAAATGTTTCATGGTTAAAATATTTTTTACCTTACTTACACCTTACATGTAAAAAACAGTTTCATGAAATACCGAAAAAGGACACAGAATTGGTAAGATAAATAAAAATATTTATTTATTAATTATAAATTACTTACGTCACTTATAATCCGCATAGGCGTCGGAACCGGGGGGGGGGGACTTTTTTTTGCAAAGATAGACATAATATATAGTCATTGAAAAAAATTTGGGCTTAACCCAATTTTTTTTTTTTTTTTTGTTTTTTTTGTTTTTTTTGTTTTTTGTTGGTTTAGCCTCCCCCACTTTCAATTTGCTTCCGACGCGTATAATCCGAGGAATTGCATGAGCAGGTTGGTTGCATTGGTTTTTGTTTTGTTTTTAGCTCACCTGAGCTGAAAGCTCAAGTGAGCTTTTCTGATCACCCGTTGTCCGTCCGTCTGTAAACTTTTCACATTTTCAACTTCTTCTCAAGAACCACTGGGGCAATTTTAACAAGAGTTGGTACAAAGCATCCTTGGGTAAAGGGGAGTTTAAATTATTAAAATGAAGGGCCAAGCCCCATTCCAATGGGAGATAATCAAGAAAAGATAAAAATAGGGTGGGTCATTAAAAAAATCTTCTTCTCAAGAACCACTGGGCCAGAAAAGCTGAAACTTATGTGGGAGCTTCCTGAGGTAGTGTAGATTCTGAATTGTTCAAATCATGCCCCCTTGGGCTAGGATGGGGCCACAATAGGGAATAAAAGTTTTACATTGAAATGTGTATAGGAAAAATCTTCTTAAGAACCACTGTGCCAGAAAAGCTGAAACTTATGTGGAGGCCTCCTGAGGTACATGTAGTGTACAATGTAGATTCTAAATTGTTCAAATCATAGCTTCTAGCGGTATGATGAGGCCACAATAGGGAATCAAAGTTTTACAGTGAAATATATAGGAAAAATCTTTAAAAATCATCTCAAGAACTACTGGGCTAGAAAAGGTGAAACTTATGTGGATGCCTCCCGAGGTAGTGTAGATTCTAAATTGTTTAAATTATGACCCCATGGGTAAGGTGGGGCCACAATAAGTAGCCCATGGGCCTCTTTTTATTTTTTTTTTCCTAAAATATTGCTTAGAGGGAAAGAAGCTTTCAAAACCTGAATTTTCCTATAACCTCAGTGATTTAATTGTAAGTAAACAGCAAGTAATTTCCGATACATAGGTTCACATATAATTTAATCCTTGATTAATTCATAGTTATATGTGATATTTTAAGTTTAATGTCCAATACATATTTAAGATACTATATGTATGAAATTAAACATGTTATATCGTCCCGTATGCTGGCGACTTCCATAGTTCAAGGTTGTGTGTCCTTTAAATAAATATCGCTTACAAAAGCTGCTTTAATTTGTACACGTTTTCAGACGAGTGCATACGTGTACCTTTGTTTACTAACAGACTTAGTCCGAGGGTACCGTATGAACACTTCTTGTTGAGATTCCATTAGAAATGGCGGAGTTTTCCAAGAATGAAAGGCATGATTTTGATCTGGAAGTTGTTCATCAAGGCTTCCTGCGATGTCGACAGAACAACGATCAGCTGATCTTGAGAGATTACCTGGAGGCATACCACGAACTGAACAGGTAACACTTACGTCATTCATCAGGTGCTGATCATGTCATGTTAGAATCAATTGCTTTTTTTTTAAGTTATGAATGCAGAAAATTTCGTGTGGTCTTTTTACACATATTTCATGTACAATGCATAATTATGATTAATTATGAAAAATGCAAATTGAAAGTTAACGTTGTTTTGAATATTTCTTGAGATATGCATATTTTTAAAAAAACTAGACCGAGTTCATTTTGTCCTAGGGTACCGTATGAACACTTAATGGAACACACGTTTTAATGGTAAAGAAAATTACAAAACATCAGTAGTTTTAGACTTTTATCGGGTCCTATATATTAGCTTATGAATGAAGTTCTATTGAAGGTCAGTCGAGGGAGGGGATTGGGATAACAGTCTTGAATCAGAATATTGCCACCAATTGAATGTATCAATATATAAGTAAAAATTAAATTGGTATTCTGTTAATTGTTTTCTGTTTTTGAATCATTATTTGGTTGTGAAGTTGTATTGTCCGTTTTATGCTCTGAAGTAAAAAAAAAAAACAACAAACAAACAAACAAAAAAAAAAAAACAAAAAAAAACTTCCTTTTATCGGAATTTATCTTTCCCTTTAGATAACAATAATTTGCGTTTAATCATTAGAAAAATTGATTTGTTTAAAATAAAAAGTCTGTAAAATTTTAATCCAAATTCTTTAAAAAAATGAAACTTTATAATTATCAGCACAGGACTAATGTAATAGTGGGCACCTTATACCGCTTAAATTAGAAGTCAGTGTCACTGAAATGCAATGTCTGACCAATCAGATAGTACACAGTTTTAAAATTAAACCTGTATCATGTGTCGGTCTGATAACTCAGTAAAGTTATAATCTAGCAGACATAAAACTGAGCATAACGGCAATAGAATTTTGAAGGTATATGTCCATGCATATATCATAATTGTTTTATTTTTTTCATTAATGTTTCATTAATGGTCCACGTTATATAAAACGTTCACTATCTCCACAATACATTGTTTTCAGATTCTTCCGATTAAGTGGTAGATTGTTTGGATTTGTAGCAAAGGACCTGGAAGAGAAAATACACGTTCTGGAGAGTCACATGAATAGTCCTAATGGTCAACATTACAATACCATCCAATCAATGATCGAGTTTGAGGTCACAAACAAAATTACGAAGGTCAAGCACAAACTTCCTTCAGGCTCAAGGTCGTTGCTTCGTCTTCACAGAGGATTAGAATTTATTCTCGAGTTTATGAAACGTTTAGGTCAAAGTTCAGATGACGACAGATCATCGTTGATAGCAGCAGAAACTTACAAAGACACTCTTTCCAAATATCATCCGTGGATTGTGCAGAAAATGGCGGGAGTTGCCATGTACATGTTACCCAGCAGACGACAGCTTTTTGAGACAATGTGCAAACATGATTACACACATGCGTCAGAACTCTTAGAGTCAGTCGTTAACGTAGGAGAACCAGTGTATGACAGAACACAGAATATTTTTTCGGAACATGAATTGCTTGATTTACCTTGAAGAATACGTCATCCTGTACTCTGAAGTGAACAGTAATACTCATTTTAAGGAATCCATTCCATGTCCATTAGGATCGAACATAGGCACTCCTCACCTTATCGATAATTGGTAAATAAAAATATATCTTCTATACTATACGCATGTATATGTGTAGTATATTAGAAATATATTTTTATTTACCAGTTAAGCTGGGGAGTGCCTATGAAATAGAGCAAATTAACATTGCAAGTGAAAAAAGAGGCCCATGGGCCACATTGCTCACCAGAGCACTTTGGCTAGAGAAAAGCAGAAATCAGTTCATAAATAAAAAGTTTACACATATACAAGTGGACCCCAAGGGGTTATGGTTTGAACAAACTTGAATCTACACTAACAGAGGATGCTTCCATATTTCTTTCACTAAACATAGCTTTAGAAGATTTTTAAAGATTTTTCTCATATATTTCTATGTAAAAGTTTTAACTTCTATTGTGGCCCCGTCCTACCCAAAGAGGTCATAATTTGAAGAGAAAAAAATACTGAATCTACACTACCCGAGGATGCTTCTGTATTGATATGACTAATCATGGCTTTGCTGTTCTTGAGAAGATTTTTAAAGATATTTCTTATTCATTCCTATGTATAACTTTGATCCCCTATTGTGGCCCCACCCTACCCCCGTGGGTCATGATTTGAACAAACTTGAATCTACACTACTCGAGGATGCTTCTATATGCTAATAAATATAATTTATCATGGCTTTGGTGTTCTTTAGAAGAAGATTTTTAAAGATGCTTCCTATATATTCCAGTGTATAACTATGATTCCCTGTAATGGCACCACCCTACCTTCGGAAGTAAGACTTGAATCTACACTATGTAATGTAGATATGTTCTAATTTTTCTGACGTAGTGGTTTCTAAGAAGAAGATTTTTTGAAAGATGGCAATTAAATTTGTACTAATTCCTAATTATCTTCCCTTGAAAGAGGGCATGGTCCTTCATTTGAAGAAACTTAAATTCCCTTTACCAAAGGATGCTTTGTGGCAAGTGAGGTTAAAATTGGTCTAGTGGATCTGGAAAAGAAGTCAATATGTGAAAAGTTAACGACGACAGTCAACGGACTTTGACCAGAAAAGCTCACTCGAGCCTTCAGCTCAGGTTAGGTAAAAAGGAGACAAGTTCAAATGTTGATTACGTGGTTATACAGGATGATAATTATTTTTCATTACTAATACCTTTGGTTGAATACTTACACTAACACATTGCATCTATGTTGAATATGTTTAATTTTTCGAGCCATCAATTGAGAGTCCTTTTTGTTAATGTTATTTATAATAGAAAAAGACAACACATTTTTTCTTGGTTTTTTTTTTTTTTTTGTTCCGGCCACAATATTCCCAAACCGACAGTTCTTAGCAAACCTATTGACGTCATTCAACCTCATTGTACGTGGTTGTTACTGGTGAAACAATATTATGTCATGTTCTAAAATTTGAATTTACCGAGTGGGAGTAAATACAAAATTTAGAGGTTCTAAATTTTGTATTTACTCCCTCCCGGTAAATTCAAAATTTAGAACATGACAATTAACTTAAAACCCGAAAAAAGTAATCCAGTCCCATCCAGTGCACTAAGATTTCTAATTTCTTCGTTTGAATTAAGACATATCCTTATTTGACAGAGGAACATCTTTCATAGAATATATTCATATACCCTGAGGATAAAAATTCACAAAGAAAACGAACTTAAAATTTTCTATCAAAATTGCCATTTGAATTTGAATGATAATCGAAGATAACGAACAGTGATCATTCTCAAAAATCCATTTAAACAATACAAGTTATAAGCAGAGCCAACTCGGACCTCTGAAAATAGAAGCGGGATCACGTGCCATGGAGGAGTAAACATCCCCTGTCGACGGGTCACACCCGCCTTGTGCTCCTAATTGAAAAATCCGTAGAAAACTCAATGTGGAAATACATGTATTGACCTAACAATTTGTATGAAAGACGTCAGTCAACACTTGACATAGCGACAGATTTTATTTTTAAACAAGGTCATTAATTTGTATTGACCATGGACTTTGTAAAATGTTTACTTTAAACGATATTGTTCATATCCTTGTATCATCAACTTATTTGGCGATAGCCTGCTTCGTTTTAGAAATTATTCGTGCGTAGAACATGCTCTCGCGTATCGAATCAACTGGGAGACATACACGCCATATGCAGGTGATAATGGTAAATTACAACTTAATTATATGAGGAAAGTTGACTATGTGTAGTAATTACTATGTAGTAAACATTCCGGAGGAAGCTTGTGTGCTGTATTCAGCTGTTTTTCTTTAAATTAATATACAATGAAGCGCATTGAAGTGGTAAAATTCTCCGTTTGAATGGAACGTTTCGAGCTTTCTTTAGAACGTTGATTGTCATATAATGATACGCCTATTTCTTTGGAAAGGAAAAACAACGGTCAAATGGTTCATTCGAATACCTGTAGAACAGGTGTTCCATAAATATAATAGCCAATCAAACTGACAGTCTACACCGAAATAAAAGCGTGTTCGACCGATGGATGTGTAACGTTAGTAAACATGATATTAATAAAATTCATAATTATGTACATATTCGTTGCAATATGTGTTTTACAGAGGCGGAGTGTTCCATAAATATAATAGCCAATCAAATTGACAGTCTACATTAACACCGAAATAAAAGCGTGTTCGACCGATAGATGTGTAACTTTAGTCAACACGATATTAATAAAATTCATAATTATGTACATAATCGTTGCAATATGTGTTTTACAGAAGCGGGGTCTCTAACTCTCTCTTCTATAACTTTATAAAGTCTCCATTTCAGTGTAACTGATTTTGCTAGTCACAGAGAATGAGGTTCCCTACAGCATTACGACGAATATTTCTTTCTTGTTTCTTAAGAAATGGGCGTGTCATTATGTAGCAATTGACGTTCGATAAGAAACACCCAGACTTTCCCTCAAATTAAAAATTTTAACACTTCAATGCACTTCATTGTATGTTGAATGTTATATTTAGCCTTTTTTCTTAAAGACATATATTGTATTCTAATTGTAGTGATTCTTTTTTCTTTCTAAAATGATACTCAAAACGAATGGCACGGTCATTTAAATTCAGATTTCTTTTATGCAAAATGACGTATACGTAATGTGCCTTCTTTTAGTTTTCTTATATATATAAAATAAAACTATTAAACAGAGAATAATACTTATACCCTTTTCCATATCACACCCCGATACAGCCCGATACACCAATATCAGCTCTAGGAACTGATATTAGAGTCTCGGGTTGATATGGAATGTGATATAATCTGATTAAATTAATATATTTTTGGCTCCAAATACTACGTACTACGCCACAAATTTAGGTGATAAAAGAATTAGAAAGACTACATGAACAATATGTTATGGTTCCAGCTAACAAGGCTTGTAACAATATCGTTTTTGTTTGTAAGGCTCATTATTATAACTGTATTTTATAAGAACTTGGTTTTAATTCTACGTCTGGAAATTCAACAAAAACTCACAGTTAACTTTCTAAGGGTGAAATTCTTCAAAATCACCTTTCAGTGTTCAAATCTTGAAACATTCCAGTCAAAGAAAATGAGTTTTATCTACCTTACTACCTATACTGGATTACTAAACTTCATAAAAATCATTGTAGAAAGAGACATTGCTGGGTCCAGCAAATTCTCTTCCAATGCCTATCTTTACTCCATACAAAAATATTAACTGCTGTAAAGGAGAAACTTCAGACGTACATGTACTGTGTTGCAGCATATTCTAGAATTGGTGTAAATCAGATGTGAATTCTAAAAAATTCCAAAGAACTTTTAGAAAATTTAAAATCACCAAATTTTTCTAAAGTCAGTAACATCAAAACGTACGATTTTTCCACACTTTGTACAATTCCTCAAGATTAATTAAAAACTAAGCTTTTGATATCATAGATAAGTGCTTCTTCAATAAAAATGGAACTCGGAAATTTTCGTATCTTGTGATTGGTCATCAATAAAATTATTTTGTTAAGCCACTCTGATTCTACACAAAAGTACTCTGAAGTTGATATTAAAAGGATGCTGGCGTTCCTTGTTGACATGTTTGTAGTCTTCGGAGACCAAGTCTTCCAACACACTGTTGGAAATTCGATGGACACTTATTGTGCTCCTTTATTAGCTGACATGTTTTTATATTCCTATGAAGCAAAAGTTATTCAAAAACGTCTACATGAGAAGAAGAAAACACTTGCTATGGCCTTCAACTCAGATATATCGACGACGATTTATCAATTAACAATAGTTACTTACTTCCATCCGTATGTCGACTCGATATGTCCCAGTAAACTTGAAATAAAGGACACCGTAGAGTCTGCCTCATCTGTTTCATATTTGGATATTTTACTGACTATAGACAATAAGGACCAACTAAAAATAAAATATGACAAACGACACGACTTCAGCTTTTCCATCGTCAACTTTCCAAATACTAGTATACGATATGTAAAATTGCGATATCACCTACATATGATGTTTATGTCTCCCAACTTGTACGATACTCAAGAGCATGCTCCGAGTACGATCAACTTTTAAATCGAAGCAGACTACTGACAGATAAATTGATGGTACATGGATTTCAACAACCTCGTTTAAAGTCAGCATTTCGTATAAGGTCGTTATAATGACCTTGTTAACAAATATTATCATTGTGTCGTATCTTGGCTGACGTGTTTCATACCAATTGTAACTCCTTATTTAAACACTGCATTTTGACTACGGAATGTTCCGTCTACCTGATCAATACATAGGGCTCACGACGGAAGTGACCGGTCAACAGGGAATGCTTACTCCTCCTAGGCACCTGATCCAACCTCTGGTATTTCTGGGTTGCCATGTTTATGCCCTGTTCACAGATTTGTATTGTTTGTAGATTTTTGAGTTCTGTCGCTGTTCATTATCTTCCATCTTTTCTTTATGGCGTAGTACATAGTGATCGGAGCCAGCAAACAGCTGATTTATAATCAAACTGGGATATATAATTAATGAGATGATGATGATGTTATATATATATATATATATATATATATATATATATATATATATATAGATAGATAGATAGATAGATAGATAGATAGATAGATAGATAGATAGATAGATAGCACTACAAAAACCAACAACACTGTATATCCTAAGTGTCGGATCTACTAAATAGATACAAGGTCAAGGATGGAAATTTATATAAAGCACTAAGATTTTTTGAGTTCTGTCGCTGTTCATTATCTTCCATCTTTTCTTTATGGCGTAGTACATAGTGATCGGAGCCAGCAAACAGCTGATTTATAATCAAACTGGGATATATAATTAATAAGATGATGATGATGTTATATATATATATATATATATATATATATATATATATATATATATATATATATATATATATATATATATATATATATATATATATATATATATATATATATAGATAGATAGATAGATAGATAGATAGATAGATAGATAGATAGATAGATAGATAGATAGATAGATAGCACTACAAAAACCAACAACACTGTATATCCTAAGTGTCGGATCTACTAAATAGATACAAGGTCAAGGATGGAAATTTATATAAAGCACTAAAAATGACCAACGACACGAACAATAGAAATTGTCAAATTTTCGGGACGCCCTGTCCCTTCCTCAGGACAAGAAAAAGTTAAGAAGTCATAAAAACAAAGGAAATAGAAAAACAAAAACGGTTAGCACTACTACTAAACTATCGAACACTATTTATTTACAATGATACATGTTGAATTTGATTAAGTGTGTGTTTGTAAATCATAAGAATGTATAATCATATCTTCCGTGTGATATCATTTAAGGATAACTCACATCCTGAGTGCGACGGGAAGGTTAAATTCGAAATGAGTTGTACACTTAGGGACAAGGATGGCGGAGTTCGATAAAGTTACCAAGAAAGATTTCGACTTGGAAGTTGTTTATGAGAATTTCAAAGAAAGCTTTAAGGAGAATCGTGATGTTGATCTTAAATGTTACCTTGATGCGTATAGGGAGCTGGCCAGGTAAGTTTAATGGGGTATAATTACCGTAGTATGTTTCCATGTGTACACAAGTTTTCATACTCGATCACACACACGCTTAAAAATTGTTAATTAAGAAGTTCACAGATTATTAAAGAAAATTTAAATCAAACAAATAGCATAGCGCTTTAATTGATGTCCTGTCGTGTTTTCTGTTTCATGTTAGAAGTTTCATTATCATTGAAACTTTAATTTTAATGAAAATTGTACCTTTACGTACTTTTCATTCGATTTGCCCTCAGATATTAATCTCAGCGAATATCGATGTCTGGTAAAATGATTAAGGCTATAGATTTAAGAAAAAAGACCCATAATTTTGGAAATAATTGTAATTTCGCTGGACTTTCATGTTGAATCTAGAACGTACGTTCTTGAAGCGTAGTCCTTTTCATCGTAAACATAGCTTTCAAGTAAAGGACTTGAAAAGAAAATGCTTTAGATAATTTTGGGGGAATCTGGGGGATAAGAGATCAATTAATTCTTTTCCATTGTTTCGCGATGATAACATAAATTTCAGTGTAATGCGCGCACTGATGCATTTCAAAATCTGTCAACCAATGTAAACGACTACCTGCATGACTTTTTCACAAAAAAAAAATATCTTCGATTATTAGTGCTAAATATTTTCAGAAATGTTTTCTACATGTATCTGTGATTCATTTTGATTATTTATGGCTAAAGCGTTTAGTTAAAATTATAAAATAATGATGGGTTCATTTTGATTATTTATGACTACAGTGTTTAGTTAAAATTATAAAATAATGATGATATGAAAAACAGGTTTTTAAAATAAAAATTAATTGTGTTTCAGATTTTTCAGACTTTGTGGAACTTTATTCTTTTTCGTGGCTAAGGATTTGGAGGGTAAAATAAGTATAATTAACAGTCTTATTCAGAATTATGGCCACCCTTACAGTACAGTGAGCGCCATGGTGCTTCATGAAGTGAATTTGGCCCAAAAGCCTGGAATAACAGCGCTGCTGCGTCTCCATAGAGCACTGGAACTCATTCTTGAATTCATGGATAGACTTTCAAAAAGTTCTGACGGAGAAAAAACATCAGAAATGGCAGCAGATGTATACAGTCAAACAATGGCAAAACACGACACTTGGTTCGTGCAAAAATTGGCGGGTATTGCAATGTACACGCTTCCCTCGCGAAAAACTTTGATGGAGACAATGTGTAAACAGGACTACGAGCATTCTTTGATGCTGGTGCAGGAGATAGTAAGCACAGGAAAACTGGTATATGATGTAATAGACTCGGAATATACTAATAACGGACTACATTGATATATTTATTCGTATGTGTATCATTATTTATACAGTTCTAACGCTTAATATGATACTAGTATCATTATCGCAGGAGCGGCCGATCTATTTGTCGCTGTGGTGGAAAGTGCATGGACTGAAATAATACGTTTTTATACTCCCCGCTTGAAAAGAGGTGGTGTATAGTGATGGGGGTGTCCGTCCTTCCGTTACGCAGAGTAATTTAAACTTTTTTCTTCGTCACAAATTTGAATGTGTCTATTCAATATAGAGTAAGACAGTCACTGTATTTGGTTCCCATGATTTATTTGGATAAAAGATATTGTAGGAAAACGTCGAAAAAAGTTTTTATGAAAACACACAGTTGCACTTCAAAACACAGGCACTTGGGGTATGGATCCCCCTCCATTTTCCATTTTTTTCTTTCTAAATCTGGGATCAAGTCACCTTTTTCCTATTTCTGTATTCTTATATGCACTATATGTTATCGATAATGTAACTCTTTTGTCTGTATAAGCTGTTTTTAAATATATCATTTTCGACTGCAGATACAAACAGCTTATAGAGACAAAAGGGTTACATTATCGATAACATATAGTGCATATTAGAATACAAAAATAGGAAAAAGGTAACTTGATCCAAGATTTAAAAAGAAACAAGTGGCCCAAGGGCCTTAACGGTCACCTGAGTACAATACAACAATTTAAAGGATCCATAAACTGATAAATGAAGTTTTGTTGCCCAAAAGCAAGAAAAACAGTATGATAAGGATCAACTAAATAATTGGTCTAGTATCTATCTGTCTCTCATTTATCACTATTACCATGCAGACTAGTAACAAAATGTCTATTTTTTAACCCCATATTATTACTTCTCACATTGACCTCTCTTGGCCTTTGAAGAACATTTAAAAAGATGTTATTTTTGTCTCATTTTTATTCTTCTCTTATTTCCAAGTCTACCTTATTATTAAAACTATGAAAATACTTGTTGTATTATACAATAAATACTCTTGCATAATTTTCTTTTTCTATTAACCTTTCCAATACATTATTCACAGTGATTTATTACCAAAGGTGAATGGCAAAGGGGAATAACTTTGCTCAGCAGAATTCAAATTAATAGAGCCCTGGTTAAGACCAGAACACTTGACTAAATGGTACAGGTGTTTAAAATTCTGGTAAAAATACCCTTGCATATTGAAACTTTTACTCTGTTTGCCTCCAATATGCCGAGAAGCACAGAAGGTTTTCAAAGAAATGCAATTTCACTATGTAATTAAATAAATAGAGCCCCATCCCTACACCAGAGCATCTGATCCAGGGGCCATGAACTCACAATTCTGGAAGAAGCACCCTTGCTCATCATAACCATACACCCGTTTCTTTGCTTTATAACCAGTAGTAAAAATATTTTGAAAGAAATTATGCATTTTCACAATATAATCAATAGAGCCCCTCCCCCTTCACCAGAACTCCTGACCCAGGGGCCATGAAATTCAAAATTTTGGATGAGGCATTCTTTCTCATAATAACTTTAAACTTAGTTAGTTTGTTTAATACCCAGAAACAGTGAAGAAGATTTTCAAAGAATTAATGTATTTTCCCCATAAAATCAATAGCGGCCCGCCTTACCATCAGAACCCCTGACCCTGGGGCCATGAAATTCACAATTTTGGAAGAGACACTCTTCCTCATCATAACTATGTACTTAGCTTATTTACTACCTCGGAGCGGAGAAGAAGATTTTAAAAGAATTAATGCACTTTCACTATATGATCTATATAGCCCCGCCCTAGCACCAGAACCCCTGACCCTGGGGCCATGAAATTCATAAGTTTTGAAGAGGCACTCTTCCTCGTCATAACTATGTACTTTCTTAGTTTATTTACTACCCAGGAACAGAGAAGAAGATTTTCAAAGAATAAATGCATTTTCACTATATGATCTATATAGCCCTGCCCTAGTACCAGAACCCCTGACCCTGGGGCCATGAAATTCATAATTTTGTAAAAGGCACTCTTCCTCATCGTAATTACATGTATGTACTTTGTTAGTTTATTTAATACCCAGGAGCAGAGAAGAAGATTTTCAAAGAATAAATACATTTTCACTATATAATCAATATAGCCCCGCCCTAACACCAGAACCCCTGTCCCAGGGGCCATGAAATTCACAATTTTGGAAGAAGCACTCTTCGTCATCATAACGTTGTTCTTAGTTTATTTATTTATGTCACAGGGTGAATTATAATTTATTAATTAATATTACTAATTATCATTCATATCATATTCATACATTTGTCTAAGGCATTATATTATTATAGTAACTAGTGAATTCCGTTCTCACTACGGAATTTACTACATGTATGTTCATTCATTGCCTTATTCATTTATTTATTGAGTGGTCAGTGAGAGTGGTCAAACTGGTTTTACTCTGTCCCCTGCGCATTCGCGACAATACTTATTCTGGAGCACTCCAACCTTAGTCTTTGGGGAGAGAAGACGCTCTTTCTCACGGTAACTGTGAACTTTGTCCAGGATTTACGGTAAGAAATAACTGGTAAATTATTTCTGAGGATTCAATTATTATTCAATTTATCTATTTGATCATTTTATTTAAATTGAGTATTTTCTAAATTATCCAAATTTATAAAATTTAAATTATGATCTGCGTAAAAGTGTGAGTGAGGCGAGAGATAAATAATACCTGTTGTTATATTTCAGGTCACCCTTCCGTCTTTGTTATAAAATTCCATAATCGTAGAATATATATTATAGCTAAACATCCAACCCAGCAGCCGTGTTGTGTTGTATTTTACCACATTTAAAAGGCTGTGACAATTTATGTCATCGGGTTCAAAGGTGCGTGAAAGTCAGTCAATATATCGGGTCTCAGTAGCTCAGTGGTTAGAGCGCTGGCACGGTACGCCAGAGGCCCTGGGTTTGAGTCCCGGTTGAGACTTTATTTCTCACCACCTGTGACATTTACAACCCAGGAGCAGAGAAGATTTTCAAAGAAATAATGCACTTTCACTATATGATCTATATAACTCCGCCCTACCACCAGAACCCCTGCCCCATGGGCCATGATTTTCACAATTTTGGTAGAGGGCTCAATGCTTATTACAATCATGCCAACAGTTTGACTGCTTGATGTCCAGGAGTAAAGAAGAAGATTTTTAAAGATTGCATTAATTTTGGTGGTTTTAGCCCCACCCCTCAGGCCCCGGGGGGGGGGGGGCATGAAATTGACAATTTGTGTTCCCCTTCACCCATAGAGGCTACAATCCAAATTTGGTTGAAATTGGTTAAGCGGTTTCAGAGAAGCTAAAAATGTTCAGATGTTAACGCACATCGCACAACGCACGACGACAGACAAAAACGGATAGCAGTAGGTCACCTGAGTGGCTCAGGTGACCTAAAAAAAATCGGAAAGGGGGGGGGGAGGTCATACCCCAAGTGCCTGTGCTTCAAAAAGGTCATACATTGTATTAAATGCATCTGCAAGGCCGTAACTAGGCTCAAATTTTTAGTGAGGCAATGGATCTGGGGGCCATGGCCACCCAAGAGTCCCAGGGTGGTGTCCTGATAGGGATTCTTGGGGGAGGGGAGAGTTCCCGAAACCTGGGTTTTAGCAAATTAAAGACTTAATCTTTGAAAGTTTTCACGTTTTGAATTATTTTTTATGTACGTACGTATTATGTACGTCGCGGGTTCGAATCCCACTGCGGGACGTGGAGACCGGTCCTCCGGATGAGACCGTATAAACCGAGGTCCCGTGTCGCATTAAGTGCTGGCACGAAAAAAATCCCTCACTGCTAAATGGCCCTGAGTGCCGAGTATAGGTCAAAATTTGTGGCAGGGGTGTGCAATTAGCATCACCCGACGCCCGGGGCTACCATTTTTTTGGGTCGGGCTAGTAGTTTACTGCACAGAGGTAGCCCCTTGGGCTAGTAAAAATTAAAACTTCCAATGTAATACATGAAAATTTCTATCGGTATTTTCACTCATTATTTGCTATTAAAATTCTCAAAAAATGAAAAAAAAAAAAATCGGCAGCATGTTCCTACTGTTCTTCAATCTCCATAATCTTATCCATTTTGCAGTGCTACCTGACTTATTTACTTCCAAAAACGATCGTTTTTATCTCATCCGAATTTCCTCTATTCCTCTGCTTATGGTAAATACACATGCAGATATCTCATTAAATTATTTACGATCACTCAGTCAACTGAAAGATAAGTGTTACGTGGTTTACATAAAATATATTTCCAGCGTATTTAATGATTTAAGATGAAAAAAATGATTTTCATTTGATTGTAGATAAGATAATTTAATTTATTTGAATTTGTCTTTATTTTCTATCATAATTATTAATTTATACATGATTTAATTTTACTAGTGAGAATTAAACTTTAATTTTAAAAAGAATGACATTAAAACCCTGAATTTTTCAACAATAAACTATTTTCTGTTAACCCGAGCCCCTTACATGTACATTTGGGCTAGTAACTTTTTACTTGGGGCTGAAACTTTATTGCTGCCACTAGCCCGTGGGCTAGTACTTAATTTTTTTAATTGCACACCCCTGTGTGGCCCTCCATCGGCAAGTGGTGGCGTCTCCATATGAGTGAAAAATTCTCGAGAGATGTGTTACGTATTTTAGTATACTCTCTTTGAACACCACGACTTAATAAATTTAGACTAAAACTGTTTGAGGAGTAGCATTTTGAAAGAATTTTAAAGAAAGGATGACTGCACTTAACCCCTGTTTTTGGGTCTTTTTCGGTTGCTTATGTTGCTTTTATATCTATACCTTATTTCACTTTTGTATGTTTATGAAAGAATCCTGTCAATTTGGAACCAAATTTAAATCTTAGAATGATTTTAGACTGTAATACAAAGTGATTCAATGTTTTTTGTCCTTACTGCTTTCCAAATATAGTAAATTTACACTTACCTGTCCTTAATTGAACGTTAGATATGCATGAAAGGTGGATCTAGCATTGTAAGAATGGGTCTAAAATTAGACTACATAAATAACGATGACATGTTTGAAAAAAAAACACGTGATCACTCTTTCCAATCTCCCTCTCCATTCTGTATGGTACAAATACGAGTACATCTGGCATATGCACGTTTGTCTATTAATCTCCTTTTGACACATTATTACTTATGCAAATATACAACTACTGTTAAACGTAGAACAATAGACAAACGTGCGCTGACTATGTATAAAGTCAGTAAAAAATGTGAGCGTCCTCATTATCGAATGGAGATTCAATTGTGATGACTCCTGCCTTTGAAATCAGATTCGAACTTCATAAATACACTTTTTTATTAAACGTAATTACATAAAGTTGTAGATTGGATGTTGACCATTCTTGCAATGAAAAGAAAAATGCTTGTTTTGAAAGTTTATTTTGATCGCAAATTTCGCATGTCCTTAAGTGCAGTCATCTTTTCTATTTAAGTAACTACGGGAACACCATTTCTCAAAATAAAAAAAACTGTATAGAATTACATGTATTTATATTGGTCCTGATGTTGATTGTTTGTAATAAGTTTGATTTTCGAAATGCAGACTTTACAAAAGTACCTTGCAAATATCATGTTTTATAAAGGATGACTGCACTTAACAACTGGGATTGGGGTCTTTTATGGTCACTTCTGTTGCTTTTATATCTTAATCTAATTTCAATGTTGAATATTTACTGAAGAATTCTATCAATTTGGCACCAAACTGAAATGTTAAAATGATTTATAGACCGTGATACAATAAAATAGTTCTATGTTTTTGTCCTAACTGCTTTTCAAATACATGTATAGAGAATTTACAGTAACTTGCCCTTGATTGAACATAAGGTATTCATCATCGTCGCAAACCACGGCCAAAATGTACGATCCTCTCCCATTATGGCCGTGGTTGAATGAGAAGAGAATATTTCGTAGCTCATTAAAATCTTGACCAATGCAAGTAAAGCATAGTCGGATAATGAACTTTGATGAACTTTGATTTCAATACCCAATCGCAACATACGAAACATTTCTTGTATACTGTTGATGTCAGTTGTTGATTTCAATTGCGATGGAAACAAATATTTTCATTGGCTGAACATGACGTCACGACATAGAGGCGTAAATATTCATGATTACGACACTTTCTGTGATCAAGCAGCCACGGGTAGGAGAGAGCTATATGCGGACTCCGGACCGTGGCTTGAGACGATGGGTATGCATGAAAGTGGAGCTAACATTGTAAGAATGGGTCTAAAATTAGACTAGATAAATGAAAATGACATGTATAAACGAGATGTGTTTTTGAAACACTGATGCTCCCGTACGGCAACGCATAGCGAAGGTTAAACTTTTTCAAATGCAAATCAAATATATTGGTTCCCAAAGTAAGGTCTTGTCTCGAGGAATATACCTGTGAAGTAAGAAAGCCCTGGCAGGAACTATTAAAGTTTTTCAAAAGTCAAGCATCAAGGTCAATTAGGTCAAAATTAATGGTGCCAAAGGAAAGGCCATCTCACAAGAAGTGCACATGTGAAATATGAAAGCCCTAGCACCAACCGTTAAAAAATTATGACCAAGACAAGTTTTTCAAAAGTAGGTCGAACTCCAAGGTCAAGGTCAAGGGTTCAAAATTTTTGGTATCCAAGGTAAGGTATTGTCACAAGAATTACATATGTGAAGTATGAAAGCCCTAGCACTAACTGTTCAAAAGTTATGGCCAAGGTTAAAGTTTTCCAAAAGTAGGTCAAACTCCAAAGTCAAGGTCGATGGACTATAATTGCTGGTATCCAAAGGAAGGTCTTGTCAATAGAGTACAGATGTGAAATATGAAAGCCCTAGTACAACTGTTCAAAAGTTATAGCCAAGGCTAAAGTTTTCCAAAAGTAGGTCAAAATTCAAGTTCAAAGTCAATGGGTGAAAGTTGTTGGTATCCAATGGAAGGTCTTGTCACAAGAATTACACGTGTGAAGTATGAAAGCCCTAGCATCAACTGTTAAAAGTCATGGCCAAGGTTAAAGTTTGGTAAAATTTTGCAACACTGGGTCGAACTTCAAGGTCAAGGTAAAAAATGATGGTATCCAAAGAAAGGTCTTGTCAAAAGAAATACACATTTGAAATATGTAAGCCATAGCTCTAACCAAGCAAAAGTTATGGGCAAGATTAATGTTTTTCTATATGGCAAAAATACACTACATGTACATTGTATATTTACAAAGGTTTCAAACCGAAATAAACAACATGAGCACGTCTATGTAAGTGAAGAATACCGGTATTCTAAATCGATGCCTGACAATTTAACGTGTTCGTGCACAATGTGTTAGTTAGCACAAAACATACTACCTTACAAGTCACGTGACGGAGTTACCTGAGGTAAGAAATCACGTGGTGAATTACAATATTCAACATGTCAAAGCCCTTGGTTACCAAAGAGAGAGCAAATGTAAGAAGAACCAGTTTTTTCTATTGTTAAACCATGAGAGCATGTATGTCTATTGATCTCCTTTTGATACAACATTATTAATGCAAATATACAACTACTATTAAACGGAAAACAATAGACAAACATGCGCGGACTACATGTATATATAAAGTCAGTAAAAAAGAGGACGTCCTCAATATCGTGTGGAGATTCAAGAAATTGTGATGATCCCCGCCTTAAAATCCATCCCCTAAATTCGATAACAGTGATGTAAAATTTGGAAATAATATGTGAATATACAAGTAATTGTTCCATTCAATATAAAAAAAAATGCATGGATTAATTAGAGAACATAAAATATAACAAATTGAAATCCATAGAAAAAATACTTTGATTTACTATAGTAAAATCTTTGATCAACTATAGTAAAATCTTTGATACTACAGTTAACTTTATTATACCTCTTTTGATTTTTTTTCCCTTTATAACATTAGATCGTAAGATGTGACTAATTCCCTAGCCGAACAACACCTATATTTGCGGGATGCTATATGTTTCCTGATTTCAATTCGATCTTATTATCATGCTAGAAGAATTCAAATTCTGAAACTGATATAAATATATTAGTAGTTACATGTACATATAAATCATGTTTAACAACTTCCAGATCGGTCAGAGGGCAAAATACTATAGTTCAAATGCTATAAGTCAATATTCAACAGAGTCATTTTTCAACGCGTTTATGTCATAAGTGCCGAAAAAATGAATTACCAAGAAGTTGAAAAATGACTTTTGGTCTCAATTTTCAACGTTGAAAAGTCACCCCTGGTTCAATATTCAAAGTTGTTTTGGCCCCTGGTTTGGGGTGTCTTTTAGAATGATGTAAATGTTTATCAATAAAATCCTGTTGTCACCCTGTAACAAAATGAGCATTGGTTCTCTTACTTATGCAGCAATATACCTTCATCACCTGCATACGGGGTTTATATCTCTCAGTTGATTCGATACGCAAGAGCATGCTCAACGTATGTACAGTTTCTTAAACGAGGTAAATTATTGACAAACAAATTGATGAAACAAGAATATCAGCTGTCTCGTTTAAAGTCATCATTTCGTAAATTCTATGGTCGATACAATGACCTTGTCAGCAAATACAATTTATCATCGAGTCAAATGCTGATGACATTTTTCATACTAATTGTTATACCATTATTTACACACTGAATTGTCGACAGATTTTTCCGTTATTTCCCGATCATGACAAGGAGCACACGGCGGGTGTGACCGGTCAGCAGGGGATGCTCACTCCTCCATGGCACCTGATCCCACCTATGATGTTTTGGAGGTCCGTGTTTGCTCTGCTCCTATTTTGTAATGTTTAATGGATAATTGAGCTTGAATGCTGTTTGTTATCTCCATATATTTCATTCTAAGTTATGAAATACACAGAGGTCACAGGAAGGTCATAAAATATGTCTATTTCCGAATTTTCTCATTTTTATGCAAATTTTCATCGATTTTACAGCGCATTTTGTTTCAGAAAACATAGATCTCAAGCTTGTCTATCTACCAAATTTATATTTCATACACTAGTATCAGATGCATATTGTGTATAAAAATGTCAGATAGGCAACCTTGTGCTCTATGTTTCTCGAAGTGAAAAGTATCTCAAATTTGAAGAAATTCCACCACAATTGAGAAAATTCGGAATTTTTCCTACTTCTGCACCCTTTTGTGGCTTTCGTGTAAGCTTTGAACCAAATTTAGTGCTGGTTTTTTAAACAAGCATCATTTTAAGTTTTTAACTACAAACTTTCACAATTTTAACTGTTCTGATTTTTTGAATAAGGCGCCGTTACCATACCTTGTCCTTTATGCTGACGTCAAAAATCTAGTGCAACCATAGACATATAAGAGAGAGGGACCGCTGACTCATTTTCGCGCCAAATTATCTTACTGTTTTGCAAGATAATTTGGCGCGAAAATGAGTCAGCGGTCCCTCTCTTATATGTCTATGGTGCAACTAACAATTGAATAGATAACACGTGACCCTCCCGTAAACTGGTTTCTCTGTGACATACAAACAAAAGGTACAGTATTCCACTATTTATTATTGTTTAAAGAAAAACATCTTAGGCATAGGTGAATATAGAATAGATAGATTATCATCATACTTGTTTTTTGTCTCCATCTCTTTCAGTTTATATACAGATATATTTAGAATAATATAAAGTACAGAACGCGGAAGGTAAATGACTGCTCGAAATCTACAGCTGCGCGTTTGGACATGTTGGCAAGTGATAAAATCTTGCATTGGAAAATTGCTGTGGAGTATGTTTTCAATTGTACCAACTTCTTGTTTGTATAAAAATTAATGATAAAAATGAATAAATATAAAAGACAAGTATTTGCAAAGAAAATATTAAAATGAAAATTTATAATTGTCATCTCTCTCGAGAGATGACAAACCCCGGATATGAAGCCTCGGTGTAAGCTGCCATTGATAAGCTGGTGGTCTGGCAAATGACACGATTTCTAAATATAGAGATGTAAACAAAACTGCTCAATGACAAAGAATGGGCGATCTGTCAAACAGGCCATCTTAAAAAAGAAAAACTACACATAAATCATACAGAGTCACAGAGACAATATCGCTTGGGTATAGTGGTGGGTCTTCAAAATACATGCAGTTATCTAATCATGGTCAGCGCGTGTGTATCAGAATGCACTAAACAGCTGCTAAACATGGCATCGATTAAAACGGCCAAGGCGTGGATCAAAGTATTTACAGAAAAACAAAGTGACGGGTCTTCAAATAACATGCAGTTATCTAGGCTGTTACGTAAATGATGGCCAGTGCGTGTGTATCAAAGTACACTTTACATGGCATCGATAAGATCAGCCAAGGCGTGGATCTAAGAATTTACAGAAAAAACAAAATCAAAGTAAATACTCGCATTAAAAGTTTAAATACGACTGATGTGAATTGATGTCGAAAATTTTACCTTTATGTGTATCTTAGTCATTCAATAACCTGATGCCATTTTTAAAAATATATTTTTTTAAAACAAATAGTTAATGTTAAAACTACAGGCATTGGAAGAAAGATTATATAATCATTGTGAATTTTTACGCATGTCTGCACTATTCTTTGTTTTTTGTTCTATAAAAAATAAATGTCAGAAATACAATATTGTTACCTTTGTATAAAAGACGCAGTTTCTTTACCCGACTCGTATTTTGAGAATTTATAATTATAGCATCTGCAATCATTTTCTTTGTGTAATTTTAAATTGCATTATTAGTTAGTGGCAAAAAAGCTATCAAATCACTTCTCTTATTCTTGAAATATTATTATATAAAATGATTGTTTCATTGAACAGCCTAAATATCAGGGTTGGTAAATTGGTACTCTTTCAGATAATTTGTAAATGCATAATTTTAGCTTATACCGTGTAAATTTTATTACTCACCTATATTTAAATGTATGTGAGGGTTATTTCTTTGGATAAACCATATATTTAAAAGTGGAAAATCTTTCGAAATCAATTGAGGGTCAGTGTCGTATAGTGAGACTTCCCCATAGTGAGATTTCCCCGGAAGACTGGCTATATAGTGAGATATACCCCGGGAAGACTGGCTATATAGTGAGACTTTCCCCCGGAAAATCGACTGGCAATAGAGTGAGACTTCTCCCGGGGAAGTCTCACTATATAGCCAGTCTCTCCCCCCTTTCATAGTGAGACTTCCCCTCAAATGTAGTTTCCGGAATATTTTATTTCATTGTTAAACAATATTTTTCAGTATATGAATAAAAGTTCTCCGTTAATTAATAATTAAAACATCTTAATAGCCTTTTAACAGTTTGTTAGCCAAAAATAATTATGGGATGACATGTACATGTATATTGATGTGAGATGACTGAATGAAAAATGTACGTTATTGTTACAAGTATACATCTTTCTTTACTATATTGTATTTATTGCATTCCCCATGAAGGTTAACATAAGCAAATTCCAAGAGTCCACGAGTAATGATCTATTAAATGTTAAATGTATTTCTTTTGATAAGAATCATTTTGGAACAATTCAATTATTTACTGTGCACGGTAAATTTTCAATGCGCACTTCTATATTTATTCATACATGTATCTATTTTATAAGATCATTATCAAAATGCAAATATATATACATCGTCGATGTAAATAAAATACTACTGCACATGGAAGGGGGAAGCCTCACTGTGGTCGTTAAGGGGGGAAGACTCACTATATAGTAATTCTCCCCCTCCCCCCCCCCCCCACCGGGGAGTCTTACCGCTATATATAGCCATATTTCCGGGGGGAAGTCTCACTATGGGGGTGGGAGTCTCACTATATGACACCGAATTCAAGTTGGCGCTTTAAACTTCTTGGCTGTTGTCCGAGTAAGCTGCTGTGATGTAAAGTCAATAGGAACGCTAAGGTTTTACCCATCCTCTTTACAAATTTTACGAATACTGCTCAGTGGTTACATTTTTTAAAGACATATACAAAAAATATTTGAAATTACTGTTGCAAATGTTTACTGAAAGGCAGCTTGCCCCTACCTTCCCCACATTTTTTTGTTACAGCATATTCATACCCCCCCCCCCCCCAAGTTTAAATCTTCCCTCCCATCCATGAAATAAGAATTTCGAGTTTGAACATCCCCTTTTTTTCCTAGTGAAAGATTATTCAGTTAAGTTTTAACTTTTTTTCTGACCCCCCCCTTTTTTTTTTGAAAAAAAGTTCTTCTGCTTGTAATCGCTGAGGAAAAAAATGTTACATTCCACTGTTTATTCTGCCCCCCCCCCCTTTTGAAAAAAAGTTCTTCTGTCTGTAATAGCTGAGGAAAAAATGTTACATTCCACTGTTTATTCTGTGACATTAATGAAGCCAAAGAGATGACATTTCAGGCTTTCTGGAAAGCCAAACTTGTTATAAATATTGAGCTTGAGATGACTATAAATATTACGTAAAAGCGACAATACGGTTGTAAAACGTGTGCTTTTTCATTCAAATTTACCCAATATATCATTATGGAATAAGGTATAATGTTGAAGTAAGCAGTTTGAGAAACATAAATATTCTCTCCGAATACAAAATTAACGTTATTGGAATGTGCCGGAAAGTCAAGGGTCGTACAAACTGGAGCAATCTTAGATCCGTTTATTTGTACCACGTGAATTCTAAAATGGCACGTGCCTACACGCACGTCTCACAATTCTCAAAAGCAAATTATAATAACTTTCCGATAAAGTAATAATCGTGAACATTTTAGTCTGCATTTAGACGAATTTAACAGAATTAAAAGTACAAATGTTGACGTTTTGTGTATTGGGGTCCGAGAAAGGAAAAACCACCAAATCTTAGGTTATCGCGGCAAAACGTCAAACATTTTCTGCACATTTCCATAAAAATATGCATTTCAAATGGCAACATTATTTATATGTCATAATTTTTATGTCGAGTTTACACTGATTTTTTCTTTGAAAGCCATAGAGATATGAGAAATGATAACATGCATCAACAAACCTGTAGAGTAGAACCTTCACGAGCCCTGTGTGAGTGTCGCCGAGATCCCGTTTCTTCGTCCAATGTTTATATTAATCCCCAAACTAAATTTTACTCAGGAAAGCTGCTTTTCCAAGCTCTATTTTCATTTTCTTCTTGTCGACTTTGTCAATGTATAGCAGGCCTACAGGGCTTCCCTCTCCTACCATGCTGTTTTGTTTATGAAAACTACGCATGCGTACGTGTCATGGAATGCGGAACCCCGAACACGTTGCGATGTAGATATTTATATGGTCCATAAATAATTATTAATTCTAATGAAATAATCAAAATTATTTCATTATGAAACTTGTAATTTTCTGAAAGTATATATATATATGAGTAGTAAAAAAAAATTCCAAATCCTATCAGAAAAGTCTATTTTTTGATGAGATGCGCCGTACTGTCACTTTAAGGGGATGAACGACACATGGTCACATGACTCTGTTTAACTACGTCATAGTCTCCGTTTATATAAGTGCAAAACGTGTAAAGCATCAGTTCTTGTATAAATTTTTGACAATTTTTTTTTTATCTTAAATTACCATCTTGTATAAAAAAAAATAAAAAGTTTTAACATTCTTGTAAACATTAACAAATTATGAAAAAGATTGATCCACACCTCTGTTTCTCTAAACTGCGCGTCCAACAAGTCGGTGACGTCTTACACGATCTGTTAGTACAGCAAGATCATACTCGGTGAATACAGGGGCGGTATTATTTTGTAAAAACAGGTCATAATCAGTATATGATGAAATATTTTGAGAAACGGGGAACACAAAAATTATTTTTGCATGGCTGATGACGGAAATCCTATGTAGGTATATCTTATTTCGCTTTGTTAGCTTACATGTGACGTCATAGTTGGTTTTTCCCGTACTCGAGAAATGTAAACATGACATGTTTTTGTTATGCTTATGTCCTCTTTAACGATATCCTGTGCAATATTGAGGTCAGCTTCACCATTCGAAATTTTTACAGTTAATTAGTATTTTGAAGAACTTGCATTTCAACGTAAATTTTAAAATATTGAATGATAGAATTTTTTGTAAATTACATTTTTTGTTGTTTAAGCTGCCTTAAAAAATACGTAATTTTCCCTATCCAGATGCAGTGTGATAGAAGAAACTTGCTTCTTCGAATTTTAAACCCTATTCATACTCTGATATATTTTAAAAGAAACACGTCCGTTTACATATTTTTTTTATATATGCTTAAAAAATCCCATTATGGACGGAGTAATGAGCCTGGAAACATGGAGAATTAAAACTCCACTAAGATATTGTAGGGCATAGTATTCGTCAATCAATATCTCTAAAATAAGGTAAGAAACCTAATGATATAACTGCTTTAAGGTGGGACATACTTAATTAGAAATATACAAAATATGAAAAAAAAATGAATAACAAGTTTTTTTTTTCAGCTTAAGGTCCTTCTTCCCCTTAAATATACTTATCATTTACATGTACGGTGGCAGAAACTAGACTTACCAGATCAGTGTATCTCGTTTTAAGGAGGAATGCCACACCAAAATTTTATTTCACAGATCTTTAAGACATCCCTGTTAAGTTATGGTTTCAGCATTGAAAGACCGATAAGGCTCTTAATTATTTTATAAGATTTTTTTTCTGATTTTTCATACAAAATGAAAAATAAAATGTTTTATTTGCAAATAAGATGCTTTAGAGTTAAAAATTTGCTGTTAATAAATGCATAATATAAATAACTAATAAAATATGTAAAGAAAAGCCAAATAGACATTTTAATTTTTTTAATAAAAATTATTTATGAAAATAAAACATATTAATTGTGAATATTTTCAAAACCTATGGATAATATATTAAAAAAAACAACAACAACAAGTCACTGCTACTAAGGATATGTTAGGCAATCATATTTTAAAAAGAAATTGAAATGTAATTGCGAAATTTTTGAGAAATTAATTTTTTTTTAAATTTTGGCCAATCCTGATCGAAATTTAACTGATTAATAAGACCGCTCTGTCTGAGGGTAAAATCACACAGCACTAAAATATTTCTCATCTAAAGACGGGGATTGGGTAAGTTAATATAGATATCGTATAATAATACATGTTTGTAATTTCAATTGGATTATCTTGCACCGTGTTTCTCCCCTTGGTTCCCATTGATAGATAAGAACCGGGTGTCTCAATCTTCTTCAGATTTACTACACCTAGAACTTAATATCAACTCCTGTGGATATTTGCCACTGTTGCTTATAAATTTTATACTTGGATTTTGCTTTTACCCTTAACTTCTTTATTACTGATTCAATGCATAGCCACTCCCCAGCTTAATTGTTAAAAAATGTATATCTACTAGATATACATTTTTTAACAATTAAGCTGGGGAGTGCCTATGGTATTAATGTACAGTACCAACCAGACCCAACCTGACACCTAATCAGTCCCAGAAAGCAGTCCCCGGGACTGCTTTGGGACCGCTCTGGGACTGCTCTGGGACCGCTGTGGGACTGCTCTGGGACTGCTGTGGGACTGCTCTGGGACTGCTCTAGAAAGCAGACCCAGCAGTCCCTGGGACTGCTTTCTGGGACTGCTTTGTTCACTCATGCATGAAAAAGGTTCTGAGTGACATGATAGCTCCGCCCCTTGTGTATTCTGAATTTGCAGGCTCCCTGTTGTTGTTTTGTTTACTTTCAGCAGAGAGGTGTTTAAGATAAAGAATAAAAAAAAAACAAGGATTTTTTTTACAACATTTTAATAAGTAGAGATAGATATACATGTAATTACTAAATGTCTTCAGGGGCTGTAAATTTACACAATTGTAGTCTAGAATTAATTTTAAAAAATAAAAGTAGTTAAAAGAGAAGTCAGGAGATAACTTTTATCCTTTAAATTAAACTTTAATACAGGTGTTTGGAAAAAAAAAATATCTAGGCCTATTTAATTAATTAATGCTAATTAAAACTTTAATACAGGTGTTTGAAAAAAAAAAAATATCGAGGCCTATTTAATTAATTAATGCTGTCAAGTTACGGAATGTACTCAAAGTTTGCATTAGCACTATTTGAAAACAAACAAACAAACAAAAAACAAACAAACTTGTCATTACAATAAGACATTCAGAGGGACATACTGAACTGGATTTTTTTTTAAATTGAAAAAGCTAAAACCATTTGCATGCTAAAAAAGAGCATTCCATGCTATTTTTTACCGCCCTCAAATAAAACCTAATAATTTATTAAATGACCATGACATAAAATTATTCTACCATTCTTCAGTCATTTCAAACATTATATTTGTGAACAATTATTGGGGGATTTATTTCTGAATTTGTTTTTGATTTATAAACAAGTAATTAAAAGAGTAAATTTATAAACATTTTAAAATATTGGGAATTGTGACTTATTTCTTATTTGTTTTGTTTGTGTTTTCCTGGCCAATTAATTAAAAGCAATACAAATGTATAAAATGGTGTCAACACCTGAAGTTTCAATCGCCTTCGGGCATGATTAGCAGAAAGTCAATGCATGTTATTTGGGTATCAGTGTTACACATCACTGAACATGCTGGTCAACAATGACACTAATTTCAATCTATGTACTGCAAAAAATCTTCGTTTCAATAAATGTGTATAGATTTATTTCGGGATTAATTAATTTTGAACATAATCTGAGGGTTCCATTCGCGTGATTTACAGATGTACGCTCAAACGTTTATATAATAAAAGTATTATTGTTTTCTGTTACATAGATAATTTAACGATAATTAAATTGGCAAGTCAGTGAAAATAATCATGACTGAAATATAATACACAAAGAATTTTTCAAAAGCTCCAGTACTTAAGAAAACTGCATTCAGAGTATAGTATGGAAATCGGCCTTGCTCTATAATTATAAGACCTATTTAAAGCTAGTTTTGATAGAAAATAAATAACTCAAGCTTAATTATCTACAAAAAAAAAATAAATATGGAAACCAATATCAATCACAGTAATTTAAAAAATTGATTTATTTTGGTGAAAAATTAATATACCACAAAACTGTGTTTAAATATTCATGTTATTTATAGGTGTGAACGTCTTCTTTGTTCAATATTTATTATTTGTTTCTATACATGTACGCGTAGTGTGATTTTCTTAACAGTTAAAAAATGACTGTCGCATGAGAATTGATACTGCTCAGAAAGAAATGGATCATCAATTTCAACTGCCTTTTATAGTTACATTGTTTATTGGTAATCTCATTTCTGAGTAAGCTCCGCCCATTAAATTAATTAACCCCGCCCACTGGGACTGCTGGGACTGCTTTCTGGGACCGCTGGGACCGCTGTGGGACTGCACTGGGACCGCTGTGGGACTGCTCTGGGACTGCTTTAGCAGTCCCAGAGCAGTCCCAGAAAGCAGTCCCCGGGACTGCTCTGGGACTGCTTTGTGTCAGGTTGGGTCTGGTTGGTACTGTATGTATCACTTAGTGCATGAAATATATTATTTCATGCAAAAATTATTTTCAGAAAAAAAGTGATGCCCCCCCTTCTCCCGTACTACGGGGACGTTTTAAACCTTTCTCTCCAGTAAAATATTCCCATTCTATAGGGAGAGAAAAAAAATTCTCATGCATACTCCCTTTTATGACTTTTTATGCATACTCCTCAAAGTTAGTTACGAAGATGCAAAAGCACATCAGTAAAATACCTGTTTTCACTGTTACAAAACGCGTATTAATTCTACATGATCGGATACAGAAAGGTCACAAAAGGCCCGTAGAACGCTGGGGGGGGGGGGGCAGAGGCAAATTCCAGGATTTGGACTGTATCTATAAATTTGGGAAGTTGTCCCCCCCCCCCCCGCCCCACTTTTGGTCAGTGTAGTTTTTTTTTTTTTTTTTTTTTTTTTGCTTGTCAGATTTTTTGGAAGCCTCCCCCCTTTTTGAAACCGCTAGAGGCCTGCACAAAATCTGACAATTTCCGAATTTTCTCAGTTTTATGCAAATTTTTATCATAACAAAAATTGCATAAAAATAGAAAATTGTGGAATTTATGAATCTCGGGGGGAAAATAGCAAACGTATTAAGGTTTAGCCGATCGCGTAGGATAAAAATAGCAGAAAACAGATGCTGGGCATGAGTGCAGGATGAACTTTTCACCGCTGATAATTAGCTCCATGAAGGTTGCTAGTTGTTTGTAGATTAAGAACTTGTTTATAAGATGCTGGTTTGGTCAAGAATAGGGGTGTAACCAATCAAAGAGGTTGACGCAAGGGATCAGAGGTCATGCATCTGTATAAATTACCTACAGGAAATAAAAAGTCAAAATTATGCAAAAAGTTCAACAAGAATTTTAAAGAGCAATTTAAGATAAAAAGAGGGTTTAAGGTCGGAAAATATTAATTTAAATTCAGAGCAAAATTAAAAGTCATTAGTGCAAATATTGAAGAAATACGCAAATATGCAGGACATGTACGGGGGTATAAATGTAGCGCAGTGAGACATAGCCAGCCGGTGGTCTGCTGGATTTTGTCTCTTTCTGGTTGCATTTATACAGGTAAGATATTTTTGTAGACTGCTAGTTTTAAGAAGCATCATTCTAAAGAACTGCAAAGTATCACAATTTTATATGTGTTTGGATTTTTATATCAAATAATGGGCCTAATTCGACCGTTTACATAGCTTGTCCTTTTTAAGTATCGGGATGTAGGTAGCCGGGGCCCTGGACCGGGGTAATGAAGGTACACAGAGGAAAACAAATACTCGGATTCTATCAAGCAAGCAAAAAGAACAGAGATTGAACTTCTTGTTTTATTCAATCGTAAAAGACATAAAAAATATCTACTTGTATTTTAAAAAAAATATTACCCCCCCTCTCTCTCTCTGTATGTGTGTGTGTAAAAATAAAGGGGGTTCCAACCCCTGCACCCCCCCCCTTTGGATCCGCAAATGAGTCCTATATAGTTTGTCTGACGTTGCTTATAAGGAGTGGCTAGAGTAGAATCCTCAATACCTGCGCACAATTCGAGAAACTCTTTGTTGCAAATTTGAAAAAAAGTATCAGAAATAATCTCACAATTTCAAACTAGAAAAAAAAAATCATAAAACAAGTATAGGAGTAAAATCCTTTAAATCCTGTTGTTTTGCGCAATGGACAGATTGAGAAAGTTCTTTTGCAAACTCCGATACATAAGAATGTTTAGTTTTTATTGAGTTTTCAATTGTTTATTTTTAAGATAAACTATTCTGTTAACGACTTTTATATCTTAGATTCATATCTTAACTTCATTTAAATAAAATTTACAGATATCTACAGCGGATTTTCATCATGTCTTTTGAAAGAACGGACGAAAACAGTACAATGGATTTGGAATCAGAGTCCGGATTCGAAGATCCTTCTTATCCAAGCATTTCCTCTCGTTCTGTTCAGCGCAAACTAGATATGGCAGAACAGCTGACTCAGCTTCACGACCGCATAATATCATCCATAGAAAAAGATCATCTAGTAGAATTTGATATGCACTTTACTCAGTTTTACGAATCTGAAATCTATAGAAAATATGTTTCTCAATTTTTGAACAAAGCTCTGGAAACTGATGCTAAAGGAATAGTGCATAAAATAGTTTTGGATGCAGCCGATGATATAGACATTACATACTTTTCTGAGGACGAGACTAAACTTTCTGCAATATTTCAGTTAAGTTGTCAGCACGGTCATATTAATCTTGTCCGCGAATTCTTTGAAAAAGGTTTTATATCCGAAGAGGAAATTTGGAAAGGTATTGAAACTACAAGCCAAAGTCTTGTTTGCGAAGAGAAACGTAGGCAAAAACGAAATTTTCATTCCCTTATTGTCATTTTAGAGATCATTATGGACAATCTTCCTAATGTTGATTCAGACCGTCTGTTGCAAATATTCAAGTCAATATCGGATCAAACAGTGATAATACGGTTACTAATAAAGCGAAAAGAAAAATTTGGGGAAGAGATAATGAACAAATTGCTTTTATACATATGTAAAAATGGACTTTCCCAATGCTTACAATTTCTTTCAATGAAATCACTTCCCGTAAAAGATATTCTTGTTGGACTGAGGGCAGCGATCAGAAATAAGCACAGTGATCTAGCGGACACAATTCTCCACAAGATGAACGGCATGAAGTGTAAGTAATTCAATATTCATGAAGTAATGTCTAAGTTATTTTAGAAGTGTAGAGTATGTTTTTCTTTTTGTTCTGATTATCTCACTTAAGTTACAGATATATAGGATCTCCTATGGTTTGTGATTGGACATGGTTCAATCAAGGTGCACTTAAATTTACCAGGGTTTTATTCCATGCACCCTGAGGCCGAAGGTTAGAAGGAAATAAGACACAACGAGTTTAATAAAAAAAAAATAATAAAAAATCATATCTAAACATTGTATAAAGGAGTAAACATGCACAGGCACTCGACGTTACATATTTTTCTCATTAGAAAAAATTCTAACCCCTTTCCTAATAATTTACAAGGTACAGATTGTTAGAGCAGTAGATCGAGTTTGACGAGAGATGTTTACTATTTCCACGTGTGATGCACCCTTTTGCTGTCACTGTCCGTAAGGTGAGACCTCGAAAGACTGACCACAGAATGAATACGGTTGCAATGAATGAATTTCACGGAGTTTCAGACCAAAAAAAAAAAAAATATGCTAATGGAAGTTCCGTATTTGTCAGTTCTACAGCTGCATGTTGTAATTACTTTGAATTTAACAAAAGTATTTTGATATTAAAATGGAAGAAATGCAAAATTGGGATATTAAAAATTTCTTGTAAATATACCTTGTAAAATGTACAGGTCGTTGCGCTTGAAAGTCTTAAAAAAAGAGAATGCAAGAAATTGACACACACACACACACACACAAACCCTCTCGCACACAAACACAAAGATCTTTTGGAGCTGAGTTTACGGAATGGCTTTTCTAAGCAATAAACAGCAAGTTAACTGACTATATATATATATATATATATATATATATATATATATAGATAACGAACGGTATTCAAGCTCAAAAGTCCGTTCAAACAGTACAAATCAGGAGCAGAGCAAACACGGACCTTTAAGACATCAGAGGCGAGATCAGGTGCCATGGAGGAGTGAGCATCCCCTGCCGACCGGTCACACCCGCCGTGTGCTTCTTTTCATGATCGGGAAATCTTGGGAAAATCCGTAGACAATTCAGTGTGTAAATAATGGCCTAACAATTAGTATGAAAAACGTCAGTCAGCATTTGACTGAATGATAGATTGTATTTGCTGAAAAAGGGAAAAGGTGATTACTGATTTCACATAAAATATGATAGATATATTTTGCCACCTAATTTAGTTGTTACATGTAGCTTGCCTTTAATATGTATAGTCATAGGGGACATTAAAACTCATTCGTCTGTCAGTCTGTATAGCTGCCAATCTGTTACAAAAACGTTAAGCTTGGTCATAACTTTTGAATGAGAAAAAATAGGGCTTTTATATTTCACATGTACATTACCTGTGACAAGACCTTTCCAAATATACCACGATTTTTAACCCCGTGACCTTAACTTTGAAGTTTGGCCTACTTTTCAAAAAAAATTAATATTACTATTACCTTAACTTTTGATTGAGATATTACTATTACCATAACTTTTGATTGAGATATTACTATTACCATAACTTTTGATTGAGATATTACTATTACCATAACTTTTGATTGAGATATTACTATTACCATAACTTTTGATTGAGATATTACTATTACCATAACTTTTGATTGAGAAGAGAAAGAGCTTTCATATTTCACATGTACATTACCTATGACAAGACCTTTCCAACTGTACCATGACTTTTGACCCCCTGACCTTGAATTTTGACCTAATTTTCAAAAATTTTAACATGTGTTATAAATTTTGAATGAGAGAAAACAGAGCTTTCGTCTTTGAAATGTGCATTAATCATGATAAGACGTTTTCAAATATGCTTTAATTTTTTACCCTGTTACCTTGACCTTGAAGTTTGACCTACTTAAAAAAAAATACATTGGTTATAACTTTTGAATGTCAGAAGATAGGGCACTCATATTTGACAACTGCATTACCTGTGTGAAAAAGTTTCCGAATGTGCTATGATATTTTATCCCGTGACCTTGACCTTCAAGTTTGACCTAATTTTCAAAAGTTTAATCATTGCTGCTAACTTTTGAAGGAGAGAAGATAGGGCATTCATATTTGATATGTGCATTACCAGTGACGAGACCTTTGTACTATGTTCTTTAACCCTATCTTGACCTTCAAATCGACCTAATTTTTCAAAATTTTAACATTGCTGATACCTCTTGAATGAGAGAAAATAGGGCATTTATATATCAGATGCATTATTTGTTTCAAAACCTTTCCGAATGTACGCTGGTTTTGACCTCGTGATCATGACCTTTAAGATTAACCTGCAGTCTTTTTTATTTATTTATTTTTTTTTTTACATTGGTAAGAACTTTTGAATAAGAGAAAATAGAGCTTTCATGTTTTACATGTACATTACAATCTCTCAGAAAGATATATCAATTTTTGACTTCATGACTTTAAACTATAACTTTGAAGGACAAACAAACAAAACAGTTAAATTATGCCAAAAAATCCTTGCATCCAAACCACTAAGACACCGAAAACGGGGGACCACAATTTTTTGAACTTGTTTTTTATTTTATTATACATGTAGTTGAAGAAGGCGGAAATCTTTTCAAAGGAAAAACACGGTTTACCAATTTTAGCATTATCTCATGAAAGTTAAATGAAAATTGTGCGGAACGTGTATTTTAAACCAAGTTCACTCCATCTTAATTTTTTCTAGGAACTGGTTCTAAGTTCATACCAACATGAACTGTGCAGTTGACTAGGAGTTTAATTCAATGATAAGTTCTTTCACGTAAAATGGGGAAAGAAACCTTAGACAGTTTGTCGATTTCTGTTTGTATTAGTTGAAATTGAAATATATAAAAAAAAGATATATTTCAGATTTTAAAAACTCATAAAAATGTGGCTTTATGCTCATGATGCTCCTACCGGAAAATAAACTTTTATAATACAAAAATCGTATCTTTCCGAAAATATATTTGAAGTCAGTTATTCAAGAGTCATATCACTGTCTGTTATGAGTTGTGTGGAATAACTAGTGGTTAATGTAACGGTCTCTAAAAATTCCTGTATTCAGAATTTTATAGCTTACGTTTAATCTCCAATAAATCGTATTTTTTTAACGATGGGAATTTTTTTTACCGAGGGAATTTTGAGCAGAGAAGTTTAGTGTTATCATTTCATACCTTTCAATAATAAGATATTTGCTCTAAATATTAAGTTTACTACTATGAATTTTATTTTTGTACACTTGAAGTATATTATCATTTCCCATGCCTTATTTGTCCATCATTTCTGTAATGGAACTAATCAACCGATTGAATAAAAACCAGCAAAATCAGGGCGGGGTGGGGTGGTGGGGTTCAAAACAGAGAGGAATGTTATCAACAGATATGATGTCCACACCATTCTTTACATTTGATTGTAACAATCCAGATAGGTTACTTTTTTTACAATTATGTTTTATTTTATTCCCATGCTTTATCTGCAGGTGAGAACTATCAAGCTACACAAGAAACAAATTTGAGAGATGTTGTCCGCAAGGAAACCTTTAAAACACACCGATCAAAATCAATCCTTTCTCATGTTCAAAATGCTTACGGCAATTTTCATGAAAAGCACAGAACATACTTTGACACAATGAAGTTTGATTTGATTGTAGACAAAAGATTAAAGGTTTTATGTAAATGTGCAACTGAACATTCGACGATGGAGAAGAAACTGGAAAGCAAGAACATGAGATCATTCTTCCGAGAAGATATTTGGAGAGATATCATCCCATGCAAGTCTTGTGTAGGAAAAACAAAGTGGCATACAAAAAAGTCTTTCCGTCATATTTATCAGGTGTTTGCATTTGAAAAAAGGAAAGGCTATTTTAATTTTCATGAAGATATCGTAGATGAGAATAACGCAATATTGCTGGGTATAGCCCTGGCAAGGAAGGAGATCGACTGGAAAGAAACAGTGGATTACTGTCTGAAAGATATGTTTTCATCAACAGATAGAAGATTGCTTGTGCGTACCCTTTCAAACATGATTTGCAAGAGAGTTTACGACAGTCTTGTCTCATCATTTGAATTTTTGCGCATATTTCTGTCTTTCAAACGTGTAACTACCAATGGTAATTTTACAGATGAAGATGATGGTGACAATTCTGTAAAGACACCGCTGCTGGAACCAGTCATCATAGGCATTTTCTCTGGAAATCAGAGTAATTTCTATACTATGGAAAGTTTCTTTGGTATCAGAATAAAATGGAAACCACTTACAGAGGTAAATGATCGTGAAACAAGTTATACTGAGTGCAAACGAAAAATGAAGGAGGTTCATATATCAAGACGTCTTTCGGAACAACTTTTTGTGAAACACAGTAATCTAAACATTATTTCCACAGACGCAGTTAAAAGAAGAAACAATACTAATTTACACTCAAAGTGTATTGTTTTATATTGTTGGGCTAAAGGATTTATTCCATGCGGAGAAGACATGTTTCCACGTGAAATTAGGGGAATCCCAACTGATATCAGAGAAGGTTTTTGCGTTTTTGGGAACGGTCCAGTAATGAACATAGGAAATTCCATTGGAACACTGAGAAATGGTAACATATTAAAATCTGGAACACTCGGTGGTTTTCTGGAGAAAAACAATAAGTATTATATGCTAACATGTGCACATGTTCTTCTGCAAGAACACGAACTTGTTCAGGTGGATGGTGGACACGTTTTCGATGAGGGTCCTGTGGTAGTTTCAACGGAAAAAATCGAAAAATATGGAAATGTAAAAGCTTTCGTTTTCAAACACGATAAACACGACCAGACAAGTGTTGACGCTGCGCTTGTATCATTAACAGAAGATGCAGTCATTGCAAACGAACTCCCTGAGAAGGATGCCAAAAAATTACGCACTGCAGGTATATTAGCTACTGATACTTACATAATAGTAACATTTCTGGAAATGTTTTATATCATTTCATACTATTTCATATCATTCTGCCATATGACAGAATGGCAATTAATTTTTCTTTACATAAATTAATTGCCATTCTGTCAAATGCAGGAAAATGGGTTTTTGTAGTGTACCAGGCCTCAAACTGGAGTTTGGTTGCGTTTTTATTAGGTCATCTGAGTCACTCTTAGGGGCTTAAACCACCAAAATTGATGCAATCTTTAAAAATCTTCTTCTTTACTCCTGGACATCAAGCAGTCAAACTGTTGGCATGATTGTAATAAGCATTGTGCCTTCTACCAAAATTGTGAAATTCATTGCACCAGAGTCAGGGGTTCTGGTGCTAGGGCGGGGCCATATAGGTCATATAGTGAAAGTGCATTATTTCTTTGAAAATCTTTATCTCTTCTCCAGGGTATAATTTAAACAAACAAAGTGCATGGTTATGATAAGAAATGATGCCTTTTCCAAAATTGTGAATTTCATGGCCCCTGGGTCAGGGGCTATGGTGTTAGGGCGGGACTGTATTGATTAGATAGTGAAAATGCATTAATTCTTTGAAAATCTTCTTCTCTGCTCCTGGGTATTATTTAAACAAACTAAGTGCATGGGTATAATGCACAAGGATGCCTTTTCCAAAATTGTGAATTTCATTGCCCCTGGGTCAGGGGCTCTAGTGTTAGGGCGGGGCTCTATTAATTATAGAGTGAAAATGCATTAATTCTTCGAAAATCTTCTTCTTTGCTCCTGGGTATAATTTTAACAAACTGAGTGAATGGTTATAATAAGCATTGATGCCTTTTCCAAAATTGTGAAATTCATGGCCCCAGGGATGGAAGTGGGAGGGGGGCTCTATTGATTTTATAGTGAAAAAGCATAATTTCTTCGAAAATATTCTACCGTTCACGGTAGCTCAGTCGGTAGAGCGCTCGCTCCGTGATCGGGAGGTCGTGAGTTCGAATCTCGGCCGCGACAGACCTAAGTCGATTAAAAATAGGTAGCAACTGTTCCTTCGCCATGCGCTCGGCACTTTGAAGTGAAAGTTGCGGGTCCTTCGGATGAGACCTTAAAAACCGAGGCCCCGTGTCACGGCAGGCATTGGCACGATAAAGATCCCTCACTGCTCAATGGCCCTGAGTGCCGAGTAAAGGTCAAAATTTGAAGCCCTTCACCGGTATATGGTGACGTCTCTATATGAGTGAAAAATTCTCGAATGGGACGTAAAACACCATTCAATCAATCAATCAATCGAAAATATTCTTTTCTGCTCCTGGTTATAAAGCTAGGAAACTAAGTGTATTGTTATGATGAACAAATGTGCTTCTACCAGAATTGAGAGTTTCATGGCCCCTAGGTCAGATGTTCTGGTGTAAGGGTGAGTGAAAATGCACTATTTCTGTTAAATAATCCTGTCTGCTCCTTTTCCCTTAGAAGAACTACTCGTTTCAAATACACACAAAATGGTGTGTGGAATCTATCAATAACATAAGTTTTAGAATTTTCTCACACACTCTTTAAGGAAGGGATCGATTCATACATAAAATACCGGGTCTTTAGAGGGCAAGACAATTATCGAATCATTAAAGGTAGCCTGATATACATTTTAAAATTCTTGAACAAACGGGTACCGCTGCGCCGAGACATGGTGTTGAGACATCTCGTCTTACGATTTTTTGAGTGACTAATTTACAGTTTCCTATGAGTTTAAATTTTGGGTTGAGACTCGATGATTTGATATATCTTAAGATTTCATTTTAAATATGACAATTCTTGAGTCGAAACACTCATCTAATCAGTTGACTTTCATATAAACTTTTAGACAATATATTGTCAATATAAATTAAACATTGATAAAAGAGGGGAATTCTACTCTGAGAAAGAAAGAGGGGAAATTTGGCTCTAGAGTGAGAATTCCCCTCGGGAAAAGCATAAGTAGGTCTCCTGACCCCAGCGTTGTTATATTGGATTTAAAAGCAGATAGCAAATACGCTTTTAAAGTTTTGCAAAATTTCAAATATTTAGAAGTAAATGGCCCATGTTTAGTTCCATGGCATCTGCAGCTATTTTGGATACCGGTATTTAACACCAGAAACTTAGAGAGACACTTAAATATCAATAATGTGTAATATTAGTTAGAAATACAATTGGAGAAAAAATTCCATTGAAAATAAAATTCCTATTGTTTCCATGGATATAGTTAAAAATTTGTCAAAGCGATTACATTTACCTTTTTTTTTTCCAGAAAGCAGTATAACCAGATGAAATGAATACGATTTTAATGCTTCAAAAGAATTGGTTGGACAGTTACTGAGAAAAATGAGATTTAAAATTTTTAATTTTTCATACTTCGTATGTTTCAATGGAACTGGTCGCCATTTGAAGAAGGGACATTTGTAACAATGTAACAATCCCCTCTCATACATAAGTACAGCCATGATATTTTTTTGGGGGGGGGGGTGGGATTGGCTCTGGGGGAAATGACACTCTATAACTATAACGCAGAGTATGATTTCCGCATCCCCCCCCCCCGGAAAATTGAATCTGATGTGGAATTTCTGTAAGAGAAATCTTATTCTAGAGCCTATTTCCGGTGGGAAATCCTACTCTAGAGCCAGTTTTTTGGGGGGGAAGATTTTAGGGGAAAACCCTACTGTACAAGGCCGGCATTTATAATGTCCTTCTTTACACATCACGCTGAAAAAAGAACAGTTATCACGAATGTTACAGAACAATTTTAATTTCTTTAATGTTTAATATAAGGACTCTATCAATGTAATAATATATATACAGAGTCACAGACACATTATGAAAAGTGTTTGGGAATGTTTTATCAAGAACCTTTAGAAAAAATTTCTTTTTCTCATTGTTTGATCTTTCTTTACAGGATTTTTGCCTCACATCCCGCCTTCATTTGCTTACGGAAAAACGCTTGATATTACCAAATCCAGACAGATACGCAATAGTGTAATAAAATATGGCTCAGAAACGGGATTAACCAGAGGGTCTTTATGTTTAGATGGTATCCATGTTAGGATTGAAAATATCCCTTTACTTCTGAAGGACCCCATAAACCGTTTATTTAACGACGAATTATTCCGGCAGCAAGGATATGGACTTGTTGGTGAAACTATAAATGATTTTGTTCCAGTAGGACAACCTTTACAAACACATGTGCAACCCAATACGTTTTTGATGTATAATCAAGTTGCAATAGATTCACACTGTTCTCTTGGTCCATTTTTTAAAATTGGCGATTCTGGTTCCTTGGTATTTTTACCTCAGGAAGACGGTACCCTCGACTGCATTGGGATGGCTATTGGGTGCACATCTTATGGTACATGTATTATGACACCGATAGAAGATGTATTAGACAATCTTGATCGAATGCTAGATCCAAAGAATTTACATGATAGGTTGCGATTCATTAAGTACAACTTCAATGCAATTTCGCCTGAAAGTTGTAAAAGTTCTGCAACTCAGTTTTCTCGTCGTTCGGATATCTTTGGTACTGCATCGTCACATGCAATAGAAGAACAAAACATGGATGATTTTAGGACGTCATCAACATCTCTCCCGCAATCTCAGCCAGATATAGTCTCACTTTTTTCATCCTTTACATCTCAAATGTTTGAAAAATTTGATTCGCTTGAAAGGAAGATGGAAAGTCGATTTGGAGCAATAGAAAGACGTATAAATATGTCGGAAATGCAACCTACTTCGACAACATCTAACGTCGATACCGATTCCGACAGTCTATGAAAAGCTTTATCATTCCAAGAAACAAGGGTACACTGTATATTTTATTCTCAATGCAAAGGTGGTCTCCAGTTCGGATACATAGTTTGTATTTTCATTTCTTGTCGAATTGTTATTATCACTTTGGATAACCTATAACGCAACAATTTACATGTTGCATGAAATGGTTTCCAGATGACAATTTAGTTCTGTTTGAGCTTTTGCAATGGTATTTTAGATTATAACTCACTTTGACTTACAAAAGACCAATATTAATTTTGAGATCAAGAAGGCAAATGTCAAGGTAAAAATGCATATACTGTAAATGTATTATATTTAATAAGTAATTCTGATATATCGTTTTTTGATTTCGATGAACGGTATTGCCATGCACATGGTTAAACATTTCTGTGAAATTTTCAAAATGCTACTCTTCCTAAAATTTTAATCTGATTTCACTATAACAGGGTATACAAGTAGACTACACTGAGGTACATAATTCTGTTTATTGGTTTTGGATTTTCATAAATGGTCTTACCATGGTTGCTAAAAATAGAAATTTCTGTGAAATTCTTTCCAAACGTTACCTTTCCTACAGTTTTAATCCAATTTCAATATAACAGAGTACACGAGTAGACTACATCATGATACATAATTATGTGTATCAGTTTTTGATTTCAAAAACCGGTGCTGTCATGATTGCTCAAAATAGAAATTTCTGTGAAATTCATTCACAATGCTACTTGTCAGATTTCAATATAACTAGGTACACAGGTAGATTACACTTAATTACATCATCCTGTATATCTGTTTTTGATTTCAATGAATAAAGTTGCCATGGTTATTAAAAATAGAAATTTCTGTGAAATTGTATGAAAGTGATACTTGAAGGTTTTCAGAATTTGATGATTTTTCACTCATAAATTTCTCTTGCAATATGAACAATGTATGTAAAATGAAAAATGTTTTGAGTCATGGTTACCATGGAAACCAGGCCAAAGAAATTTCCTTAGCAACCGCAATTTTTCAGTGTTGATAGACAAAAAAATTATGGCTTAAAATAACATGAAAATACCATGAGAATTATTTTCACTTACTGGTGTAATAAAGATACACATTTTAAGTGTTTTAACAATGCAATAAAAAAAATTTTTTTAATGTGGACTGGTACTTAAATTGTTGACTTGATCGTATTTTCGGCAAAGCCGACATGGTACCTCTTCAAAAATGGTGAAAAGATCGGAGAGCTTTTACAGTTTTATTATATTTCATCCCTCCCCAATTAAAAAGTAAACAAAACAAATATTTGATATTGAGGATTCTTTTTTTACTGTAAAATCTTTTATTAAAAAATTATGTAACTCATCTGTTTAATGCATACATGAAATATCGCCGAAACCAACGAATTTGCGATTGACTAGAGAGGCATGCCAAAACCCCCTTCTTATTGATCATTGTGAATTTGTAGATCATGTTGCTACGAAAGAATTAACTTGTTTGTATTTTAATACATGTATATCAAAAGATTCACTTTTATATTTATTTCCGTTTTAATTTCCGTAACGTTTTAGCAACAACCCCTTGACTAGGGTTATACACCTTTACGAGGGTTGTCCCAGAAATACGCGAACATTTTCAATATCTTTTGTTTCACGAATGCTATAAAGTTAAAAATTGGCATACATCATGATCAACATTTTTTAAATAATGCCTAAAAATTTCAATGAAATATCTCTATAAATAACATTTCCCTCTCAGGTAAACTAATCTTACAAATCAGTTGTCGGGGCAACACTGACGACGTCAAAACGTAGTTCATGGCGTTTGTGAATTTGTTCTGGAAATGTGCTTCTGATAAAATTTGTTTAAGCATAAATTCTGCACTGTATTTAATGTTTTTATTTACCAAGTTACACATCTCAATACTACTGTTACCAAAAGATTGTGGAATTAATTCTTACATGTATAATAGACAATTACTCAATCCCGATAATAAACCTAACAGTTCGCATTGTTTAAGGGCGGCCTTCATTTAGACCTATGACGTCCAGTCCCTGACTTTCAGTTTGTCTTCATTTTTGGTGGTCTACAAAACGCCTCTTCTATCAGATAACCAGTCAAGCCATCCTCAAACCTCTTCAACTAGGGATAAACCTGTGTCCGATATTTATGCTTCTGTTTTTCCATCGTTAACATCTCTTTTATCGTATGGACAGGTGTCATATCCCCCTCAACACAGTACTGCTTCATCATTTGGTGCTCCACATTATCGCCAAACTTCACACCATTTTTGACAATATCTAATTAAAAAGTGTTTTAGCATATAACGTCATATATTTGCCATAAATGATGTCAAATTAATGAATTAATTTTATACACGAGTACACCAGATCAAAGAGTATTTATGGAGGTAAATTTTGTGACATTATATTTCCGTATAGCCTGGTAATAAAGAAAACTTCATTGACAATTCTACTTTTAAAAGTAAAACAAATTGCCGTGCGCCGACCACCGATATTTAAAGGTGCTTGGACACAAATTTGAAGTTAATATTTTCACAAATTTTTCTGTATAATTCCACGACTTATATGTTGTTATAGCATTTCATACTAAAATATAATAAAAATCTTATTTCATCTCGAAGTTATTAAATCTTAGAATTTCTGGACGCGTTGGATTGACACATCCTTGCGCTTTCACATATTTTAATTTTATTCTTAATACTTAAGAAAAGTGGAAATTTTGTTGTGTATTAATGAAAAATATTAAAACTATAACCCAGAAAATTCAGAGTAGAAATGTTCGAAAGCAAAACCCACTCAAAGTATTGTAAGTCCGTGCTCAGTGGTGTGTCCAGAGTTTAACAATTGAACACACCCGGTGAATCGTAAACATTAACAATAACAGAGCTCGTGCCCTGTTTACAAAAACAGTTTACGTTTCACGGGTGTGTTCAATTTGTTAAACTCTGTACATATCACAGAGCACGGACTGACAATACTGGTGAGTTGGTTTTGCTTTCGAACATTTCTACTCTGAATTTTCTGGATTATAGATAAATATTTTTCATTAATACATAACAAAATCGCTTCTTTTCTTAAATATTAAGGATAAAGTTAAAATTTGTGTAAGTGCAAAGATGTGTTAATCAAACGCGTCCCGGAATTCGTAGTTTCAATAATTTCCAGATAAAATAAGTTTTTAATTACATTTGCGTGTGAAATGCTTTTGCAATATATAAGTCGTGATATTATACAGAAAATTTGAGAAAATATTAAGTTCAAATCTGTGTCTAAGCACCTTTAACACCCTTTAAATGCTGTTTTATATTTTTATGACATCACACGCCTAAAATATTTTGTCAAAATACCGAAAATATAATTTTTGAAATACATGCAAAAAATTATTAGTTTTGGTCGAATAGTTTCTGAAATATTCAAAAAGTTTTTCTGGGACAAGCCTCGTACACCACCTTTTTGTGCATTGCTGGTCACTTCCGTATATTTCGAATCACCAGGAAAATATATAATATAGGATAAAAATACCCGGCCAGATAACAACAGTTGGTATTGCTTACCAAAAGGCTCCAAAAAGATTTTTTCTTGCTGATTGTTCTGTGTATTATATGTTATTAAAGCCACCCTCTGTACGCACTAGTATAAAACAGCATTATCAGAAGCGGATCACAGAAAAGCAATTACCAACAAAAAATGTCGCCCGCGTGGCACATTGGTTAGAGTCACAATTTAAGGAGTTGTTCGAATCCCACTGCGGGACGTGGAGACCGGTCCTTCGGATGAGACCGAATAAACCAAGGTCCAAACGAAAGGTTTGTTAAATTCTTAAAGGGTTGATTAATATGAGGGTTATTTTCAATGCAACTTCATTTATTTTCTCCAATTTCGTTTCGGAGAGATTCTGGAAAACACAACACTACTGTAACGTGCGGGACCCGAGCGATCTCCTTGGGCTCGTACTTGGTTAATGCCCAAGTCTTATAAGGACGATAATAAATGCAAAATATACAGATCAAAGCAAAATATACAAATATAGAGGACATTTGACTAGTGTTTACTTTAAGCAATATATACAGAGATTCCTGCCACTTGGCTATATCAAAGCCACTTGGCTATACAAAGGCCACTTGGCAATACTATAACCTCTTGGCTTATACAAAGGCCACTTGGCAATACTATAACCCCTTGGCTTATACAAAGGCTTCTTGCCAATTTTCCGCCACTTGACTATACAAAGGCCACCGTGTAGTTCTAGCCACTTGGCTAAACAACGTCACTTGGTAATACTATAGCCCATTGGCTTTATGTAAACGCCACTTGGTATTGCCCGTCAACTGGCACACAACGAGCTTTGGCCACTAATCAATATCAGCCACATTGTAAATGTTTCCTTAACTTCTGTATTCAACACTTCGTAATTATTACCAGCTTACAATCGACAATCTCTGTACAACAGAAGTTCGTCTCCAGCAAACTTGGATACCAAAGTTTTACACACCAAAATCATTGGCCATTTGGCTACTTATATAATCTTTGTGTCAATAAATTTAAGTGGCTTTACTGGCAAGAATCCGTTTCTGAGTGTTTCTGAGAATACTTTGATCGTCTTAACCAAACAACTATTTTCAATTTGGTTTTATATATATAAATATATATAAACGTTCTTTATTGTATTATCATTTAATCAAATAACCCGTTAATTACATTTTTTACAATGATTTCTTGATAAAAGCAATTAAACACAAGGAAATAACTCAACCGTTTTATCCCCCCTCCCTTTTTAGCTCATGCGTCCCGCATGATAATATGTACATGGCAAAATTGCACTATTTGGTACAAAATGTAAATTACACAGAAATAAATGAAACTTAAAAGTTAACCAAACTGTCTGTTCAAACATTAGCCTAACTGTTCTATACAACGGGTTACAAGTCTTCTTTTTCATTTTACAACATTTTGTCCTTCTTTACTGTGATTACTTTTCTACCACTCTCCTTGGCAATGGTGGTTGTAGTAATTGACTTTGTATACCGGACTGGCTTTGTTTATGTACAAGAGTCCACCAGTTTTCTCTCTGTCTGCACCTCGACAGATCTACGTGTCTGTTCAGGAGGATCCCTTTGCTCGGAATCAAACATAATCGTACAAGGTCTACGTACCTTGGGTGGTGCTGGGCTGTATACTGGCATCGGAGAAGTTCTCATCCTCACTGTAGGATCACTTGTTGTCCCAGTGTCTACATCCCGACTTCTCCCTTCACGATGCACAGTCTCTGTAGCTTCCCCAATACTAACATCTGGGTCTTCAGCCAACCACGCCTCCTCATCCTCTGATGAAAATTCATGATTTCCTTCTGCCTCCTTACTCCTTGGAGAATCTGCAGTATTGTTGTCGTCACAAATATCTTCTGTCACTTTGCTGCAAGAGGGACGATCATTTTCCTCTTTTCGACTTGTAGAGTGGTTTCTTTTCACATGTCTGAGATAACTGGTCTTCTTCTCTGTACTATAGTCACACTGCAAGCGTTTTGGTTACACCCAAGTCTCTAAAACATGACAAAATTGGAGGACCATTCTACGCTCTGCTGCTGGTACTACTGCCTGCAGACTAGAGAAATTTCCTTCAGTGTACTTTCTATACAAGATATCATTTTCAATAGCAAGGACACCCCCATTGAGACCAAGGAGATATTTCCACATATCCTAAACCACTTATCTCTTTGTAAACTGGTTTCTTTTCTCATGCAACCAACTTTTGACAAGTTTCAAGTCACTGTCATTATCTTGAACATCTTTTATTTTGCAATATGGCTCTTCAATAGCACCTGAACCGTTCACGGTAGCTCAGTCGGTAGAGCGCTCGCTCCGTGATCGGGAGGTCGTGAGTTCGGATCTCGGCCGCGACAGACCTAAGTCGATAAAAAATAGGTAGCAACTGTTCCTTCGCCATGCGCTCGGCACTTTGGAGTGAAAGTTGCGGGTCTTTCGGATGAGACCTTAAAAACTGAGGCCCCGTGTCACGGCAGGCATTGGCACGATAAAGATCCCTCACTGCTCAATGGCCCTGAGTGCCGAGTAAAGGTCAAAATTTGAAGCCCTTCACCGGTATATGGTGACGTCTCTATATGAGTGAAAAATTCTCGAATGGGACGTAAAACAGTATACAATCAATCAATCAATAGCACCTGCTTTTGCTGCATTGCAAACGGTAGCCTCTTTTCCTAGTTCGTATCCGGACTGGCGGCATGGCACTCTGCTGACGGCATCTGCATTTCTATGTTGCAAGCCCGGGCCTGAGTGTTTCCAGCCATCGAGCTAGCTGGGCCTCAGAATTTTTAAACTGAAACAACGCGGGTATGTTAAGGCTACACCCAGAGATATCCTACTTGCCTTTACAATATGACGTTATTGTAAGCTGTATGACGTGATCTTTACAAATAATGATTTCTTAATATCTATATTTAAAGTTTAATTTCAGGTCTAAGAAATAAATGAAATCATTCAAAACATAATATAAACTAAATCTTGTCGTTTTTGGGTGGTATAAATAGCTAAGTATTTATCACGGGGGTTAAATACCAAACCCATGACGTCATAACTATTGATCAAATATTTGCTGAGTGAAAATGAAATGTGACGAGAATTCATGTAAACAAATATATGAAATTGGAGTTTTAAATCATATACCGTGGACGTTATGTGTGATTCATAAGGAATTAAAGATTATGAATCAGGTACGCTTATATATTCTTATCTTGTTTTCTTGTAATGAACACAGGCAGTGCTTTGGAATCCCGATCAGCCTTTCCTCTGTCGCTCTATAACAACAAAGATGCAAAAGTTCAACACTACGCCGCATACTTTGAAACATAATTTTTGTTTGTATCGAAAGCTTATATTCTATAGTACTTGGAAAGTGCTGCTAGAATCGTGTGGTTAACATAAATTGATGACAATTCCTTGATCGTATGTATAAAATGTAAAAATTTGGTAAGGTTTCATGTGAAACTTTGGAATATTTTTTTCTGTGTTTGGAGAGTAGGATTCTAGCAGGACTTTTCATTTCATGGTCCAGTGCTGTTTTTACATAATTATTTTCACTAAAAGAAATGAATTATCCCCGGGGTAGTGTTGAACTTTTCACTTTTTCATTAAGGCATTTTTTCTATTTATAGACGTCACGTGATGACGTCGTAGTGGAGTGCTTCTTTTAGCCTAAGACTCAATGACGTCTATACAATGGATAATAATAGAAAATGTTTTATCTATGGCTTTTCCGATTTATCAATGTTTAATTTTTCGGAAAAAGTCTAAATTCGCCGAAACATGATCTGTGTACTGCCTTAACGTACCCGCGAACCATCTTAGCGACCCATGATCACTGCGAACAGAACTCCTTACCGTACAGGTAATGTTTGAAATACTTTACAAAGTTTACAACTGACAGAAGTTCTTTCCTTGTCACGCAGTATTTTCGCTCACATTTGGTTAGAGTCCTACTTGCGTATGCTACGACTCGTTCACTGCCATCTATGTTTTGTGACAACACTGCCCCTATGGCCTGATCGCTTGCATCTGTATCTAATACAAAGGGGAGATTGAAATCTGCATGTGTTAGGACAGGAGAATTGGTAAGATGGTGTTTAAAGTTTTCAAAAGCTTCTTGGCATTGTTTGGTCAAGATAAACGGCTTCCCTTTTTCAGTTAAGGTATGGAGACATTTGGCAATCGTAGAGAAGTTCTTGATGAAGCGGCGATAATATCCGCATAGTCCCAGAAGTGACCGAAGCTCTGTGACGTTTGCAGGTACCGGCCATTCTTTCACTGCAGCAATTTTGGTTGGGTCAGTTGCCACACTCTTCTCGGTGACAACATACCCAAGATAAGTAACCTTTTTTTGCCAAAAAACCCCCATTTTTTGGCTTTAAACTTTAAGTTTGCACCTTGTAATTTGTCGAACACTTTGGTCAGGTTATCAAGCATATGGTCAAATGTCTTACCTGTGACAGTGATATCATCTAAGTAGACTAAACATATGTCACATTGTAGCCCTAGTAGAACACTCTCCATCAGGCATTCAAAAGATGCTGGCGCACAACTTAAGCCAAACGGCATAATTTTAAACTCAAAGAGCCCTTGCCTTGTGGCGAATGCAGTCTTTGGCTTGTCAGATGGTGCCATCTCCACTTGCCAGTATCCGGAGCAAAGGTCAAGTGTAGAAAACCAAGTGGATCCCGACAACTGGTCAAGGGACTCATCAATCCTAGGGAGAGGATATGCATCTTGTAATGTACAACTATTCAATCGACGGTAATCTACACAAGACCCATGCGTCCCGTCTTTCTTCTTGATTAATACTATTGGTGATGACCAGGGGCTACTTGAAGGTTGAATAACACCTTTCTCCAACATGTCATCTATGTTCTTGTCAACCTCGTTCATCAAATGGGCTGGTACTCTCCTTGGTTGTTGTTTAATGGGTCTGCTGTCATCTTTCTCAATATGGTGTTTGACTATCCCTGTTCGGCCAAAGTCAAAGTTATTCTCTGCAAATAGACTTGTGTATTTAATAAGAAACTCTTTTGCCCTCTGTCTCTGTTCAGGAGTCAAACCACTTTCCGATTTTCTGAGTAAATCAGCAAGGTCCTTGCGTAACTCTTTGGATGGTAATATGTCATCACACATAGACTTCTTCTGTACCTCTCCAATATCTGTCAGCTGTCATACAACTGTCCCTGTATGCAATACCTTGGACTCCCCACTAACATTCATCAACCATACAGGAACTCTTTCCCGTGGACGCACCGTCGTCATTGCGGTCAGTATACTCTCATTCATAGTCTTGCATACTGGCTCCACTATACTATCACATTTTGGCAGATTTAAGCCATCTGGTACACAAACTTTTCCTTGGATAATAACCTCGCTTCTTGGGGGAATACTCACAGTCTCCACAGTGGTAACGCGAAAACAGCCTAGTGACCCCTCTATTGACATAATGACATCTTTACCGCTGATGCTCAGCACTTCATTGCTCATGTCTATGGTACAATTGTTTGCCTTTATGAAGTCAAGACCTAAAATGCCATCTATCTTGATGTCTGTCACAACAGCGTCGTTGTTGTAAGTCTTTTGGTCAATAGTAAAATTAAATTCCGTCTTCTCTCTGACTGACAATGGAGTACCATTGGCAGACATAATGGTATGACTATCTTTATTCAGGTTTGGTCTGACAGTTTCAGACAATTTCTGGTACAATCTTGCTGACAGGAGAGTAACAGTAGTCCCGGTGTCAATCAAAACTTTTGTTTTCTCACCCTAAATATTGACACTGACGTACAACCCACATTCTTCAATTGAAGATCCGAGCCCAACAGACACTTGGGGACCCTTACTTGGTCCTTTGTCATCTGGGCGAGTCTTTGACTTGCGGTCATCAGTTTTACTGTATTTCTGTTTGGTCCTATTTCTCAATGTAGGACAGTTGTGCTTGATATGTCCTGGTTTGCTACATTCATAGCATATGACTTCTTGTCTTGGCTTATCTACTTTCTTACCACTGTTCTTATACCACCTGTTATTCTGTATTTGCCTCGTGGTCTTTAATTCTTTCAGCTCGTCTGCTAAGTTTTTCATAGTATCTTTAACAGACTTCACCAAGCCCTCAAGTTTGTGATACTTAACAGAATCACAGACATAGTAGATCACCTACTGCGGAAAGAACAAGCAGGTTTTAGAAAGGGAAGGTCATGTGCCGACCAGATATCACTCTTGGACAAATATTGGAGCAGAGCTATGAATGGAACTCTCCACTTTACATCAACTTCATCGACTTTACAAAAGCTTTTGACAGTGTTAATTGCCTTGCCTTAGAAAAATTTCTCAGCCATTATGGGATCCCAGATAAAATCATCTTCATCATTAAGATGCTGTATACAGACATAAATGTCAGTTATCTGTGGATCAAACCCATCAGAGGAGTTTAAATTGAAGACTAGAGTAAAACAAGGATGTCTGCTCCCCCCTCTTCCTTTCACATTCTGCATTGACTGGAGGAAATATGAAGATAACGAACAGTATATTTACGAGTTCCATTTTTATTGAAAAAGCAGCTGTCTATGACGTCAAAAAGCCTGGACTTCAATTTATCGTGAGGAATGGATCATGCAAGAAACTACCAAGAAGACGGGAATCAGTTGGGCTATGTCAGAAATGCTTGAAGACCTAGATTTTGCAGATGATACAGCACTGCTAGCTCACCGACATCGTGATATGCAAGAAAAAAAACAACCAGCTAGCAAAAACAGCAGGAAAGATTGGTCTGAAAATTAACAACACTAAGATAAGATCATGAAGGTCAACACTAAATCAGACGAAACCAAGACCCTAAATAATATAAAAATAGAATAGGTCACAGACTTTGTCTATGTAGGAAGCAAGATCACCACAGATGGGAACTCAGAGGTAGATGATCTAGCTAGATGATCTAGCTCCAATTTCAAAAGCCACAGGAGCGTATGTTGCACTGCGAAACATCTAGAGGTCAGCAAAGATCAATATTAATACCAAAATTAGGATTTTCAAGAGTAGTGTCCTTGGGTCCTCCTGTATGATGCTGAATCGTGGAAAGTTACAAAAGCCATTTCACACAAGCTAGATGCCTTTCAGACCCGTTGCCTTCGCAGAATATTACGCATTTTCTGGCCAAATACTATCTCAAATGAAGAGCTGTACAAAAGGACTAACACCACTCCTCTATCACAAGTTATAAAGAAAAGAAAATGGCTGTAGATAGGACACATATGTCGAATGCACCCAACTTCCATCCAAAGGGTTGCATTAAGATGGACACCAACCGGTAAGAAAAAGAGAGGAAGACCAAAAGAGACCAGGAGATCAATGGAGAAAGTAATAAAAGAAAACAACTGGTCATGGGGGCAGGTCCAGAGATGGACACAAGATAGACCAACATGGAAGAGTCTGGTCACGGCCTTATGTGCTGACCAGCACGAAGAGGACTAAGTAAGTAAGTTAAAATATTTTTGTAATGTTCATTTTGTCCAGTTATTGACTCATTTAATGACAAGTTTCACATAAACAATTTTCTTGATTAATATAAATTACCTGTACTTTTCCTTACTTAAATGGGGAAAATACATTCAAATAAATTTTCCAACTATTTTTATTGTTTGGAATACCATGGTACTTAAATTAATAAAGAAATAATGTCATACACTGTAGAGTTGCAGTTTTCACATCAAAGGACAGATCACTCTAACTGCAAAAAGTACCATGGAATTAGAATTCTGGCGCAAACTCAATCCATAGAGTACCCATGGGTAGGGGGTCTTCAGGAACTTTGAACCAATTTTTTCAAGCAAAGGTCAAGGTGGAAAATCTCCTTGTGTAAAATCCTTCTCCAGAGCAAATTTTCTCTCCCCTTGGCCCATACTTCATCCATGGAGTGCCCTTGCTAGGGGATGTGCAGTGATCTTGAACCAATTTACTAGATGAAAGGTCAAGGTCAGAAAATATCTTTGCATAAAAAATACTTTTCCAGAGCATATTTTCTTCAACTTGTCAGACTCGAACGTCACCTAAAGGGTGCACCTGGGTAGAGGGTGTGAGTCAAGAATTACAGGGCAAAATCAGTGGAAAATTACGTGAAAGCTTAATTACATAGTATGAAATCAAATTGTTCTTACAAAAATACTACTCCTCCTACAGTTTTGATCCAATTTCAACAAAACTGCACAAGTAGAATATACTAAGATACACAATTCTGTTTTCCTTGGACATTGTTGCCATGGTTATTAAAAAATAGATACAGTGAAACTTTTGCAAATTTCAACTAGATGAGACCAATATTATACTTTGAAATAACCTCGAAATTATATATGTGGAATTCTGTGAACTAGGGTTTTTTTTTGTATATAAAACGTCATTTCTTACCCTCATTTGACCCCCAGGGTGAAAATGAAACCTTATTTTATATCTACAGGACACCACCAATCATCTTCCAAAGGATGATTAGACTACTACTAGAGGATTTCTGGAAACCTAGTTTTTGTAGGAAAAAAAACCCGGTTTGACCCCTGGTTCGCCCCAAGGGCACAACTGAATATTCCAAAACCTTGTAGCAGACTAGGGTAACAACAAAATACAATATATATGAAAGGATATATATATATATATATATATATATATATATATATATATATATATATATATATATATATATATAAGGAAAGGGTGTGTAAAATTCACGTTTAATTTAATCTTCACTTTTGTGATAATTTACAGTGAAGATTGGAGCTCAGTAGCGACTTTTTTAATTTTCTGAAGTCGCCCGATGGACTGGTAGAAAAAAATGTCTACTATCCAATGACAAACCTTTGTTTACCTTATATGGTTATTGTTATTATTACGCACAGCGGATCTTACCACGAACAAATGGTCATCAGCGTGGTGCAGTGCTTAGACCGTTTGCTCTAGAGTCGCGGAGAAAGGAGTTGGTCTTTACTTCACAGGTTCGAATCCCACTGTGGGACGTGCAGAGAGAGCGGTCATTTGGATGAGACCGTATAAACAGATTTCCCTTGTTGCAGTAGGTGCTGGCACGAAAAAGATTCCTCACTGCTCAATGGCCCTTAGTTTCGAGTATAGATAGGTCAAAATTTGCAGCTCTCCACCGGCAAGTGGTGGCGTCTTCATATGAGTGAAAAATTCTCGCTAGGGACGTTAAACAACTACAACAACAACCAAAAAAATGCACGAACAATTTTCTCTAATCATTGAATGAATGTTTGCCTACAACATATTTACATTTTACTTCGTTCACGTGGTTCAGGTCAATCTTTGGTGAGATATTGAATGGACTGCCAAAAAACAAGAAGTGTTTGTAAAACACTGATGCCCCCGTATAGCAACTCATATCAAAGATTAAACTTTCTCAAATGCAAATCAAATATGTTGATACCCAAAGTAAGGTCTTGTCACAACGATTACATATGTGAAGTGTGAAAGCCCAAGCACCAGCCGTTCAAAAGTTATGGCCAAGGTTAAAGTTTTTCAAAAGTAGGTCAAACTCCAAGGTCAAAGATGTTGGTATCCAAGGGAAGACCTTGTCACAAGGATTACATATCTGAAGGATGAAAGCCCTAGCAATAACCGTTCAAAAGTTATGGCCAAGGTTAAAGTTTTTCAAAACAGGGTCAAACTCCAAGGTCAAAGGGTAAAAGTTTTGTGGTATCCAAAGGAAGGTCTTATCACAAGGTATACACATGTCAGGTATGAAAGCCCTAGCGCCAACGGTTCAAAAGTTATGCCCAAGGTTATCGTTTTTTCAAAAGTAGGTCAAACTCCAAGGTCAAGGTCAAAATGTCAAAGTTGTTGGTAATTGAAGGAAAGTCTTGTCACAAAGTATACACATCTGAAGTTTGAAAGCCCTAGCATTAACTACTCAAAAGTTATCAAGTTATGGCCAAGGTTAAAGTCTGAAAAAAATTTGCTAAAATTGGTCAAACTCCAAGGTCAAGGTTAAAAGGTCAAATTTTATGGTACCAAAAGATAGGTCTTGTCACAAGGAGTACACATGTGAAATATGGAAGCCATAGCTCCATCCAATGAAAAGTTTAGGCAAGGTTAAAGTTTTTACCGACAGACAGATAGACAGATGGACATAAAAACAGACAGACTGACGGACAGGGCAAAAAATACATGCCCCCGAATCTTCGATTTCGGGGGCATAAAAACTAATTGAAAATAATTTTTATTTTTGTTTATAAAAAAAGGTACAAAGATTTCCGATTGCGAGTAGATTTGGTCTATTCCAGCTGTAAATTCCTGTAGTACTCCTAATAACCCATAATGCAATTCAACTCATTCATTTGATTTGTCGGTTTTAAGTCACTTTGGTACCTCGTTTAGCATGTAAATTTAGTCTGACGCCAGAAAATATAGTTATTATCCACGCATGTTTGTCCAAAAAGAAATTTTATTACATAAGATTAAAGTGAAATATATAGAGATAACGAACAGTATTCGAGCTCAAAAGTCCATTAAACATAGTACATTTCCACTGATATTATATAGTGGTGAAAACTGAAACGTAGATTAAAGCTGAACACGATTGGTAAAAGGAATTTGTCCGCCATATATGATTATTCACTTGCTATATCTAAGGGCCCCTATATAAGCTGCTCAGTCAGTCACTGTTCAGTGTAATCAGTTGTCACCGGTGTAGACGGACACATGCTACACAGCACTCGGTAGCGACAAAAAATAACTGTGTACTTCTACGGCAGGAGAGTAAGATACCAAAGAAACTTACAACAGTTGCACAGGTCAGTGCAGTATACTAACAAACACAAATACACACAACTGCAATAAAATAAACAAAGGCAATGCAAGATAACCAGCACGAACACGTGTCGACATTCCACGCCGATACCCATGACAATAAAGCAGTCAGGCGAAACGAATGCAAAGAGTATATCCGGTGCTGATATCGTAGATAGTATAATCGAATATGGCGTATGCCTATTTACGAGTCGTGTTCAGCTTTAACGTTGTTGTTTACCATGTCTGCACGTGCTAGTCACATCCTATAGTGAATAATTTACTTTATCTATCAACAGTTTTGCTGTAGTCTCATTAAATTTTGCCAGAGCTACTGCGACTCGGATTTTGTAATTTGCAGAACTCCGAATAATAAAAGGTTACGAACACATGTAGTAGGGGTACCGGTGGATTTTGTCTCTGACGTCTTTCAGCCAAATTTGATTGGACGCTGTTCCTTTTTTCGGATGACCGACATGGTTTTTTCTGCCACTTTTTGAAATGCATTTCTTTTCTTTTTATGCCCCCCGTATCGAAAATTCGAGGGATATAGTTTTTGCCCTGTTCGTCCGTCTGTCTATCTGTTTGTCCGCAAAAACTTTAACCTTGCCCATACCTTTTGATTGGTTGGAGCTATGACTTTCATATTTCACAAGTATAATCCTTGTGAAAAGACCTTTGTTTGGGTACCATCACATTTGACTTTTTGACCTTGACCTTGGAGTTTGACCCAAATTTTCAAAATTTTATGAGACTTTAACCTTGGTCATAACTTTTGAACAGTTAGTGCTTGGGCTTTCAAACTTCATATGTGTATTTCTTGTGGCAAGACCTTCCTTTAGATACCAACAACTTTGACCCTTTGACCTTGGAGTTTGACCTACTTTGGAAAAACTTTAACCTTGGACATACTTTTGAACACTTGGTGCTAGGGCTTCCATATTAATATCGATTCTCTGTAACCACTTAAACTTCTTTGCCACGCATGATCACCGATTTTGATGAAACTTTGCCCATTATTACAACTTGACACCAGAAACATATTTCAAATAAAATTTCGTTGCTATGTGTCTTGGTTGCCATGGTAACAGCCAGAAAAGTTGAAAAAATTGAGATTTTCAGCTACTTTGATTCTTTATTGTGCCTTAATAAAGACCAAGAAAAACAAACAAACCATTCTCCCAAAAACATGACACTTTGTTGCCACTTATGCTATAAAGAAACTATTTGGAATTTATCTCTTAGTTAGTGGTAACCATGGGTACATTTGGAATACATTTTAGATGCTGAAAAATGCTGAAACTGAGGGACTCTGAACATGTTGAAAAATGCCATTTTTCAAACGTTAGGACATGTTGCTATAGTAACCATGACACGTAGCAACCAATTTTTGCCTGATTTGAGTTTACGGTATCAAAGACTTTTATCATAGGGAGTTTGGAGAAATTCTGAGACTATGCGTGCCACAGCTCCTATATAAAAGTTCAAGTCATTACAGAGAATGGCTCTTAAAATGTCTGTTCCTTGTAATAAGACTTTCCTTTGGATACCACCAACTTTGAACTTTTGACCTTGACCTTCACGCTTAATTTTTAGTAACGTTTGACTTGATTTATGAAGGAAATAATAATTTTAATCTAAAACTTTATTTCAAAGTTTTCTGTATTTTAACCCTGGTCTGTGCGTACTATCTCCGACTTTTAAAGACCGTGATATTTCCAAAAAAATGTTCAAACAATCAAAACCAAACTATTCTGACTTTGATTTTCATTACAAATACTCTAGATCTGGTATATAGTAAGATTATTAGGCCATTCAGTTTGACAAACACGCTATTGCTCACGAACTTTATGGGCAACCCTCATATACTCTAATTATTAAAAAAAAATCTATAAAAGTACATCATGAAATGTTGCTAAGCTGATATGAAAGATTAGTAGACAGTCAATTAACAGGACAAAAGTATTGATTAAAATTTGAAAGAAAAGAGACTAAATTAACAACAAAATATTTTTACAATACTGATTTAATTATCAGTATTTTTCACTGATTTTTTTAACATTAAAAACCCCCCAAGTACGTTGGGCACCATTGTCACATCAAGTAGTAAATAGTTGAAATAATAACAACACAACACGGCTGCGTGGTTCGAGATATATTCAACTTTTATGGAATTTAAAACAATATATGAAGAAAGGGTGACCTGAAATATAATAACAAGTAATATAATAAACATCTCCTCAGCTCGCTCGCAGTTTTACGCTGATCATTTAAATTTATAAATTTGGATAATTTAGAAATTGCTTGATTTAAATAAAATGATAGAATAGATAATGAGTAATACTTGAATTTCAAGAAATAATTTTCTTTAAATATATTTGTGTTTGGGAGAGAGAACCATTTCTCTCCCCAAAGTCCAAGGCTGGAGTGCGGGAGAAATAGTACTGGTGCGAATGCGTAAGGGACAGAGAGAAAAAAAAACACTTTTATTCGCACTGACCACATACCGGTATAAATTAATGAATAAATAAGTAAGTGAATGAACGCAGTATATTCCGTAGTGACAACAGAATTCACTGGTCACTTTATTTTATATAATGCCTTAGGAAAATATATGAAAATGATATGAATGATAATAAGTAATAATGATAAATTAATTATAAATCACCCTGTGACATAATATATTTTCTTTAATTCTTCAATAAAAAAATCAACTATCAGTTTATCAGTATTTTTCGCTGATTTTTTTTTAAGTTAAAGAAGTTTCCAATGTATTCTCTTTTATTTGAATCAAGAAGATCTATTTTTATATATTACTCATGGCCCTTGTTGCTTCTTGATTTTCATTTCCACTCTGGACAGCGATGAGTAGTAACCAGTTATGTGATTCCAGTTAATGCCTTTACCGAAGGATGTGTTCCCATAATGCCCGTTAAGATTTGAGTTGTGACACCCAGCGTACCACCAAGCCCCGTAGAATGCGATTGCGCAGTTCGGGTTGCCATAGCTTCCGCTATTACCGTCGTTATCTCGATCACGTGTTGTAAATGGTTGTCCTTTATGCCAGCTCAGAGCGTTACCTGCAAGTCAAAATAATATGAGTAGTATGTGTTTCATTAGCTGTTTGTTCTTCATAATTTGTTCTTTATAATTTCCTTGTCTGGATCACAGGTGCTTGTGGACAGGACCCCCCTCCCCCCAAATATACACCCTGGGTTCATGGATATTTTTTAGTCTTTTTCCATAAATTAATCTTCTAGTACACATTTACAATGTATTCCATATGAGAAATCCAAAAAATAACGTAGAATTAACGTTTCATTAAAAAACGATAAAACATGAATTAGTATTATTCAGAATGAATACATGTAATCAGAAAAGGTAATCACAAGTCTTTGAAGAAAGAATATTTAATTAACGATTCATATTTGTGGAAATATAATATTTTTTGGACTTGTGGATTATCAGGATGGAACTATCTTCAGTCTATTTTCTAGATCTATTGATTAGACAAATAAATTTGTTGAAATCTGAGTACGAGAAGCACTCAGGCTTAATGAAAGGGAAGTTTCAGAAACTGGTTGCAATGAAAATGAGAATTCTTTAAAAAGTTACTTTTGAAAATTTGACAAGCAGTGAAATGTTGATAGGCATTTTTTACGTTTAAGTGTACCTGTATTTCCTTCTAGAAAGTTGGCGTAATTCATACGGTAATAGTCAGACTCAGATGATATTGTAAAATCTGAATACATTGCATAATAGACTTGGGAGTTGTATTCCATATCTATTCGTAGGACGTATTCACCCTGAGATGTGAGAGTATGGATGTTGTCTAGCCCTGCAAGTATCACAGTATCTGATGATATAAACAGAAATTGTAAAGTCAAGTAGGTGTAATTAAGCAATAGAAATAGAAAAACAAACAACGCACACAACGTATACTGTGGTTTCATCAATTTTCGTTGGCATCAATTTTCGTGTATTTTGTAAAACAGACGTTTTCGAGGATACATAATTTCGTGGAAAAAATAATGCCTATACAAATGAGTAACATATTTCCTAAGTTGATGAACATTTAATTTCGTCGATCTGCTTAACAACGAAATCCTCGAAAATTGGTGCTCAACGAATATTGATGAAACCACAGTATATATGAACCATAATAAAGAAACAATGAATTCCATATATACACTTGTTATTAGTCTTTTTGGGATTTTTTTTTAAATTCAGGTATGGTTGAACCTTGTTAATTATATTCTTTGATGGCAAATAAACACGTGTAAGGAATTTGGTATTATTCTGAAGAAAAAAAATCTGGCTTGCATATAGAACCAACAGTTTCTACTCAGAATTTTATGCAACTTTCTTTTCTATCTGAATTTCAAACTGAATTTTACATTTTTGCACTACTTCACAAAGGAATGGTTGGTTCTCCGGAGAGCTTGAATTACTTATGATGGAAAATAAATGCAAACATTCTAGTTTTGTGATCATTCATCATTAAACTTTTGAAAAAATCATTCAGAATCTTTAAGTCGAAGTTTATGAAATTGAAATTAAGTTTTGCTACGGATCAAACAATATCTAACATTTTCTCCCGACAGTTTATTTGAGTTTCAAAAAGAATTTTACAACTAACTCGAGAACACAGAGGAATAGTTGGGTCTCTGAAGAGCTTTGAATTTTACTTATAAATAAATAATAATGTGGATGAACATTTTTATGCCCCCGTTTTCGAAGATTCGAGGCATATAGTTTTTGCCCTGTCCGTCCGTCTGTCTGTCTCTTTGCCTGTTTGTCCGCAAAAACTTTAACATTGGCCATAACTTTTGACAGTTGGTGCTGGGGCTTTCATATTTCACATGTGTATTTATCGTGACAAGACCTTTCCATGGGTGTAAATATTCTTGACTTTTTGACCTTTCCCTTAGAGTTTGACCCACTTTCAAAAACTTTAACCTTGGCTATAACTTTTCAACAAATAACACTAGGGCTTTCAAATTTCACAGGTATATTCCTTGTGACAAGAACTTCCTTTGGACACCAAAAGTTTGACCTTGACTTTGAAGTTTGACCAATTATTGGAAAAACTTTAACCTTCGCCATAACATTTGATCAGTTGATGCTAGGGCTTTTATATTTTGCATGCATGTATTTCTTATGACAAGGTCTTCCCATGCGTACCAATAATTTTGACCTTGACCTTCACGCTTGACCTACCTTTGAAAAACTTTAACCTTGGTCATTACTTTTCCATGTTTGGTGCTCGGGCTTTTACATTTCATAGGTATATTCCTTGAGACAAGACTTTTCTTTAGATAACAACATTTTTGATTCCTTGGCCTTGACCAGACGGACGGTCGGACGGACAGGAAAAAAACTATATGTCCCCGAATCTTCGATTACGGGGGCATAAAAAATTTCATTAACTTACTAAAATTTCTGCGATCAGGTTTTACAATTCTTAATGTAAGTTTTAATGGAAATTCAAAACTCCACAATATAATTGTAGAAAGTAAAGAATTACCTAACCAGAATTCCCCACTAGGGCTACCGAACCCGACCTTATAATCACTCCAGTCACGGTAGAAACTGACAGAGCCATCCAGTCTACGTTGAATAACCTGAAGTATATCATACACGCATGTTGAAGTTATGCCAAAGATTTCAGCCACACCCCAAACCTTTGTGGAACAATATTCTCAATAACTATAATTTTTAGTTTTGAATTAGAGATACTCTTTTTATTAAATCTTACAATCCATCTTCCCCCATCTGTATCCATATCGCACCGTACAGGAACAATTCCGTCACCTATCTTCAGATTGTATTGTCCTGTGACATCACCATGCATAAGCGAAACATCGTTGCAATCTGTTTTGGGGAAAGCATATATTTACATCATCATGAAAAATGGCAATGTGATACTCCGCTTTACGGTACCCTTGTTAATCGTTGTGTATTTATTTATATAAAGGTGAACTATGAACCAGATCAGCATTGTGGCCAATGGGCCTGTTTATTAATTTTTTCTCCAGGTATGTTCTCAAGTTGTATGTAATTAAGGACATTAAAGATTTCTCTTATTTTCCTCATGAACAGAGTCAAATGAGAATGTAGATGCATATGCATTATATGGTACAAATTTTAGTTCACCTCTGCAAGTCGAGATGAGCTTACGCTATACCCCCGGCGTCCATTCCAAAGTAATTACAAGTCCTGTCTGCACGAAATTTGTATGGATTATACATCTACATGTAGGTATATACACAATTAGACTTGCTTTGGAAGCTGGATCTGACCTATATTTTTCAGATTATTGACCAAGTTAAATTTTTTTGGATTTTGAAGCAGTTTCATTTCCCAGTAACTATAAAACCTATGATAAAACCTATGATGGCTTCAAACTTGCTTGGATGAAGCATCTTCGGATGCACAATACCAGACTTGCTTTGGATGCTGAATATGATCTACATGTACATTTTCCGGATGATTGAACAGGATAAACATTTTGGAGCAGGTCCATTCTTACATATTATCCCTATGGTGCTTGAACTTGCATGGATTATGCATCTAGGTATGCTCTCTACAAGACTGCCACTAACCTACATGTACATATACATGAAATATGGAGATAACGAACAGTATTCAAGCTCAAAGTCCATTAAAACAATACAAATCGGGACCAGAGCAAACATGGGCCTCCAAAACATCAGAGGTGAATCAGGTGCCATGGAGGAGTGAGCCGACCGGTCACACCCGCCGTGTGCTCCTGGTCATGATTGGGAAATAGCGGAAAATACATCGACAATTCAGTGTGTAAATAATGGCCTAAAAATTAGTTTGAAAAACGTCAGTCAGCAAATGACTAAATGATAGATTGTATTTGCTGACAAGGCCATTACATATACCGACCATAGAACTTACGAAATGATGACTTTAAACGACACTGTTGATATTCTTGTTTCATCAACTTGTTTGTCAATAACTTACCTCGTTTTAGAAATTGTTCATACGTAGAGCATGCTCTTGCGTATCGAATCAACTGAGAGACATAAACCCCATATGCAGGTGATAAGGGGCATTTTGCTACATAAGTAAGGGAAGTTGACGATTGAAAAGTTGAAGTCATCACGTTTATCATAAAGCTTTGTTGTTAGGTTACCATTAACGTCTTTTTCTAGTAAAATATCTAAATATGAATCAAATGTGTCAGAATCTGTGGTATCTTTTATTTCAAGCTCACTGGGATATATCGAATCGACATATGAATGAAAGTAACTATTGTTAATTGATAATACGTCGTCGATATATCGAAATGTCGAGGTGAAGACCACAGCAAGTGTTTTCTTCTCATATAGAACTTTTTGAAAAAATTCTGTTTCATATGAATACAAAAATAGATCTGCTAATAAGGGGGCGCAATTATTACCCATGGGTATTCCAACAGATTGTTGGAAGAGCTATCTCCAAAAACTACATGATATTGTCAATCAGAAACTCAAGCATCTTTTTAAAATCAACTTCAGAGTACTTGTGTTTACAGTCAGAGTGCTTTTTAACAAAATAATTTTGTAAATGACCAGTGACAAGCTAAGTATATATACGAGTTCCATTTTTATTGAAAAAGCAGCTGTCTATGATGTCAAAAACACTGGACTTCAATTTATCGTGGGGAATGGTTGTATAAAGTGTTGAAAAGTCGTACGTTTTGATGCTATTGATTTTAGTAAAATTTTGTGATTTCAAACTTTCACAAAGTTCTTTCGAGTTTTCATCAAAAGGACTATTTGACCATCTACCAGTCTAAATTGGGAAGTTCTAAATTTTATTTGTATTTTTCTAAATTTACTTGGTAAATACTAGTACTCAAATATTTCTCACGTCCAAAATCATTCCTAAAAATTTTGTAAATTGTAACAAGAGGTTAAAATTTTGTAAATAAAATATACCCATGATTTTTTTTTTTTTTTTTTTTTTTTTTTTTTTTTTTGGCCTCCTTGAAAATATTGAGAACATAAATATTTAAACAATACGTAAACTATTTTGTTTTCTGAAGATTTCGAGGCAATTAATTTTAACCAGCAAAAGATAATATTTGTAAAATCATTTGTATAATATTATATACAATGGGAATAGCACAGTCTCTTCATACACCATAAAAGAAGGCGTACTACCTTTGAATTGAAAATATTCTTCAAAAATTTTAAATGTACATATTCAATGGTACCAAGGTTTTCATACCTCAAAATTTAACAGCAATAAGTAAAAATAATATAACTTTTTCAAAAAGATCTAACTAGCATTTATTTGGTACGTTAAACTGTCTTATCTTCCTTATATCACCATACACAACTTTCTATGCTTGTTCATATAAATGTTTCCTGGCCTTACAAAATGAGCCTGAGCGGAATTTCCCCCCTAAATATTTAAATTCGTTCAGATTTTGAATTGCATTATTGATATATCAGAATACTTTTACTTTTTTTGACAAAAGCCATTTAGAAAATATTAAAACCTTTATCTTACTAACATTAGCATTAAGATTTCATTGTGAACAATACAAATAAAAAAACATTCAAAGTATCCTGTGTTCTTCCCTCACTTTTCTCCAACTCTCTCTTTTCCTTCCTATCACTATCCCAAGCATCGATCGTTTTTTCAAAGTGGGAATGAGAAGGCAAAAATAATTGACAGGCAAAAAGTCAACAATTTTATTGAGAGGACACTGCAATAAATTTAGCTTTGTTTGCTATTGTATAAAATATTATGAAAAAAGATTGAGGAATAGGCTTTGTTTTCTATTGTATAGTACAGTATGTACCGGCAAATTATCGGGGGAATGACAATTAAGCCCTCTTCCCCCCAAAAAACAAAAAAAAATCCCATCTAAAAATACTATGGAACCTCCAGCTGACCGTCGTGGATAAGCGAAGATAAGGAGAAGACCATTTGATTGAGTGATGAGGGACTGGCAGATATTGGAAGTAAATAATCTATATCCTTGAAAATGTTGGAAATAATTTTGGATACTAAACCTGTAATCCAGATCTGATCTTAACTGTTGGTATCACCACACTGATGGTACAACATCACAGCACCCCACCCACCTCGTCATTCCCCCTCCCCTCGGAAATAGAGTTTTTGAGTTTGGACAGATTTTTTTCTCGTGCTTGTCAACTTTATCCAGGTAAGAAAGAAATAACTAATATGTCTTTAGTCATCTTGGAAAGAAATATCTTGTCCTTTGATTGATTGATTGTATGATGTTTTACTTCTCATTCGAGAATTTTTCACTCATATAGAGACGTACCATATACCGGTGAAGGGCTTCAAATTTTGACCATTCACGGCCATTTACCAGTGAGGAATCGTTATCGTGCCAACGCCTGACGTGACACGGGGCCTTGGTTTTTAAGGTCTCATCTGAAGAATCCACAACTTTCACTTCAAAGTGCCCAGTGCATGGCGAAGGAACAGATGCTACCTATTTTTTTTTTTTATCGAACTCATGACCTTCCGAGCGCTCTACCGACTGGGCTACCGTGACGATTTTTGTCCTTCGAAGCAATGAAAATAATTACCTGTAATATGACTAGATAAAGCCCCCCCCCCCCCCCCCCAATCAAATGGTCGTCCCCTAACAGATTTAAATTTTGTCTACGGATAAATTGAACTAAAATATATGTGTAAAAAAATAAATAAATGAATCAAAAAAGAAAAAAAAGTAAAATGAATAGGACATATAAGTATGCATTTTACATACAGTGTCATACATTAGAAATAATATATTTAAAGTCTTACAATATATCTTTAAAAGTTTGTTTTTCTGTTCATACGATTTGCCATATAACGCTGTATATTGCAGTTCGCCCACTTTAGCGTGACGCGCAGTCGGTTACTTCCATGATGTGGTGACAAGTCAAAGCTTATATATTCTTTCATTTTCATGCGATCTTATAAAGCCTTAAGAGCGCTCGCTCGGAAGGTCGTGGGCTCAAACCTCGGCTGCGATTGACCTAAGTTGATAAAAATAGGTAGCAACTGTTTCTTCGCCCCAAGCCCTCGTCACTTTGAAGTGAAAGTTGCAGGTCTTTCGCATGAGACCTTAAAAACCGAGCCCGTGTCACGGCAGGCGTTGGCACGATAAAGATCCCTCACTGCTCAAAGGCCCCGAGTTCCGAGTAAAGGTCTAAATTTGAAACCCCTTCACCGTCTAAAGTCTTATATGAGTGAAAATTCTCAAACGGGAAGTAAAACATGGTACAATCAATCAATTTAAAGTCGTAACCTAAAGAAATATATGTTATGTTATATATCATTAGAAAAAAGAAAGCTCTACAAGAATCAATAAAAATTAAAAATGTCAAAATTCTTAGTTAAGAACGGATTTTGCTTGGCATGTCACACATACATTAAAAGAATCATGTGTACATAATCTAGGTTATTTTTCTTATGCATCAAGTTTTATTGAAATCAGACTAACATAAAGGAGGAGGAATATTTTAGAAGAATTTCACTGAAAATGATATTTTGTAGATACCATCACTTCATTTATCATTACGCAATAAAGGGATTTATATTAATATTGTAAATTGAAGATGGATAAATCATCGTATTGACTGAAAAAGCAGCAACTATTTTCTTTAATTATATGATTTCATGATTAAATGAAACAAACTGATTAAGCAATCCATGCCATCTTGTTTACACTTGCTGAAGAACTAGCCAAACGCAATGAGAGATAAAATAATCTTTTGTGTATATGTTTTGGAATTATATTATATTATTGTATATTATATCATTAGTGTTGTCAACGAGTACCAGGTTAACCGGGTAACTGTCGAACGATGCGAGTACGGTTAGTAAAACTGCTACTCGGTTACTCGGATATATAAAATTAACATGTTTAAATCAGCAGGAAAAAATGTAATTTTGTTTTTATATTTTCTTATTTTATTTACCGTTATTTAACGATAGACTCGACCTAGCGTTTTACAAATACAATCAATTTGTTTTGATAAGTATTTCCCAGTTTATCTAATTGGTGGCTTTCATTGCCAAGGGGTACACAAGTTTTGAAGGCTTGAGTTAATTATAATTACCTCACACAAATCTGCGCTAGTCCGCAGAGGACGTCGCCATATGCATCAAAATAATTTTAAAAAATGACTGAATTTAAATCCTTAAGGTTAAAATATTTGAAATGGAGTTAACACATACGGGTGGGACAGCAAATATGTTAAAATTGAAATTTAACTCTAAAACTAGCGATATATTATAAAGGACATTCCGCAAACCAGCAAACTATTAAGGGATGTTCGAGAAAAAATCATTTAGAAGATATTTAATACTGTGAGTTTATCATTAAGAATAAAGTTCATAAGCAGTGCATTTGTGTTTTATAAATGATAAAATTTATATAGTAATGGTAAGGACGTTACATATACAAAATGTATTTCAGGTACCATTGAACATTATACCGCGAAAAAGGATGATTTGAGATCTATAGAAAAACCATCCGAATAACCGGTTACTCGATAGCTTTCAAAAGCTACCATAATTGTAGTTTGTTTGGACATCATATTTATTTGATATATTTTAAAACTTTAGTCCCTTATTATTAATTTAACTTACATTAAAAAAATTCTTTGATTGTGTAAAACTTATAACTAAATCCATTGTTCTATAATAATTTTGAGAGGCAGAAAAGAAGATATTTTCAAACGCCGCCATTCCGCCAAAAATATAGTTCCTGCTAGATTTCAAACTCACTTTACCATTTCTATTTAAAGTTGTACAATTGTGATGAGGAAAGAAAAATATGATCTTTAAATCTCTTACATCTAAATATATAAAACATATAATCAAATATACTTTGAATATTTCATCTAGTCAGAAACCAGACAAGAATCCCTCCTTAAAGTTAGAAATTACTAAAATTAGGGAACATACATGGCGAATTCCTTTGAAAGGTTTTGAAAATAGTTAATAGGACTTTTCTTTAAAGCTGAACACGACTCGTAAATAGGCACACGCCATATTAGCTTTATATTTCGATATCAGCACTTGGATATACCCTTTGCATTCGTTAAACCTGGTTGCTTTCTTGTCACGGGTACTTGCGTGGAATGACAACACGTGTTTGTGTTGGGTATCTTTCATTACTTTTGTTTACATTTTATTTCAGTTACGCGTATTTGTATTTTTATACTGCACTGACCTGTGCAGCTGTTGTAAATTTCTTTGGTATCTTTCTTTCCTGCCGTTGAAGAAGCACACAGTCACTTTTGTCGCGACCGAGTGTTTTACAATAGCTATGTAGCATACATTATGTACGTCTGTCTACACAGGTGACAAATGATTACACTGAACAGTGACTACATGAACGCCTTATATAGGGGCCCTAATATATAGCGCGTGAATAAAATAATATGGCAGACAAATTCCTAATACGAATCGTGTTCAGCTTTAATGTGCTTTGAGCGTTCTAACAAGTTTGGTACATTGTCTACTCCCTGGAACTAGATAAAACGAAAATTGTTAAGCAAACAAGAATTCAGTCACGCCATTTATCTTGGTGGAAAGAGGATAGACAAAATTAAGGTTATAAGGAGTTTTACATTTGATCACACATGCTATAAAATGATGAATTAAATGAGCATATACATGTATACACTGATGCATATATACCTTTGTATTCACAGGTTTGCGAACACCTTAAACATGATCGAGATTGTCTGTTGTATATTGCATTCACTCCACATTCCCCTATCTGCCAAATATAAAAACAGATACACACTGTTTCCATCAATATTGCATTTTGCATTTCAATCCTTTGTAATTAAAAATTGATTTTAAATAAAAATTATTTAGCTTGTTTATGAAAAGCACTTTTTTTTAAACATGTTTATATTCAAGCATGAAAAAAAAACACTTACAAGTTTATAGACTTTACACTGTAATAATCCATTTTGACTGATGTGTCCATCATAAAGAAACGACAAAAAGCACACAGTTTTACCATCCACACTGAAAATAGACATTATGACTGGTTTGGTTCTAAGAACATATTTTGAATTTAAGACAGCTTTGATAGCACGAGGAAATTCAGGAAAATGTTTTTATTGTTGTTTCTGATTTTTTAAAATTAATTACTATGTAAAGTCATTTTATTACGATGCATGTATGTTTCTTTGTAACACAATTAAATTTAAAAAAGATATTCTGAATTTAGCAAAAAGTACTGATATGGTCAGCTATGAAGCAGAATTTTTTTTCTTTATTTTTTAATCACAACGCATTGTAAGCACTGATATTTTTCAGACTAATTGTTAGGCCATTATCTAAACACTGAATTGTTTACGGATTTCCCATTTGCCCAATCATGACAATGAGCGCACGGCGGGTGTGACCGGTCGACAGGGGATGCTTACTCCTCCATGGCACCTGATCCCACCTCTGATGTTTATAGAGGTCCGTGTTTACTTTGCTCCCGATTTGTATTGTTTCAATGGATTTTCGAGCTTGATTACCGTTCGTTATCTCCATATTTCATCATATAGAAATACAGGATTATAGTTTATATCAAAAATTGGAGTTGGGCATAGGGCTACCCCCTTTTCATTAAATACACACCGAAGCAAGATTTTGGCTGTACAAATTATGCATTCTATTTATCCAAATGATTATCTGAAAACATATTATCCATTGTATTGTGCACTGTATGCCAGTTGCCCATTCAGTTTTCCGAATAAATAAACTAATATCAACTTCAGAGTTTTTTACGCTTAGAGTCAGACTGATTTAAAACAAAGATTAGATGACTATTTACGAATTTCAGAGTTCCATTTTTATATACGGAGCAGTTGTCTGTGATGTTGCCAAAATTTGCAATTTGAAATTTTCTTCAGCTCCTATGGAGTATTTTCATAATCTGCTTTTGATTAACACCACATCTTAAATTAGTTGTTATACTGTAATAATTTCAAAAGAATTTAAAAAAATAATGTTTTTCTTTCATACAATACTGTTCGAATCGATAATAGTTCGTGGAAAACATTGCCTCATTGGAAAAAAGTAACTGAAATATATATTCAGTTAAAAGAAATTTGAAATAAATGTATAAAATTTGTAAACTAGGATATAAACTACTTCGTAAGTTTTCATATCGTTTTAATGTAAAGCAACGCTAAATAAATGTTCACGCACTAATTTTGTTATTTAACTTCAATCATCAGCTAAAACAGGAGTTTGTAATGTCATTCATTTATTTTTGATTTCCTGTAGGTCGACGACATTAGATAACTCTAACCTTCAAATCTTTATTTATTTTAACTGAAGCAAATCCATCTGGCATAGTTATGTAAAAAGAACAACTATAGTACATGAATAATTCAAAAACAATTATTCGTGTAGTGATGAACTGTGTTGTTCATCCTTGAAGAACAGGTGAAAGAGAATGTAAAAATGCAATTTTGCTATTGAAAATTTTATTTTTGTTTCGAGTCTCTGATCAAAGTATTGAAAATGGGATGTATAGTAAAGTTTTACTTCTCCTTAAGCGGCAAGATCAAAGGATTGATGTCTGACTAAAATGAATTCAAACAGTTACGAGGAAGGGATAAAGAGGCCCAAAATGTTTTGTTGTCTGACATTGTTAATATACAAAAAAGGTTCATGTACATAACACTGTATGTCATTTGGTATTTACAGTGTAATAAATACTAATACGTGATCAAATTTCAATCAACATTCATCATATTTAGTTTTAGGTGGGTTGGAGGATGCGGGGGGATTCTTGGTAAAAACTGAATTTATTATTCTTAGCTCTATTGGTTAGAGACAAGAAGAGCTTTTTATGTGATAATAAGGTGTCCGTCCGTCCGTCTGTCTGTATGCACATTTTCAAATCGCTACTCCTCCTAGAATTTTTGGTCCGATTTCAATATAATAAGACACTCAGATACACAATTCTCTTGGATTTTGTTGAACAGTGTTGCCATGGTTACTAAAATTAGAACTTTCTGTGAAATATTTTCAAAACTCTAATCCTTCTACAGTTTTGGTCTGATTTTTGAGCTTGAATACTGTTCGTTATCTCCATATATTTCATTCAATATAACTTGGCACACAAGTACACTACAATGAGAAACATAATTGTATATATCGTTTTTTGATTTTGATGAATGATATTACCATGGTTACTTAAAATAGAAATAACTGTAAAATTCTTTCAAAAGGCTACACCTCCTACAGTTTTAGTCTGATTGCAATAAATCTTGCTACAAAAAAGAGACTAAAACAAGGATCATGATTCTATTTCTTGTTCTTGCAAAGATGCTAATTTAGTTTAACGTACCAATTAAAGTAGAGCTACAGACTCCTCGAGACTTCTGATTAAGTTTCATTAATTTATTTTATCATTTGCTATTTCCTTTGGGGGGGGGGGGGGGCAGACATTAAACTTTTATTTCACTCTAAGAATGGAGTCTTGTCACATGTGTATCATCTTAAATGTATAAAAAGTTTCTTAAATTCACAAAAAAGAAGTAAAAAAATAATTGTGAACCTAAATGTTTGATTTTTGGTCAAGGTCATATCAAGATTTTATAATTTCTTAAGTGTCTATAGGTATACGAAGTATCGTATGGTATTATATTTAACTGTTTAAGTCAAAATCCTCCCTATGATTTATACGAAGAAAAATTCCATACTTTTGAATTGATAAAATTCCTCTTTCTTCAGAAGATTTAAGCAACTGTCTTTAGGAATTTTTAAAATAAAGTGAAGCAGGGCAGGTGTAATTGTGAATTTAAGATAATATCATAGAATGGAAATTTTCCATCATGAGTAAGAGATAATTGGGGAAACTTAAATGGCTGACAGAAGAGATTCAAAACTAAATAGTTATGCCCTATTATACAAACCCCACAATTTATAATTAAACAATAATAAAAATATGAATTCATCGCTGATCCATGAAATGAAAATCATAACTGTCGTAAAAATAGTGCTTTAAATTATTACACCTCTAATGAAGATCCTTTATATGCTCACTCCTCCATGGCACCTGATCCCACCTCTGATGTTTGGAGGTCCGTGTTTGCTCTGCTCCTATTTTGTATTGTATAATGGACTTTTGAGCTTGAATACTGTTCGTTATCTCCATATATTTCATGTTTCCAATTTTTATTTAATCTACGTGTAATCATTTGTAGAAAAAGGGGGTGACTCATAGAACCTTAAGATAAAAATTGTCAAATTGTATTTCCAATTCCATTTTAATTGACATGACCCTTTATTCTAAAAATGATTTTTTCTGGATGAATTTTCTTCTTGTCACATTATAGCAATCACATTAAATATTTAATATCTAAAGGTTTAAATTGATTATGGTACTTTATTTTTTATTTAGCTAAAACCTGATCATTACATTAGAATAGATTATTAACACGTGTCTTTGCTGTCTTTTACATTTTTAAAATTTAGAATTTGACGAGTCTAACCATTTGCATTGTTTATGGATTGCTTTGGTAAATATTTAAACGTCCTTTATTTTTTTATTATATTGTAACAGTGGCATATCATTAAGATTCTCTTGTCCATGAGAAGGAATTGACAACCATCAAGAATGTAAAACACTCAATCATAAATTTATGATAAAAATATTTTTATTACATCATTTATGCCATTGTTAATCTGGTGTAGTAAAAAATACCTGCACGCGTAATAGAGATGGCAGTTGCTATTTTGGAGACAACTTGATGCGCAATTAATAGAGGTTCCTCCAAATCCATTTTTGTCTGGAATAACCTGTACTTCTGTCAGAGAAGAAACTGTCGAGTAATTTTGCATTCCTAAAAATGAAAACTGGTTTACAATAACATTTCCAAAGCATATATTTCTTATCAAAATATGCCACATCACTATTACAGATTTCAGGATCATGTTGCAGTCAGTAAAAAGAAAATATTCTGATCACAAGTTTGAATCTCAGGAGAACTTGTGACAGTCCATTTGCTAAGGAACAGACATGAATGAGATAGTTAATGTGATTTCACTGTAGTTTTTCCGGTTCTTTAATATCATGCCTACTCTTCAAACATGTCAGCTATAGTAATCAATACTTTATGAAAAGTTTCCTTGTAATAAAATATTCATAAAAGGTCTGAAACAGCTGTATATTTGAACTAAAAAGTGGAATTTAGGGGTAGAGAATCCATTGAAATGACTATACACAAATTCGATGAAAATCGTTAACTTGAAGGTCTTTGTCCCTTTGTAAAATTTACTTGATTTAATTCACATAACAATGAAAAAGACCATTATGTAACAACAAACGCAGTGCACGTTAAAATAATCTCATGTACTACAAACTTTAACAGTTAACAAACAAATTAGTACTTTTAAAAATGTTTAAAATATTTTTCTGAAAATGTCCCTAACTCTGGCGAAAGCGCAGGGACATTAAATCCCAATCTTCTGCCCATCAATCCGTCCGACTGTCTGTCTGTCTACCTGTCCATTCGTATGTCAAAAAGAAAACTTTTATCTTGGTCATACCTTTGATTACGAGAAGATAGAGTCTTCATGTTTCCTATGTGCATTACATGTTATATGATCTTTCTGAATGTCCTATGTTTTTGACCCACTTGAGCGAGACATAGACCTGAGGTTTGATATACTTTTAAAAAAATCTTAATGTTGGCCATTACTTGTGAGTGGGAGAAAATATTGTATTTCACTTGTGCATTACCTGTGATAAGACCTTTACAAATGTATTTTGGTTTTCGACCTCATGACCTTGATTTAAACCTACTTTTCAGAAATTTTCATTGGTTATAACTTTTGAAGGAGAGAAGATATGACTTTCATATTTTACAGGTACATTTCTTATTAAGAAAAACAATTAAAGTGAAATATGAAGATAACAAACAGAAATCAAGCCCAAAAGTCCATTGGAATAATACAACTTGGAGCTGAGTTTACATTGACCTCTAAAAACATCAGAGGTGTGTTCAGTAGCATCCTTTGTCGACCGATCACACCCGCCGCGTACTCCTTGTCATGACCGGACAAAAGGAAAAATTCGTAGACAATGGTGTGGAAATATGGCCTTACAATTTGTATGAAAAACGCCAGTCAACCTTGAACTTAACTATAGATTGTATTTGCTAGCAAGGACACTGAAGCGACCATAGAATTTGCGAAATGTTGAATTTTAAGGAGACTGTTGATATCCTTGTATCATTAACTTATATATCAATTGCTTGCTTTTTTTGTTTAGAAATTATTTGTACGTAGAACAAGCTTGAATCAAGTGGGCGACATATACTCCATATGCAGACGATAATGGTATATTGCTACATAAATAAGGGAAGTTGACGATAGAAAAGTTGAAATTATCACTTTTCTCATAAAGTTTTGTTTTTAGTTTGTCATAAATGTCTTTCTAGTGAAATACCTAAATACGAAACAGATGTGTCAGATTCTTTGGTGTCTTTTATTTCGAATTCAAAGGGATATAATTTATTATTGCTAATTGCCTTTGTTGAAAACTGATTAAATAAATTGCAAATATTTTACATGACTATTGCTTTTCTTCATATTATTCAGCTGATGAAAAAATTATTCATCATTATTAGCAAAAATATTATTACTCTAACTGGTTTAACTACTAAATAGATTAAGCCATATTTCGAAAGAATGTAATATCTAAAAAAAAACAGTCACTCTTTATCATATCGATTTAAATAATCCATAACTCTTAATTTGTTAAATAAAACTTAAGGTCATTGTACATCGAATACCTTAATGCACTGATTGGGCTGTGATAATTCCACTAAAATCACAAAATCACGACCTTTTTCTTTCAAATAAAATATTTGCACAATAATAACAATTATATTGATTTTGCTAACATGATTTTTTTATCTTTCAGTTAAAAGCCCATTTCAGCACCACTTATTCTATAATTTAATGACAGATGTAATAAAATGAAACTTCAACCAAAGATTATGGATTATCTTAGCATGAAGCCGTTAGAATTAAAGTTATTTTTCAATCTTAGTGAAAGTTGGAATAGATTTGTTCCTGGCATTGACCTTGATTTTTTTTTTTTCATATTTTGCTTTCAGATCAATATTGCAAATTATGTTTAACCAAAAGTAAAATGAAATTAACACTCTTTGTCAAATGATTATCAACGTTCATTTTCCAAAAAATGCAAAATGAGAGGGAAAGAGAGAGAGAGAAAGTAAACATTAAAATAATTTTTAAAAATGGTAAAATAAAATGCTCTTATTGAACACTCAATATGATATATTTCTGGGAATTTTCATTAAAAGGCCATTTGCATATTTGCAGTAAAAACTCATTATAAATTGGGAACGGAGCAAACACGGATCCCTGAACATATTAGAGGTGGGATCAGGTGCCATGAAATAGTAAGCATCCCATGTTGACTGGTCACACCCGCCGAAAGTCCTTTGCATTGATCGGAAAACCATGTTAATAAGAAATAAACTACATGTAATTGCCTAACAATTTGTATGAAAAACATTGATTCAGATTGGACCTAACGACAGGTTGTATTTACAAACAATGTCACAATAACAACCATGGAATTTGTAAATGTTGACTTAAAATAAAATTATTGATGTGCCCTTATGACATCAACTTATTTGAGAGAAGGCTGTCTCTATTTAATGTCATGATACTAGGCACATCATTTCCGTATGGTTACAACGACCACATATATAAAAATAAAATAGGGAATCTTTCAAGCCCACAATGTACAGAGTATGAATGTTATGGGACTTTTTAACAATACACCTAGACGTAGCAGTAGTCATAGACATCGATCATCCAATAGACCACATATACATAATGTTTTTTATTAAATTCATTTTAACCTGACGCCAATAAACAATCAGGTCTTCATTTCATTGGCACTTAACTTTACACATTTCCCACTGAAATTTTTTGAATGGACTATTTGAAGAAGTTTTAGTTAGTTCACACTTGGATTCTTCAGCTGTAGAATACAGGTGTGGATGTTGACCGGCATAGGGTTTTTAAGCCGCCACGTGTGTCGGAAGATAATAATTCCGATTCAACCCGTCGGCTCCATAAACTGAAATTTGCCAACGATGCTGTGAACGACCGAAAAGTTATCATTTTAAAATGTCCTGAATACAGTGAGCCCAGATCTTTCAGTGGGCAACAAATCTTGATTTCTATTATGAATTCTGTGGAAGATTATGTCAGACGATAGGCAAAATATGAAGGGGAAGATCTGTTCACTTTGTCAGAATGGACAAAGTGTTTAAGGAATATATGATAGAATCGTGTTAGGAAGTTTAAAGGCAATATGAGTAAGCGAATCTTCTATCCTTCCGTTTACACTTAATTCAAGGTGATAAAAGGATCATAAAGACAACATGTACAATATGAAATGGCTCCAGCAGACAAGGTTTGTCAATAATATCGTCTTCGACTGGAAAGACTCCTTATTATAAGTGTCTTTTAGAAGAACTCGATTTTAATTCTACATCTGGAAATCTAACTTATACTCACAGTACACTTTCAAAGGATGAAACTCTTCCAGATCACATTTATGTCTCAAGTACTTTAAAGATTCCAGTCAAGAAAGTTGAGTTCGATCTACCATAACTATACCGGATTCCTATACTAGTACTTCATAAAAATCCATACAAAGATACACTGAGGGTCCAGCAAAATGCTCTACCAAGACCATATTTTTCCTCCTCACAAAAAATTAACTGTTGTAGAAAAGAAACTTTAAACGTACCGTGCTACAGCATATTCGAGATTTTGTGTAAATGAAATTTGGATTCTTATAAACTCCAAAATATTTCTAAAAAAAATTATGATTTTTTTTTCAGAAGCTAGTAACATCAAAACGTGTGACTTTCTACGACCAATCCTCACAATTAATTAAAAACTACGCTTTTTTTATTTCAAAGACAACTGCTTCTTTAATAAAACTGGAACTGGGAAATTTTCATATTTTGTTATTAGTCATCAACATAATAACTTTCTTAAAATTACTCTGAACATGCTCTTGTATATCAAATCAACTGGAAGACAAAAATACCATATGCAAGTGATAATTGTATATTGAATATACTATATTCTTTCATAAATAAAAACAAACTGTAAATAGAAAAGTTGAAAACATCACATTTATCATAAAATTTGGTTGTTAGTTGAAATCAATACTAGACTTTCAAATTTGAAATCGGTGTGTCTAATTATTTGGTGTCTTTTATTTAGTTCAATTGGATTCATTGATATATTGATTGATATTGATTAATTGATAGATCATCGTTGATATATCAAAATGTTGAATTGAAAGCCACGACAAGAGACTTCTTCATTTCCTGTACGGTAGTACTGGAAGGACGTTCGCTTCTTGATCGGGTGGTCCGGGTTCGATTCTCTTTCCCGGCGCCGCGTCAAATCTTACTTAAGACTTATAACATAGTTCCTTCATTAAAAGCCAGGCATTAGAAGTCAACGTTATTTTTCTTTCAGAAATGACCTTAAAACATGGCAGGGTAAGGAACCTTCACTCCTAAATTGCAGTAAGTGTCGAATATAGGTATAAATTTGATGCCTTTCACCGGTAATGGGTGACGTCTCATATGAGTGAACAATTCTCGCAAGGAACGTAAAAAACAAACAACACACAAAAAAATCTTTTTTTTTACAGAATCTTTCAAATAAATCCTGTTTCATTACAACGGACCAATTGACTTCCAGAAAGAAGGGTACAATCAGTACTCATGGGAATTCTAACAGATTGCTGGGAGACTGATCTTTAGAAATACAAAGATAATGTAAATTAGGGACTCCGTCTCTTTACTATCAACTTTATGTTGGTTACTTATGTAGAGAATCAGAATAAATTTGAACATTAATTTTGTCAATGACAGATCACAGGATATGAAAGTATATGAGGAATGGTTGTAAAGTCATATGTATTGCTCCTGTTGATTTTGGGAAAAAAATTGGCGATTCACCGGATAATGCTGTGTCATTCAATCCAATGAATGTTTATTGAAAGGTCTGGAAAGTGACTGAATGGCAGAGCTCTGTCATGTAGTCATCACTGGGTAAAGTATCAATTCATTCTCTGATTTAAAATTTTCTTTCAAAAAATTCAAGTTTGAATTGCACTGACACATTATAAACAAAAATGTGTTAAACAATTTTAACCAAAGTAACTTAAATTTGACTTCGGTCAATATTTTGTTATTTTCTTTAAAGCATGTTCCGATCTAAAACAACAAAACACCGTATGCAAGCCTAAAACCTTTGGAGTTAGCAAAGAGAAAGAATGAACTTATCACAAATGCTTCAAGATTATGTACATTTACAAAGCAATTTCAATAATAAAATGTTAGATGAAATATGGAGATAACGAACAGTAAGCAAACTCAATCCTTCATTAAAACAAGACAAATCGGGAGCAGAGCAAAAACGCACCTCTAAAAGCAACAGAGGAGGTGCTATCAGGTGCCATGGAGTAGTAAGCATCCACTGTCTACCGGTCACACAAGCCGTGTGCTCCTTGTCATCATAATCGGGCAAAAATATGTAGACAATCAATGTGTAAAAACTGGCCTATCGATTAGTATGAAAAACGTCAGTCAGCATTCCACTTAGTGACACATTGTATTTGCTACCATGGTCATTGTATCAACCATAGAACTTAGAAATGTTGACCTCAAACGAGACTGTTGATATCCTTGTTTCATCATACAAGCTTGTTACACTTATGCTTCATAAATATCTTTCGAGTAAATTAACGTTGTTTTATTTATTTTCCCTGCAACATTTCCGAGAAAATAGGGAACCAGATTTCCTTGGAATTTTAGGAAGGGGTAAACTAAAGGATAAGAAAATATTTATTGTGTGAGTTTTGTATCAGAATAGACCACATGATAATCATAGCATATAATAACTCTGTAGACAGTTTGCCAGATTTTCAAAGCTGGAGGAGACATGCACTTATAGTAAGAACTTTGTAAATTCATTTGAAAACAATCATTTCTGTCTTTTCTTTTATCTGGTGAAAAGATGTTGCATTCTTTTCTGATTAAATTATTTCGAAATTAATTGTGCATAGCAAAAGCAACAGATCCTTATATCGCATAAATATTTAATTAAACTAGATAGATAACAAGATATGGACAATTAATCCGACATTGATGAAAGACGACCATTAAACAAAATATCGTGCTTAAGCTAGACGAGTTAATAAAGTTAATAAACATATGGAGAGACCCTGAAAGATAAAGAGTAAAATGAATAAATGGTAGACTGAAATTAAATTCAGAAATATTTGTATGCTTAACCTAACAGCATTTTTCTTAAAACGTTTGTAGCACTCTTTTCAGTATGTTAAATTCGTTTATGACCCTTGTTGCTTCTTGATTTTCATTTCCACTCTGGACAGCGATGAGTAGTAACCAGTTATATGATTCCAGTTAATGCCTTTACCGAAAGATGTGTTCCCATAATGCCCGTTAAGGTTTGAGTTGTGACAGCTAGCGTACCACCAGGCCCCGTAGAATGCGGTTGCGCAGTTTGGGTCGTCATATTTTTCTTCATTTGCGTCGTTATCTCGATCAAACGTAGTAAAGGGTTGTCCGTTATGCCAGCTCAAATCGTTGCCTAAGAAACAAAAGTGTATATCTTTCAATTCAATAGTTGTTGCCATGTTTTGAGAAATGTCTGGTCTTCTTTATTTGATTCCTAATGTTTATGCATGGGTTTGAATTAAGGTTGGCCTTTGACAACGAAAGTGTAGAAACGATATTCCGTCCGAGAAACTCTCTTGTACTTTTGTGTAAGATCATACTGCTAAATAATTCGTACAAATCGTTTTCTGGGTAATATTGTCAGGTACATGGGAAATATTGTCAAGTACATGGGAAATATTGTCACGTACATGGGAAATATTGTCAAATACATGGGAAATATTGTATAATTAATCATACCTTAAATTTGTACCATTGTTTAGTAGCAATATATTCATTTCCAAAATGTACATTTAATTAGTTCATAAAAGCATGTTAGGTTAGAAAGTTTTTGAGCTGTAAATGTGGAACCATTGATTTTTAAACAACTGCAGATTGTGATGGGAAACGTTTCCTATTATTCATTTTCTATTCAATAAATTAGATTTAATTAATTTATAGATATATTCATTATCTTATCAATAAATAGATTCATTATCTTGACTGCATAAATGTCCTTTTATTTATACCTATTATTTTATTAATTTATTTATTGATGTCCAGTTTATGAAGAAATTAACAGGAACCCCCCCCCCTTATTTTTTTTTTACATTTCATTATTGTCTCCATTCAGATGGTGTCTGATTCTCTCTTTGATGAAAACCTAATAACCTTTATCAAGGAACACTTTTAGCCAAGTCGCTCGCATGGCGCAGTGGTTCTAGCTTCTGCTCTAGAGTCGCGGAGGAGTCGATCCTTACGTCGCACCGTTCACGGTAGCTCAGTCGGTAGAGCGCTCGCTCCGTGATCGGGAGGTCGTGATTTCGGCCGCGACTGACCTAAGTCGATAAAAAATGGGTAGCAACTGTTCCTTCGCCATGCGCTCGGCACTTTGAAATGAAAGTTGCGGGTCCTTCGGATGAGACCTTAAAACTGAGGCCCCGTGTCACGGCATGCGTTGGCACGATAAAGATCCCTCACTGCTCAATGGCCCTGAGTGCCGAGTAAAGGTCCAAATTTTGAAGCCCTTCACCGGTATATGGTGACGTCTCTATATGAGTGAAAAATTCTCGTTTGGGGCGTAAAACAACAAACAATCAATCAATGATCCTTACGTCGCGGGTTTGAATCCCACTGTGGGAAGTGGAGACCGGTCTTTCGGATGAGACCCATAAAACCGAGGTCCCATGTCGCAGTAGGTGCTCAATTGCCCTAAGTGCCGAGTATAGGTCTAAGTTTGTAGCAACTCCGCCGGGAAATGGTGGCGTCTCAATATGAATGAAAATTTTCGAAAGGGAAGTTAAAAAAAAAGCAAAAAACAAACAAACAAACTTTTAGCCAAAAGATTAAATTTGACCATGTAGTTCAAGCCAAACCCAGCAGAAGAATTATTGATTTATATGATATGTAAATTGCCACAGAAAAAATGGAATTTTTATATGATCTCCTAGTACCTGTGCTCCCTGCCTTAAAGAGAGAATAGCTCATTCTATAATTGTCACTTTCAGGTGCTATTGTAAAGTCTGAATACTGGACATAGAAGGACTGACTGTTGTATTTCATATCAATTCGGAGGTCGTATCCGCCCTGAGACGTGATGGCATGTAGATCCTCTAACCCTGAAAATGTCAAAGGAATTTCAAGGAAATATGATTTCGATGAAAATTACATTGAACAGAAATTAAAAAAAAAACAAGCTGCACATCATTCCCATTGTACATGATATTATTTGTATACTACTGAACTATTTCAGATTAAAAAAAAAATTAAAAAAAAGAAAAACATGCATACCTAACCAAAATTCTCCACTGGGACTTCCAAACCCGTTCTTGTAGTCGTTCCATCCCCGATAAAAATTCAAAGACCCATCCAATCTACGTTGTATAACCTGAAGTATCCAAGTTCAAATGGAGTGTTACACATCTCAAGTTTTAGAATGCAATTCATTCTAAAGGAAAGATGTTTATGGTAATTTTATTTGATCTTTTTCTTCTTTAAATCAATACTTACAAGCCATCCTCCATCATCTGTATCCATGTCGCACCAAACAGAAACAGTTCTGCCATCTATCTTCAGAGAGTGTTGTCCTGTGACGTCACCATGGATAAGACGAATATCTTGGCAGTCTAGGAAAGAAATTATCAGCCTACAAGTTTTTATGCTTCTGCAGAAATGTATAAATTGCTACAGTGTGTTACTCTGATGTTCAGTCGTTTGTTTGGTTAAATATATGTTACATTACAACTTCATGAAACGTAATGTAAATGAAAGCGTAACACCTGATGGTTGCTTCATGAGTGTTGTGTGGACTTTACAGATACTTTTGCAAGTGCTTCGTTGATTCGATCCCATTCTTGATGACAAAGGTGTGTCCGTTAATTTTTTTTAGATAATTATCTATTCGCCTTATCAGAATAATTTATATATATATATATATATATATATATATATATATATATATATATATATATATATATATATATATATATATATATATATATATATATATATATATATATATATATATATATATAGAAAGCACAAAGAAATTCACTTTTATAAGGATACCCACTTCCGCCCCGGCCAGGGGTTGAACTCTCGACCTACGGAATCTGTCTCCTAGCAGTACAGGAACAGCGCGTTAGACCACTCGGCTATCTAGGCATCGATGCCGATGGAATTTTCACAGCGCCGCCCTCGGCATCGAATCAAGTTCAACCCCGGGCTGGGGCGGAAGTGGGTATCCTTATATAAGTGAATTTCTTTGTGCTTTCTATACTAATATTTCTTTATATATATATATATATATATAATTAATGTTTGATTAGAACAGGACACCTCTTCTTGGCCATAATTTTGCCAGTCAACACTAATTTTACTTGCGCAGTGGTTAGAGCGTCTGCTCTAGAGTCGCGAAGTAAGGAGTTGATCCTTACGTCGCGGTTCGAATCTCACTGTGGGACGTGGAGACCGGTCCTTCGGATGAGACCGTATAAACCGAGGTCCCGTGTCGCAGTAGGTGCTGGCACGAAAAAGACCCCTCACTGCTCAATGGCCGTATGTGCCGAGTATAGGACAAAATTTGCAGTTCTCCACCGGCAAGTGGTGGCGTCTCCATATGAGTGAAAAATTCTCGAGAGGGACGTTAAACAACATACAATCAATCAATCAATCTAATTTTACATCACACAATGAATACAAAAATTTTTCTTCGCAGAAAGATTTTTTGCACACTGGCACCACAAAGGAAAATTTCTCTTTCAAATTTCATATGACAGTTTGTTTCAACAGACACGACTTCCTTTTTACCAAGGCTACACAGATAAGGCGAATTTTGTTTGATATTATCTAAGTGGAGAAATAGGAAATGCGAGTGAGATATAAAAATTTCATCCCGTAATGATGGACGTTTAAAAGAGGGGAAAAAGTTTTATATCTAAATCAAGTTAAAAAATAAATTTTGTTATTAGTAGAAAAAAACTCACAAACTAAAATGAGTTTAATCTACATTAACTCAACAAATCAATTGATTTTAGTCAGATTGAGTATAATTACCGTTCAGTATATCAAGTATATCAAGGTTATTTTAGAATAATGCTATATTGTTTACCTTTACATTCACAGTTTGGTGAACATTTAACACAGTTCCCAGAGTATCTGTTGTATATGGCATCTGATCCACATTCCCCTTTCTTCAAACAAAAGTTAAAAGATACATTATTGATATACAATATTTGTGTCTTTACTTTAATTGCTACATAAAAAAGTTTAAAATCTTTTCTATTTCATTCTTTTAATTTACCAAAATCAATTTTTGATTTTTGATCCATGAAATAGTATTAACTCCTATGGTGTTAATTGATAACTTACAAATTTGTATGCTGTACACTGTGAAAATCCATTCTGGCTTGTATTTTCGTCAAAGAGAAACGACAAAATGCATCTGTTTTCATCGTTTATCCTGAAAGTAAAGATTGATCGGTTTGCTTGAAAAAAAAACAACAACAAACAATAAATAAATATTTATTAATTTTTAACCTTTTGATGGACTTAAACAATGATTGTTTTTTTTTATTATTTGAGTATACGATTGTTGTCCCAAAAGGTCGTAGACAATGTTTATAACTTTGTACACATTAAAACAATGCTAACCAAATTTCGGGAACCAAAAAACAGGACTGTTGTCGTTATTTTCAAAGTGTTGTTGGAATTGAGTTTGCAACAATTGACGTCGAACTAAGTACACAGTTATGATGAATAAGGGTGCCTCTTCCAAAATTGTGAAAGTTGTGGCCCCTGGGTCAGAGGTTCCGTGGGGGGGGGGGGGGGGGGCTAATCTGTTATATTATATACAAAAAATGAATTTAATGCATTGAAATTCTTCTCCTCTGCCCCTTGGTATTAAGCAAACAACCTAAATGCATAGTTATGGTGAATAAGGGTGCCTCTTCCAAAATTGTGAATTTCATGGCCCCTGGGTCAGGGGTTCTGGTGTTTTGGGCGGGGCTCTATTGATTATATAGCAAAAATGCATTATTACTTTGAAAATCCCCTCTGCTCCTGAGAAATACGCAAACAGACTAAAAGCAATAATATAAATGTAAATTTATAAATATAAATATGAGTAAATGTGCCTTTCTCTGCTTCTGAGTATCTAGGAGGCAGACAGAGTACAAAGTTGTAATAAGTGAAGCAAATGAGAGTTAATCCCCTTTGCTAAATTGTGTTAAATCAAGAAATCCTTGTATATAATTTAATTAACAAGTTATTTGATGGAATGAGACTGCAAGATGAATGTTATATATATAGAAACAAAATAAAAATGAATGTTTGGTTTAAACGAGCAAAGCATGCTCAATGCCGGATTCCTGCCTGGAAAGCAGTATATAATATTGAAAAAAAAGATTATTTATGCAAAAGGGCCAATTGTACTTAGTATGTATATACTGTAGTGTTCCGCTGGACATAGACGAATTATTGTCAGGTAAATTCATGAAGATTATAGATTAGTTGACAAGAAACTGCAAAAAGTTGTTTTATACTTTATCAAAGTGAACAAGTGAACAGAGAGCAGGGTGACTAGGGGACATTTTGCAGTTACCGACAAGTAGCAAATATCTACATGTATGTTGTATACTAAGCCAAGTGGAGAGTGCTGGTAATAAGTATTACTAAGTTTTTTGTATAGCCAAGAGGCAAGTGTTGGTACCAAATGTTACCAAGTGACAACCAGCTAAGTTGTTTGTGTAGCCCAGAGGCATCACCTGATTCACCTCGAGTAAATGTACAGGCATTAGAGATTTCTCTTTGTGTACTTAATTGTAGCACTAGGCAAGTGACAAAAACATATATGTATATTATATTGAATACCCTACACACTAGGCAAGTGTTCATTGTACATGTATTTGTATATTTTACATTCATTATCAGCCCTGTAAGACTGTAAGTACGATCCCAAGGAGATCACTCGGGTCTCGCACGTTATAATAAGCAAGGGTATTTTTACCAGATTATTGAAATTCTTTTGCAACATAGCTTCAGTCGTACGTTTTGATGCTATTGATTTTAGTATAATTTTGATTTCAAATTTTCTTAAAAGTTCCTTGGAGTCTTTAAGTATCCACATTTTATTAACACCACATTTCGAAAATGTTATTATACAGTACTCCTGAAATATCTCCTTCACTTTTGTGAATATTTTGGCGAGGAGAAATTGATTGATTGATTATTATTGTTTAACGCCGAGTCGGCAATATTTCAGCCATATTTCGGCGAGGCGAGGAGAGAAGAAAGGAGAAAGAATCTTCGTAGAACAATTGCTGGAACCCGCTATGCATTTTTGTAAGGATTTTTATGTAGTTTAGGGATCCAGTATAGGTATGATAATTCACATTCAATTGATTGTTGAGAATATCAAAAGTTTTTAAAACTGACACATAATTTTAAAGAATTTCCTCCTTAGAAAGGGAAATTACATTATATGAGGATAAGTTGGATTACCACTTGCAGAATTAAATCCAACTTCTTTTAAAATACAATAAAAAAATAATGAACCTTACAAAACAATGTTGTTATCTGCTTTGTCAGATGTGACCAGTACATATTGATTGTGTAACCTATCTAATTCTTTTTTCACTTCTGAATTATTGAAGAAAGAAGGATAGATGGTTTTCATATCCCCCCCCCCCCAATTTTTAATGCAAGATTTCAAAAAAACATCTGATACCTTTAATCCATTCAGACAAAGTGTCAAGGTCTTTTTCATGTTTGATTAATATCTCGTCAAATATGAAAAGAATATTTAAATTCTTTATAATATTAATTTCAATATCATTTTTTTCAATTTAATGGGAAATAATATTTCGTCAAATATAAAATAAATATTTGAAGTTTTATAACATAAATCTTAAAATCAAGTTATTACAAAAGAATTACTGCAACATATACTAGGATTGTCCCAAAAAGTCGTAGACATGGAAAACAATTTATTCTCTCTTTGCTAAATTAAATTTTCTTCTCTTGTGACAGAAAAAAGTAACTTTTAATGATCACGAATTTCAAGTTTCATGACCATAACTTATAAGAAAATAATATAAAAATAAAGAAAGCATATAAGTTTAGGTCGGCACATGAAAGCAAAGTAGTTTACGTCTTTTATAACGTCATGATCATTTTTTAAGTACTGACCCCTGTACTAAAGCATTTGATTGTTTTTTTACAAACTTGCAAACCACTCTTGACTGAGGAACTTATTGAAATTTACTACTGTTCATAATTTTTGATCAGATTTAAATTTCAATCCTCGAAAGGACGCCTTACTTTGTAGGAAGCAGAGAATACACACAGTTTGACGTCGATCGTGACCCATAATGTTTCTTATCGTCCGAATTTAACAGGCAGTACTCTACTTCTTATTGGCCTAACTATTTTAATCAACTTCTCTACTAGCATTCTAATGTGAAATGTCGATTCTATACTGTTTTCCGTCTCTGAAGTGGACAAACCACATTCAAAACAATTTTATTGCATTGCACATCCCGTGCGCCGTGAACGCTTTTTGACGTCAGTTGTTGCAAACTCAATTCCAACAACCTTTTGAAAATAACGACACCAGTCCCGTGTCTCTGACGCCATTAATGTAAAGTTTTGATATATATATATAAGATTTGTTTTGGTTAAACTGATATAAATTTGAGTTTTATGTTCTACATATTCTCTGAGAAGCAAATGCAATTTGAATAATTACATGCGTAAATTATTCTGGATTTTGTTCGTGGGCCGACAGACCATATTTACCTTGCTATAAATTGTCTTAATATTATTACTATGATAGACATTTATTTAAGATTCCACTATTTGAAGGAACATTGAATGAATTATAGCTATGGAAAATTTGGTTACATGTAGTATTGGTTTAATGTTTACAAAGTTATAAACATTGTGTACGACTTTTTGGGACAACACATCTTCGAAAATAATCAGAAAAACAATCATTGTTTAAATCCATCAAAAGGTTAAGAATTAATAAATATTTATTTATTGTTTTTTGTTGTTTTTTCAATCAAACCAATAAATTTTTACTTCCAGGATAAACGATAAAAACTTATTCTATTTGTCGTTTCGTTTTGACGAAAATACAAGCCAGAATGGATTTTCACAGTGTGGAAGATTTTCCACAAAGAAGATTTTCAATGCATTAATGCATTTTCACTATATAATCATGACAGCACTGCCCTAACACCAGAATTCCTGACCAAGGGTCTATGAAATTCACAATTTTGGAAGAGGCACCCTTCCTCATTACAACTATGTACTTAATTCATCGGCTTAATACCCAGGAGCTGAGGAGAAGATTTTTAAAGGATTAATGCATTTTCACTATATAATTATTAGAGTCCCACGCTAATACCAGAATCCCTGACCCAGGAGCCATGAAATTCACAATTTTGGAAGAGGCACCCTTCCTCAATACAACTCTGTACTTAGTTCATCGGCTTTATACACTGGAGCAGAGGAGAAGATTTTCAAAGAATTAATGCATTTTCACTATATAATCATTAAAGACCCCTTCCTAACACCAGAACCCCTGACCCAGGGCCATGAAATTCACAATTTTGGAAGAGGCACCCCATCCTCATCATAGCTATGCATTTAGTTTGTTTGCTTACTACCCAGGAGCAGAGGAGAAGATTTTTAAAGAAATAATGCATTTTCACTATATATACACTGTAAAAATTGTGTTTAGGAAATAAACACTTCTGTTACATGTTTAGATCTAAACGTGTATAGTATTGTGTTTAACAACTAAACACTTATGTCTTAACATGTTTTATATCTAAACGCGATTAGAAATTAAACACATTTCACTGTAAAGTGCAGAGTTATCTTCCCGGAAATGACACACATATATTTGAACGTTAATTTGAGCGGCTACCTGAACAAAGAAAACACAACAAGCTAAGGTGATGTATCAATGAGAGTTATGACAACCCAATTCAAGGGATAACCATGACGAAATAGTGAAATACGTGAAAGGGCATCTTGTTACTGCAATACATTAAAGGTTTGTTTTCTTCTTCTTTGCATTAATTAACCACGATGAGCAACGTAAATAAAGTTGACTTGGGATATCTTGAATTCGTTCATAGACTTGTAGGAGAGGAAATAATATTAAATGTCATTAAAAACATCTATATTTACAGTTTCACTAAAATTTGAACAATTTTGTTTTTCTAAATAATGTAAAATACCAGTGATATAGTGTACTTTTTCTAAATTCTGGCTTTCTTTCCTACAGGCACCGTACGTAGTCCAGACCGAACTCAAAATACACGTATCAGAGTACCTGGTATCATCTTCAAGCGGAATGTTGTTGTTCCATAATCAACACTTTGAAACTTCATTTGTTGAAGACTACTGTGTTAATTCGACGGTGTTTACAATTATCCTCGTGCATTCGAAATGGATTACTTTCTGGCAGTTATTGATGGGATATAGATTGTAATATGTGGTGCTTTGGGACTTGCTGAAAGTTCATAAAATTTGATATTTTGTGATTGACATGAGGAAAACTCTGCAGCCGATTCAAATTATAATGATTATAATAAATATATATATAAATATACATTTTGTATTTTTACTTCAACAATTCTTTAATAAAGCCTTTTAGAAATATTCAATGAAGTTTTGATATTAAATTGTCAGCTTAATATTATTTTCTTAATAATTTTGAAGATGAAAAGTTTGTTATCTATGTGTACGTTATAAATTATGTGTCATTCTGATTGAATTGTTGAGACTAATCAAATCTATCCAATTTTATCTCCTACATTATTTGTGTAAATTAAGTACATGTACATCGCACAGTGTCCATTGCATTGTATAATTAAATAGTTACATATCCCAGCGTTCCGTGGCTTTATGGAAAATAATTAATATTGGTTACATATTTTGACAATTATGCGCATTTAAAAAACATATACTTTTTGTGCCTAAATTTACGAGAATGTTTTGTTTTTCTGCAGGTACAAATTAAACTTATGATGTGTTTAGATATTAAACACATCTGCTGTTATGTGTTTAGAATTTAAACACTTGTGTTTATGTGTTTAGATATGTTTAATTTCTAAGCACACAAGTGTTTAAATTCTAAACACTTTCTAAGACATGTTTAGGAATTTTACATGTTTAGAAATTAAACATATAAAAAAGGAGGTGACAAGAAAGTGTTTAGAAAAGTGTTTGAATTGTAAACACATTTTTTACAGTGTATTCAACAGAGCCCGACCCTAGCACCAGAACCCCTGACCCTGAATTTCACAATTGTGGTAGAGGGCTCAATTCTTATTAAAATCATGCTAACAGTTTGACTGCTTGATGTCCAGGAGTATAGAAGGATTTTTAAAGATTGCATTAATTTTATGGTTTTAGCCCCCACCCCTCAGTCCCCATGGAAGGAGAGGCTATGAATTTCATAATTTTACTCCTTTTCACCCATAGATACTAGATGCCAAAAGTGCTTCAAATTGGTTCAGCGGTTTCAGAGAAGAAGTTGAAAATGTTCAAATGTTAAAGCACATCGCACGACGATGGACGAAAACAGATAGCAAATAGGTCACTTGGGTAAACTCAGGTGACCTAAAAATGGAACTCGTAAATTACATACCTTGTCATTGGCCATCTCAAAATTATTTTGTTAAAAATATTCTGATTGCACACACAAGTACTCCGAAGTTGATATCAAGAAGATGCTTAAGTTTCAGATTGACAATATCTAGGTAGTTTTTGGAGATCAGGTCTTTCAAAAACCTATTTTAGTATTCATATGAAGCTGAATTTATTCAAAAAACTTCTACATGAAAAGAAGTCTCTTATGTGGCCTTCAATTTGACATGAAGATATATCGACGTATTTGTATTTTATCAATAATATTCATTTTTATTCCTACATTGATTCGACATATGCCAGTGAACTCGAAATAAAAAAAAACATCACAGAGCCTGACTCATCTGTTTCATTTCTGGGTAGTTTACGAGAAAAAGACATTAATGGCAAACTGACAACAAACCTTGATAAACGTGATGACTTTGACTTTTCTATCGTTAACTTCCCTTAATATGTAGCAATATATCATTATCACCTGTACATGCGGAGTTTATGACTCCCAGGTGATTCAATACGCAATAGTACATGTATGTTCTACGTACGAACAATTTCTAAAACGAGGCAAGCCATTGACAAATAAGTTAATGATGCAAGGATGCCAACAGTCTCGTTTAAAGTGATTATTTCGCAAATTCTATTCTATTCTATATATAATGACCTTGTTAGTAAACACAACATATAGTTAAGTCGAATATTAACTGACTTTTTTCATAAAAATAGTTAGACCATTATTTTCTTACTGAACTGTCTACAAATTTTTCCGTTTGCTCGATCATGATAAGGAGCACACGGCGGATGTGACCGGTCGACAGGGGATGCTCACTCCTCCATTTCACCTGATCTCACCTCTGATATTTTTAGGCTTCTAATTTGTATTGTTTCAATGGACTTTTCAGCTTGATTACTGTTCGTTATCTTCATATTTGAAACTTCCCACAATAAAATCGAGAGAAATTTTCAGAGAAAGAGAAAAGGTATTAACTGAAACTAGAGTGTTCATTAAAGATGTAAATAAATATAAGAGTGGTCAACTTTTTATTTACTATAAGCATGATAGTTCACATTTGCCTGCAAAGAAATAAAACTGCAATAGAATCTGACAATCAAAGAAAATATGGTTCCCTAACCCTCAAATTAATAATTAAATTGACATTGTTAGAAATAAGTATTTATCATTTTATTAACACGTGTATCCAACAGTCCTCCAAAAGAGATTTCAGTCTGTCTTAATTGCAATTGTAAGTCTACACGATCCATTGTGGAATACTGATCCCGATTATTTTCATAGTATTTAAATATAAGTTTATGTGGTGACTGAATATCATACAGTTTCAAAGTACTGTATCATAAGCTCATAAACATAATTATATAAATGCAAATTATCAAAATTCTGTCTTTAAAAATTCAACAGTCATAAGTTAAATTAAACTGCCCGGGATATTTTTTGCACAGTAGGTCAAAGTTCAAGGTCAAGTGGATTGTGATTCTGGTATTTTTCATAATGTCTTGTAACAAACAGTGCACATGCTAAATAGCATAAACTTACCTCTTAAATGTCAAAAATATGCTGTATATCGGAATATGAACTATTTTAAAAAGTAGGTCAATAGTCAATGTCAAGGGTCAGAAGGTCGGTAACCATGGTAACTTACAAAAGCCATAGTGCCAAGCAATATATGTGCAAAATATCAAATTCATACCTTTTACAGTTCTCGAGATATAGGGTGTAACAGACGACAGACAGACGCCGGGTAAAGTGATCCCTAAGTGCTGCTCTGCTCTGCAGGCGACACAAAAAGTATGAAACACTCATTACAGATGTATTTAATTTCAGCGATAGTAACTGTTTTGCCAGTAAAGGAAAATATATTAGCCCCCCCCCTTAATCCATAATTGGATTTTTTCAAGACAGAAGTGGATATATACTCTCCCAACTATTCTAGATAAGATATTCAATAATTACTGATTATTCAGAAAAAAATATGTGTGATAATGAAAAATATGAGTCCAAAATGCTTGTTTAAAGTTCACTATCATTATTGTTCGAAGAAAACGATGACATCTTAAACTATTATATCTGACATCCTGTATTGCAATGATACATGTATGTTTCAATTTTCCAGGTCGCCCGCGTGGCGCAGTGGTTAGAGCGTCTGCTTTAGAGTCGCGGAGTAAGGAGTTGATCCTTACGTCGCGGGTTCGAATCCCACTATGGGACGTGGAGACCGGTCCTTCGGATGAGACCGTATAAACCGAGATCCCGTGCCGCAGTAGGTGTTGGCACGGAAAAGATCCCTCACTGCTCAATGGCCGTAAGTGCCGAGTATAGGACAAAATTTGCAGATCTCCACCGGCAAGTGGTGGCGTCTCCATATGAGTGAAAAATTCTCGAGAGGGACGTTAAACAACATACAAACAAACAAAAACAATCAATTTTCCAGAGCATATAGTACTGCATAAATTAAAAATTCATTTTGATGAAAGGCACTATCTGATAGTGTAAGAATTATAAAAAAAAATTTATATGATCTAAATCCATCACAATACTTTCGCTTAGAAACCCAAAGTGTGTATTCATGTTTAATAGGATGGTAAGTTTACGTACAGCAGACATTTGGGGAATGCCTATAGGAAATACATGTACAAACTATAGATTTAAAATACGGTTGAATGCAAGATTAAACCTTTTATTTATGATTAATTTTATTTTTATGATTACAGTATCCCTGTAATGACTGTTTCAATATTAGTATGATGTGAATTAGCATGAATCAAAACTGCAGTGAAAAGACCATCTAATACAATCAGTGGAGCTTGAAGATAACAACGTCTAAACAACAAATTATTTCAATGCATAAAGTAAAGTTTTTGATACATTTCTTTATCAATCTTCAATTACATAATTATCTTGCAATAGAATTTTTTTTTGGAGAAATAATATGTCTATATGAGATGTTTGAATATTCACAAAAGACATCCTGCGAGTAACCAATCAAAAGAAAAAAAAGATGTACTGAAATGTAACATGTGACTATGAATTTCTAACAAATGTAACATAATGATTTAAAAGAGTTAAAACAGTCTTTAGATATATGACACTTGTAATTGTATGCAAGAAATCGTTTGCTTAAATAATTGAGAAACATGTACATGTAAATAATTTTGCTTTTGAAAACATTTTTCTATCACAGCGTTTATCATAACTTGCGAACTTTCACGTATCTCAATTGATAACAGCGCCCGCAGATTGATCGGTATATCGTAGGTTCAAGCCCTGGCATTGACAATCCTACATCGAATTAAATTAATGAATTAAAATAGGTAGCAAATTGTTCCTTCGCCATCCCCTCGGCAGTTTAAAGTGAAATTTGCGGTAATTCCGGATGAGACCATAGAAACAGAGGCCCCCTGTCATAACAGGCATTGGCTCGCTTAAGAACCCTCACTGGTCAATTGGTCTGAGTACATTTTCGTCTACATGTACTTTGTATTTCTTTTAAATTTAGTAATTCTTCACTTAAATGAATGATGTTACCATGTCACCAAGCACAGTTGTTACTTTCTTATAACAGCTCTCAGTGGGGCCGTCTTTGAGAGCGTCAGTCTTCTAGTAAAATTTCAAAGTGGTAACTGTTTGAAATCAGCAAAATTCTACATGTATATGAATGAGAACATTATATATATATATATATAATATAATTATATATATATATATATATATATATATATATATATATATATATATATATATATATATATATATATATATATATATATATATATATATATATATATATATATATATATAAAACATTTCTTTTACGTAAACTTACTTGCATATATAATATAAGTGGCATTCGTTATACTGGAGACAACTGATTGCACAATAGGAAAATATCCACCTTAATCCAGCACTTCTCTGTGATATAATTCCAGGCATAGAAGACATAACTGAGTAATTTTGCCAACCATTTAAAGTGAAATAACCCTCCAATTCTATTCCACAACATACTTTGTATGTGACGAAAACCCATATTACAATTAAGAACATATCTTGGAACGTGTTAGTTATGCTTCTTCTTCTTTTTTTTAATTTGAAAAAGGAATCTTTGCATAAAACCACTGATCACTGGTACCAATGACTGATTCTATTATTTTGCTATAATATTTTCCAAGGCTTAAATATCAAATGATTGGTGAATCAAATCAATAATTGCCCCCTAACTATACGTCCAAGAGATGAAAGTATGACTTGCACGTGAGTAAGTTACATGAAAGAATTAACTCTTACTTTGAATGCACTAAAGCAAAAACAACAAAAACAAATATGCCCAATATACCTTCATAAACTTGTTTTTAAAATAATTTATATTATCACCTATGAAATGTATCTTCAGAAATTTAGCCATTGTGCCTTTAAACTTTGCATCGGATTCAATGCAGAAATCAATTTAATATCCGGACTAGAAGCTAGAACCTGTATTCACATTTTACGCATGCCTAATTCTGGTCAAAACGGAAATAAATATATCCTTCTCTGATCTATGGATGGCAGGAAATTCAAATGCAAGATTTAACTCAATGAATTGTTAAGGTTCTTTTTTGGCAATACTACATTTATATCTCAGTCTCTTAACACATTTAACTTGAGCTCGTAAAAAAATTATCATAAGCTTATCGATGAATTTTTTTTCCTGAGATGTGTTTCAGAATATAATATGTTAATAAAATGAATGACCATTCCTTTCTTCAATAACCTTAAGTTTTGTTCAGGGAAGCAGCATGCACAATGTAAATTTCCTACGCAAGTTTTATTTTGTCTTTTTTCAAACATATGCGTCACCTGATCACTCATTGCGAAAGTTTACTGGTTGTAGGATAATAATAGATGTAAAATACATGAAGTGGTGGCTATCAATGGGATATATAATATATTGAAACTAAAGACTAACGTGAACATGTTTTCCCTATTCACAATAAGAACTTAATTAGAGTGCAATTTGATTGTTGAGAGCAACAGCAAACCAACATTTTCATGTCATGTTTCAATATCTCAAACTTTTACGCCAAGATACCCATAACCCCAAGTTCTATAAATGAATCAAGGCAAGGGTTGTCATCAAGTGAAGTTTGTGGAAAATATTGGGTAGTCTTTGGCTCCAAGTTAATTATTTCCCAATCCTACGTAAATCTAACGTTTCTTTGATTTAATTTGCTCTTTATAAATAAACAGTTTGATCCATACGTAAAAACCAAAGGTTTGCAAAGCACCTATCAGAATTTATGAAATTGGATAGAATTTAGAAGGATGGAAATTGTCATTTTCATATCTAAGTTTTATATTCATACTAACTCTATTGGATTTTTTTTACATTTGCTGTAGAGCTTAAACCAAAAAAAACTATATTTACCTTTTCGAGACCAAAGATAAGCGTTCCCCCACAACAGAGATAAGAGTACTCGTAAATGTCATTTTTGGATTATTGGTTTATAATGAAATAGGTGAAGATAAGGAATAGTGATCAATCTCAAAAAATCTAAAAACGATACAAATCTGTGATCAGGGCACAAAACACAGACCTTCGGAAATTCAAGAGGGGGGATCAGGTGTCTAGGAGGAGTAAGCATCCCCTGTCACCTTATCTTCATGTGTTCACAGAAGTAATATGGTAAAAACAAGAACATGTACAATAGCGTCCTTTTACATGAAATTATGCTTTTCAATAACTGAAATACTTCTGTATATGATAGGCGAAAATCAAAAGACATCTTTTTTCTTCAATTTTATTAATGAAGGATGAATACATCATAGCCTTATGGAAAAAAAATTACTTAATTTCCAGGTATCAGAAAGCGATGAAAAACTAATTTAGCGAATTGCATTTCAAATGATTTTCCACCAAATACTTGCATTAATGAAATTTTCAACCAAGAGGTAAATGAGGAATTCAACGCCATAATTGAACCTTTATACTGATAAAATCTAGATAGTAAAAAAGGAACAGGATTTCATAGCATTAGACGGCAAATTTGATATAGCCTGAGAGATTGATTTATTGTATAATTGCATGCCAATAACTATTTGCTCTGGAAGGAAGTACATGTACATTGATTTTATAAATAAACATTAAAAAAAGATCAATAACAGTCATCAAAAGGTGAACAGCATCATATAACACTAACACTTACCTGCAGGCTGGATGCTTGTTTGTTTTCATATTTAACAAGGTGCTGATAGTTCAATCATTTCGTATACTGATTGACAAAATTCGTTTGAAAACAGTTCAAAAGTTGTACTTTATTGATTGAGCCTTACTGAAATTTGAAATTGTGACAATTGATTTGCCCTCATCCTAAACTGATTGGGGATCATGGTTGTAGAATAAGAATGCTTACATATTAGATTGACGAAAATTCGATTAGTTGAGACATATTTCCCATGACATTCAAATATAAAATACTGTAACCTTAGGTTCATTTTTCCACATATTAACAATCAGGGGAAAACTTAATACAAAAAGGTTTTTGCATATCTTTGTGAAAATTTGTCCTATTTCTAGAATAAAGGGTTCTATTTATTATATAGTATAAGTGCATTAATTTTTTTGAAAATCTTCTTCTCTGCTCCTTGGTATTAAGCAGATAAACTAAGTATGATGAGCAAGGTTACCTCTTCCAAAATTGCCCAGGGTCAGAGATCCTGTTGGGAGAGGGGATGGGGCTCTATTGATTACATAGTGGAAATGCTTATTTCTTTGAAAATCTTTTTTCTTCCCCTGGGTATTAAGTAAACAAACTAAATACATAGTAATGATGAGCAAGGGTGCCTGTTCGGAAATTGTAAATCGATAGAGCCCCTGGGTCTGGTGTTACGGTGGGGCTCTATTGATCATATAGTAAAATGTATTAATTCTTTGACAATTTTCTTCTCTACTCTTGAGTATTCAGCAGATAAACTAGGTGCATAGTTGTAATGAGCAAGGGTGTTTCTTCCAAAATTGTGACATTTTTGGCTCAGGGTCAGGTGTTCTGGTGTTAGGGTGAGGGGGCTCTAATAACATATAATGAAAAAGCAATATTTCTTTGAATTTTTTCTCTACTCCTTGGTACCAAGCAGGTAAACTAAATGCATGATTATGATGAGCAAGTATGTCTGTTTCAAAATTGTGAATTTCATGGCCCCTGGGTCAGGGATTCTAGAGTTAAGGTGGGGTGTGTTTAATCTGTAGTAAAAATGCATTACATGTATTTCTTCTCTCCTCCCGGGCATCTTGGCGTCAAACAAAGTACAAAGTTGTAATAAGCAAGGGTATTTTTACCAGATTTCTGAAATTCTGGACCACTTATTCAAGCATTATGGTGCTGGGCAGAGTTCTATTTTATATTCTACTGAGAGAAGTTATTCCCTTTTGCTATTGACCAATGATAATTAAACCCTGTAAAAATGTAATAGAAAGGTCAATTGAATATGAGATTTATACAAGAAGTTTTACAATATACAATACTATAAGTACTTTCATAGTTTTTAATGATCATAGACTTGAAAATAATAGATAAATCGAAAAATGAGACAAATACTTATACCTTATCTTTAAACCTTTAATGTTCTTCAAAGGCTGAGAAAGGCCTATGTGAAAGAGAATGAGATTGACTTACTAACAGTGCTTAAGCACTATTGTAAGCACTATTGTTTTGTTGAGTCTGCATGGTGATAATGACAAATATGGAGGAGGGGAGTCAAGCAAGTAAATATACCTACTTTAAGATTTGTTACGGAGTACTAGACTAATTATTTTGTTGATCCCCGATCATCGTATTTCTCTTGCTTTTGGGTAACATAGCTTCAGCTATCAGTTTATTTTGTTTTATTTCATACTTCTGTGGATTCTTTACAGTGTTGTGTTATGCTCATGTGACCATCAAGGCCCTGGGGCCTCTTGTTAAAGTATCAAAACAGTTAAATATTCCCAAAGAGGGAAGGCTTTTATTTAGAAAAATTTAAATTTTTTCTTTAAAAAAAAAGGTGCTTTGAACTGAAATTGACATTAATTAACAATGCTTGAGAATAGACCTGAGTATCGCAAGCTGCCTAACTATATGGGACGTATCATGATGAAGTTATGCATTAAACCATCATTTATCACGATACAGTTGACACTTTCAACAATTGAATAAATTGATATCTCTACCTAGTTTTTTGTTGCTTACCTCCACAGTAATAGAAAATATAAACTGAATAGCTGAACACTGTTTATAAAAGTTTATTTTACGTGAATCCACAGTTTTAATTAACATTGGATTCTTAGGTTTTTGATCTATCATATTTTCTGCCATTTTTGAACGTTAAAATTTGTTAGGTCGTATGAAGACATTGAAATTTGACTTTTATCGCGATATATATCTGAAGATAGAGTACTCGTATCGTGGGCCCCTGCGATTAAGATGATCGATGTATCACTATGGCACGCCGATTGCTTCAAAATTATTTTCTACACGACCTTAAACAAAAATTACACGAGTAAGTAAAAACTTACACAAAGTGAGGAAAATATACACAAAGTTATTGAAATTTACACAAACTATAGAAAAACTGCACAATCAACAAAATATTTACACGATATAGTGAGAAAATTACACAAACGTAAAAACGAAAACTGCACGAGTGAGAATACAACATCGACATAATACGCAACGCATTCTCATTGCGCACATTTCATTAATATTCATTAGAGAACAGGTCAATGTGGCTTGGATGCTTGAAACATACTATAAATACAAAAGGAGGAGTAAAGTGTTAGTAATCTTTTTAAAAAAGATTCTTTTAAAATTCCGCTAGACTCTCAAGAATATGTACAACGTATATTATACATGTAGATAAATTGACAGGCACACAATCTTAAACTTGTAGTATATGAATACTCCCGAATAAAAAACATTCTACAAAGAATACCTGTATAGATAACGTAAAAAAGGGTGTGTGTGCATATTACAGTTGTGTTTAATTGTTGGATTTTTTTTAGTAGGTCATTCCTCTATATAGCAATTTCTTTTGAAAGTTTAAAACAATTACATTATAGGCCTAAATTAAAATAAATAAAAACAACATGTGATATAATACAGGAGAGTTAACAACAAATCAAACTCAGTATTCTCCTCCACCACCCACTGAGTGTACTTTTGGTAATAATCAAGGATGTGCATGCGTGACCTTTTCATACAGAGATCCCTCCCTGCTGGTTCTGGAACGAAAGACACCTGTACCCTAATCGATTTATAGCTATTTGACACACAAATAATACCTTTTAATTAAAGATTACTGGCAATTCATACAAAGATTTTGAAGCAATGTTGCGATCATCTGGGTTGTGGAATTTGACCGAAAACTTTTTGGAAGTCAACAGTAAAGAAAATCGAGCAAATAATTGCGCAACTGAAATTTTGATATTGAAACGCATATCTCACTGTTTGATAAACGTATGTAACAAAGTAGTACATGTAGTCTTAACTTTTGAGCAACGTGTGGCGATTTCATAAAACTCCACGAAATTGTAAAAAAAATTATACAGTCGTCATGGTCGTTTTACTTATGTGAATTAAAGCTTAATTTTATGTTGTTTTTAATGTACCGGCGGTAGTCTATTTTGAATAGTTAAAATGCATATAACGTAGTGAAGAAAATTTAAAATTATGAAATACAGGCACGTAGTATCGTTTTTGAAAGGGGGCAGCCAGATTTTTTTTTGACAACCTACCTGAAAAAAACCTTGACAAGCAACAAAAAAGGTAAAGTGTCCAAACTCGAAAATCCTATTTCGTGGTGGGGGGGGGGGGGGGTGGGGGGGGTTCCACCTTCCATTTTGTTTTCGAAACACATTTTAATACCAAATTACTTTAATTTATTTAAACTATCCTACAACGGGGGGGGGGGGGGGAACCAGCTTTTCAGTGGACATTTACAATAGAAGTAGGTTATGTTTGGAAAAAAAGGGGGGCAGGCCCCTACTGATGCTACGTGCCTGAAATATTTTCTAAGAATACATATAATAGTCTATCGAAATCAGGATTGCAATTTAACTGATTTGTAACGATATTGTAAGGCCAAATTCAAGAAGATGTACAAGATGAACTTAATTAGCTGAGACTTGGCTACACATACATATTTATTTTCAGTGCAGATTTTGACAATAATTTTGCACACGGTAATAAAACAAAAATTTCTTGAAGTTTATATTCATCATATGTTTTCTTATATTTATTCGTAGTCATGCTCGAAGTAAAAACAAGACCTGGTTGATGCCATTGATACACATGTACAATATTGCTATAAAGCAAACTTTTTAATTACATATATACGTACAAAATTCATATTGCATAGATTAGGCTTTTTAACTCATAATCTGAATTTTCAAAAATGTTAGATTTGCACATGAATAATCTTTTAAAAAGTGGAGCTTGTATCAAATATGTTCCTTGAATGTTATTGAAGATTATTTTCATTTTATAATTATACAGTCATGTTCTTTTTATAATGACTATATCTTTGGGTAAAAAAGTGTTATTACAAAAAACAAGTGTTCGGATAATAATTAAAATTTTATGCATACAAATTCGAAATGTAAAGAAAATTTGTTATCTTGGAAAATCTTTGTCAAACCTCGAGCTCCATAAAGAACATGATTTATTTGCGTTTTTCAAGAGCGATAAAACACGTTCTATGTTCTTTCTATTTATTATAATATCCATTCCCATTTTCTTATTTGTAACATTGTACGTAGATGTATTTAGTTTAATTCATTATGTTTTAAAATTTCTGACGTGTCATTATGGTCCAACGATTTGAAACTTTAATAAATACATAGATTCAGATGTTGCGACTCAATCAATCCACGAACCAGATCCGCCACTAATGTCATTAGTTTTACCGGTGCCAGGATCATTTGAGTAGAGTTTTGTTATTTCATTTGGACAAATTATAAGTCACAAAATACAAAACCGCATGTATATAAAGCACATAGAGTATATATTTTTCCTTTATCGGTCCTTTTTATTAAAAGTGAAAACATTTATCAAGTAATCGCCATTACGAGTGAGGGTAACGCTTTCCCTTAGGAATGTCTTGTTTTTTATTGAGCAGTTTTTGACTGAAAATATGCGATATCATGGAAGGAATTCATAACAGTGTAGGCTACAGATATCCAACCAAAATTGATATCCTCATATTTTATAAGTAAAGATACATGTATAATTAGAAATATTTTTTTTTTATGTTTGACTTTAAAAACATACTGTGTATATCTAAGGTCAGGGAATCCCCACCTTTTAATCTTTTTGAAAATAAAAAATATCCAGCTAACCCCCAAATGAAAAAAAAAAAATCTGCTCAAATGAAATCATAATTAGTACAAATGAGAAGTATCGAAATAAATTCTACAATTTAATGATTATAATCAGCAATAATTCTGCCATCATTTTCATGAAGAATCCACTTTATTAATCGTTTTATTATGCATGTGTTAATTTTATTTTATACAAGTAATTTCCGTTAAAGTTGTATCTGTAAGTTAGATAATTTTAAAAGGCCATAGAGCGTATATTTAAAAAAAAAAATCATTCTATCATTTTATTAAAGCAAGATCTGTTTATCGTTAGGAATTTAGGGTTTGCTGTGTATTACTTTTAGTTCAGAGTCGAGTGCATCATATGCAATGGTACTCCCCCCCCCCCCCCCCCGCATTATAACACAAACATGCGATTTCTTTCTTGTCACAATTTATGTCCGGCATCATATAATACCTCCATATTTTGGCTAGGATCTCGGTCAATATAAGAAAAATATAATATCTCCGAACAACTTTTAATTTTTTTCACACAGTTCACAAGAAAACACTTCATTCGTTTGATTGGCATTAGCTAGAAATCGGATCGAGTTTTAGCAAAGAAATAAAGAAGCAAACAAACATGCATATCATCGTCAACGCCATTTTCTCTCGATTACATCCAGCATTCAAGAAGAGATAAAGAGTACAGAAAACCAAGAACACAATGAATATTCTATGTGCATAATAATGATATGCGCAGCTGTATGCGCAGTAAAATTGCTTGTGTAATTTTTAGTTTCCTCTGCTCGTGCAGTTTTTGATTTTACGTTTGTGCATTTTATACCCATTAATCGTGTAAAAAAATTTCGGATTCGTGTATTTTTCGTTATGTTTGTGTTAAAATCTTTCAAACTAAGTGCAATTTTTACCGATACGTGCATTTTTATTTTACTCGTGTATATTTTTCATCAAGCTCGTGTATAAAATCGTGATCGTTGTGCAGAAAATAATTTTGAAGCAATTGGCGTGCCATATATCACTGTATAATTACATCTCTACTTGAGAACCTGAAATACACACAGACAACAAAGGGGAAACAGAGACCAGAAGAACTCACACTTCTGGGCCCTGTTTTAGAAAATAACGTACGATGAAATATGGAATTAACGAACAGTAATCAAGCTCAAAAGTCCATTGAAACAATACAAATACGGATCTATGAAGAACATCAGAGTTGGGATCAGGTGCCATTGAGGAGTGAGCATCCTCTGTCGACAGTTCACACCCGCCGTGTGCTCATTGTCATGATCGGGTAAACGGAAAATCCGTTGACAATTCAGTGTTTAAATAATGGCATAACAATTAGTATGAAAAACGTCAGTCAGCATTCGACTTAATGACAAATTGGATTTGCTGACAAGGTCATTGTATCGACCATAGAACTTGCGAAATGATAACTTTAAACGAGACTTTGATATCATTGTTTCATCAACTTGTTTGTCAATATCTTACATTGTTTATAATTTGTTCGTATGTGGACCATCCTCTTGCGTATCGAATCAACTGGGAGATATAAAAACCATATGCAGGTATTAAGGGTAAATTGCTACATAAGGGAAGTTGACGATGTCATCACGTTTATCGTAAAGTTTTGTTGTTAGATTACCATTTACGTCTTTATCTAGTAAAATATCCTAATATGAAACATATGTCAGACTAAGACCAAAATCCTTAGTTGGTAATAAAATCTTCCTACCTTGCATAAATATATCTATTTAAATTAATATTAAAAAGATTAAATCCATTTTCAAATCAATCTTAAGAAGAGTTTTATTCTCAATATTATATTATGGTCTTAGTCGTACATTTTTTTTTAACTGGACCCTTGAACTGAAGATTTCATAGCCTACTGCTACTGTTTGTGTCAACGAGTTCATTTTTTTTCAAGTTGTTTTAATGATTTTTTAGAATGCCTATTATACACTTTCCCTAAATTTGTAATAAAGTAGTAGTTCCTAAGCTAACTATTGACTATTAGTGAACAAGCGGGCCGATGCACATCTTGTTAAACGTTTGTGAGTGATGGTAATCTGTAACATGATCTGGCAAACCTGTGCCGAGGCACATTATTGTATTTGAAAAACACGGTGTTTTTTTTTCAATTTTCTTCGTCAGTACTCCATCAATATAATTGAGAATCTTCACAGTAGATTTATATTTAATATAGATTTATAAAAATAAGTTTTCGATGTAAATATTGCACTCAAGAAAACGTAAGGAACAAACATTATTTTATAGTTTGCCATAACCAATAAATTTTGAATGATTCCGATTTTCACATTGTATAGTACAAGGAATGATATCTTCTTCAATACCATGTGCTACGCTACGGTTACGGGTATGCTTTACAATAATACCTCAGTTGGATATCTCTTGAAATACGAAGTTATATTATTGTAATTATTATTATTTAAGAAGTTGACTATAGTTTACAACCATCTAATATGGCTAGGCCACTGGATAGCTCTTCTAGCACGTTATGTATAGGCATAATTACCACGGATACCACACAAAAGTGGGCGGGTCCCAACTGACTTATTAAAACGCATGTTTAATGTATTCAAAAGCATCCCGATATCGGTCTTAGTGTATACTTTCAATCGAAATTTGCAATAATACAATAGAACAAAATTTTAAAGAGTGAAAATATAAGATGAAAGTCCGCATTGTAACACTGAAAAGTAAAGTGAAACTTGAAGTGGCTTTATAAACATTGATTACTAGGCTAATAAGTAAGAAATGCTTGAAATTTGGTCACTCTCTTTTGAGCTTCAGTAATTTGGGTAGAAAAGGTTTAACACGACGCCAATGAATGACCTTTCAGAAATTCGTTTTGATCAAGTTCTAAGGAAAAAAGTGCCTTTATAATTATAACGTTTTTGCACGATGTAAATGTAAAATATATTTGTACAGAATGGAAAACTGAGGCAAATTACACCAATACAGAGGACTAATATGAACGGAGATAATTTAATCTTAACACAATCTTAATTTGTCTTGTATTATGGTGTATTCTTCTCTTTCTCTCTTAGATATATATATATATATATATATATATATATATATATATATATATATATATATATATATATATATATATATATATATATATATATATATATATATATATAATCTACAAGGCAATTTAAATGTAATTCAAATGAACCGGATGCATAAAGAATTTCATAGAGCTTTACGCAAATCCATTTACGTCTTAGCTCTCTTTAGAAAAGAGGCCTTCGAGAAAATAGTTTTTAAGTACACATTGCTTGTCAAAATGATCCCAAACATTACCAATGTTTCCATGAACATGTTTTGTTAAATATAGTATGTTCAAAAAGTTGAAATATCAAAAGAACTGTTTCACGAACTCACTCCCTTTTTATCCGCCAGCGGTTTGGATGGACATGGTTGAAGGAGATAATGTATTTTTACTGTTTTTTCCAGATTATAAATATCAATGTTATTTGTTAATTAATCAAAACAGCTATGGCAATCAATATTTGCGCTGCTCCACAAATTGTAACCATATATCTGAAGCCAAAAAGCAAGCAAATATCTGTGGAACGCCAAATTAATATATATTCAAATATTTGAACCTATCTTCAATTAAGTGTACCTATCTTCAAATCAATTGTACTTATCTCTAAATGAATTAAAGATAGGTTTAATTTAATTATACCTATCTTTAATTTATTTGAAGATAGGTACAAACGATTTGAAGATAGATACAAACGATTTGAAGATAGGTACAAACGATTTGAAGATAGGTATATAAACGATTTAAAGATAGGTACAATTGATTTGAAGATAGGTACAATTGATTTGAAGGTACAAATGTCATCAATTAAAGATAGGTATATTTGATTTAATGATAGGTGCAATTGAATTGAACCTATCTTTAATTATAAAGACACTGACAATAACAACTACTCCCCATAAAATTGCTTTGTTCGGTTCCCTCCATGTTCAAGTCGCTGTTACAGGGAGCTTTCATTATTTTCTATAACACAAAACGAATTGAACCTAGGTATAATTGAATTGTACCTATCTTCAAATCCTTTGTGGATATGTTTCAATTGTGCCTATCTTCAAATCAGTTGTACCTATCTTTAAATCAGTTGTACCTATCTTCAAATGAATTAAAGATAGGTATAATTCAATTGAACCTATCTTTAATTGAATTAAAGATAAGTGTAATTCCATTAAAGATAGGTGTAATTTATTTCAACCTAGATTTAATTATTTAGAGATAGGCATAATTATTTACACCTATCTTTAATTCATTTCGACCTATCTTTAATTCAATTGTACATATCTTTAATTCAATTGTACCTATCTTCAATTCATTTGGAGATAGGTTCAATTATTTGAAGATAGGTACAATTATTTGAAGATAGGTTCAAATATTTGAATATATGTTAATTTGGCGTTCCATAAATATCCGCCTGAAACAAAGCATTTGCCAAATTGTTTCTGAATTTTGTACATTCACAGTAAAATGATTGGACAAATATCTGTATATAAATAGAATAAGGTTTGAAAACATCTCTATACGCAGTTGTAGAGGTAATTCCTAAGAAAACTTTTTTCCGACATTAATTGTAACAGGAGTATCTTTCTCTTGAATGACGCGTAGAACTGTAGACTTGATTGAGAGGATTACTGACAGAATTGGTTGCTAAAATCTTAATTGCTACTTTTTTTCGTGTCATATCGGCATATTTGGAATTTACTCATTGATATTTTAATTAATTAATTACATCAAAGACAAGTGAACGTAAACTATCCTTTGAGAAAATTCCACGATAGGGTATCAAAATGCATGTATGTTTCAGAGGTTAAATGAATGACTTTGAAGGTAACTGCATAACTGATTTATGAGCTATTAACAAAGAAAGTTGTTCAAAATACTCAAAATTAATCAACATATCAATTAGAAAAATGAAAGTTTTAATTTTTATACTGAATCTTCAAAGATGAATTTAATTCATCATATGACCAATGAAGTCATTCTAAATGAATCTCGGGTATATAAATAATCTATAAATATATCAAAAGAACAGATTCTGATTCGAATTAGAATCAACACGTCATTCTACACAATGTAATGTTATTTGCTTAATCGCCAAAAAAATAAAAAATAAAAAAAATCACATGAATCACAAACGTTAACAAGATTTGATAAAGCTTTATTTTACATTAATTATAAATTATGACGGCATGAAACGACAATATCAACGAAAATAATTTTTAATTTCCTTTTCCGTTTTAAGAACACTTTGGTCACTCAAGGGATATATATTGCTATTTTCGTACGCCCTGTGTTGTCCGTATATGCACATTTTCAGTTTCTTAAACACCTAATCAAATTTCATCTTCTTTATCCATGATTATCTAACTGACTTACATTTACTAGTATTTAATCCCTACTTAACATATAATATAAATGTTTAAGACGTTATTCAGGTTGTAAAATCCATGCACCATCGGTTCAGGTTCTAAAATAAGGTAGCTTAGTAACATATTTAAGAAAATCATTTGATTCTACAATTCGAATTCCAGTTGTAGAGAACTGTACTTTACTTTCATGATAAATTCAACATATATAAGAAGCGATGTCTAAAAGAAAAATTATCAATTCGGATTACTTATCAAACATATCTCAACTCTGAAATACATTACTACCAAAAATTGTAAACTTGAAGACTTTTTTAAAATGATGAATGGAAAAATTGTTTATTCTATTAGGCAGGTTCTGATAAAGTTGTAAAAGATATAGACTCTAACACTGATCAATTAAGGACAGATGATACAAACAAAAAAATTGATGCCTGGATTGAAATATATTTTTGGACCTATTTTGATTGTAAATGATGCAAATATTAAAATTCTAAAATATTAAGAAATTGTAAACTTTCTGTGATGTTCCAAATTCTACCTTTTTGTCGTCACCCTTGTAATTCAATACAACTTTTCATCAATCAGTAGCACATTATTGTGAAAGCTTGAATGAAAAATGTGAATGTGGTTAAAATTATTCACTTTACTTACATAAACATGGCTTGTTTGTTTTTTTTCATGATACTTGAAAAAAAAAAGTTTGTATCATGTCTTTAAACTGTTGACTCAGTATTTTCCTCAATTGACAACAAGCTGCATCACTTTCTCCTTCTCTCTCTCTTATAGTGAGCAATCAATTTCAAATGAAGTCTTTAAATTTACATCATGAAGCCATTGCCGATTTGTCTTTGCGCTGTTTCAATGATAGAATTTATGAATAAAGTATCTTTTAAAGAATATTCATTTGGTTAAAGGTTATTTTCATTCTTATGTGGACTTGATATAAACCAGCGTACTTGCATTGAAAGAAACCAGAGAGTCTACAAAATTTTTTTCATAATTAATGTTTTACTGACTATAGACGCTAAACGCCAAGTTACAACTAAACTATACATGTAAAACAAAAAACTACAGCTTTTCTAACGTAAATACTCTCTATTTAAGTCGTAATATTCAATTATCATCTGCATATGGAGTTTATGTCTCCAAATTGATTCAGTGAGCAAGTGCGTGTTTTGAGTACGATTCAAATTAACCCAGACAGACTACTGACTAATAAGTTGATGTTACAGGGCTTTCTATTGAGTCTCGTTTAAAGTCATTATTTTGCATATTCTATGGTCTTTATAATGACTTTGTTCGCAAATACAAATCGCTTGGTATGCTTGGGTCGTATTTTGACTGAAATGTTTCCATACCAATTGTAAAGCCATTGTTATATACTAATTTTGACTATTGATTATTCCATTTATCGGACCAAAACAAAGGGTTCACGACGACTGCGACCTGTTGACATGGGATGACTCCTAAGCACCTTATCCAATCTCTGGTGTTTTCATAAAAGCAGAAAGAGATAATAGCACAGAACAACCACTCTTTCAATGAACATTTTCAACAGTAAAAGGTTACGTTTTGGGGAAAAAAAAGTGCCTGAGACTGATAAGGGATATTTACTTTTAACGAAAATTTAACTGTTTTCTGAAACTAACAATTTAAATACAGTATCAATACTGCCATAGTATAGTACCTGTAAATGACATATATGAGAGCAAATTGATACTAACGAAAAATATCTTACTGTAACTATTTGAGGAGGTATCAATATAACCAGAAGTCTCTGACGAGACTGTAGCTCTACTGGTTGTACTTATAAAGGAAGATAAAAGTAGCACTTGGACTTCAAACTTTGCAACAGCAATACATAAAATAATGATCCTTGGTTTAGTCTCTTTTTGTGGCAAGATTTATTGCAATCAGACTAAAACTGTAGGAGGAGTAGCGTTTTGAAAGTATTTCAAGAAAATTTCTATTTTAAGTAACCATGGCAACACTGTTCATCAAAATCAACAACTGGTATAGAGAATTATGTATCTTATTGTAGTCTACTTGTGCGCTAAATTATCCTAAAATCAGACCAAAACTGAAAGAGGAGTAGTATTTTGAAGGTATTTCAAGGAAATTTCTATTTTTAGTAACTATGGCAACAAAAATCATCGAATTCTAAAATCCATACAAAGAATTATGTATCTTAGTGTAGTCTACTTGTTTGCCAAGTTATACTGAAATTGGACCAAAACTGTAGGAGAAGTAGCGATTTGAAAGTTTTTCACAGAAATTCCTATTTTTAGTAACCATGGCAACACCGTTCATTTAAATCAAAAACGATTTATAGAATTATGTATCTTAGTATAGTCTACTTGTGTGCCAAGTTATATTGAAATCAGATCAAAACTGTAGGAGGATTAGTGTTTTGAAAGTTTTTCACAGAATTTTCTATTTATAGTAACCATGGCAACACCGTTCATTGAAATCAAAAACCGATATAAAGAATTATGTATCTTTGTGTAGTCTACTTATGTGCCAAGTTATATTGAAATCAGACCAAAACTGTAGGAGGAGTAGTGTTTTGAAAAATTGTTTACAGACGGACGGACAGACAGACAGACGGACGGACGACGGACACCTTACTATCGCATAAGCTCTTCTGGTCTCTGACCAGTAGAGCTAAAAACGCAATAAAGAAACGTCTGGGCATTTGCCATCATCCACTCGACTACAAAATTTTCTGTGATAATTTTTTTACGTATTGTTTTTTCTCATTTACCAACAGTTAACAGCGATTTGAACATATTACTCCAATATTCAGTAAATTGTAAAAACATCAGTAAATTCTAAAGGAAGACATTCACATGCATGAAATTTTTTAAATTAATTTTCAAAGAATTATCTTGCATAGAAACAAACAGATGGGCAAAGAAAAGGCAGAATCATCACTGAATATTTCTGCTATATTTTGAAGGTGAAACATATTGTATTCCTGGGTCGTTTTGCAGGAGTTTTGTACATACAATATATAACAAATTCTCAAGGGAAAAACTTCATACTTATTTACGAAACTTTATTCTGAAGAAAACATATCACAAGTGGAAGACGATTGGCATTAACGAATCTAAAACAGCATAATCATGAATATAAATGATAAAAAATAGGGAATAATAATTTTTATAAATACATGTTGTAATGATGCTTGACTGAAAGTCTGTCATTTAGAAGTACATTTCAGAATTTTTCATAATTGTAAATAAATGCAACAGTAATATTTTATTTAACTAATACAGATATGTGTTAACAATTTCATTAAACAGTCAATACAATACAACTATCATGCATATACAGCATTGATTTCCATATCTAATAAGGCTATATGAAACAACTTATCGTAAAAACGTTAAGTTTATCAAGATTAAATTAAGGTACTAACAATCTTTATCAACCTTGTGTAGAGAAATTCACAAGCACTTAAAAATGATTTGATGATGGTGATTACTTATATGTATGAAAAAAAAATTAAATAAAAACTTACATACTTAATAATAAAAATATAATTTTCACAAACTTATCTTTATGACAATGCTAACCTTTTACAAAGTTTTTGCATAGTGTATGGACTTTTAAACAAAAGTTTATTTTGAATAAAATAGTCCTCTATCAAAAAGAACAAGTGTCCTATAAAGGATACTGTAGAAACTGTGTGGCTGAATTATGGTAGAATTGGAATGTGAGCAAAGACCTACACAGAAATATACAGTGACTACAGCTATGTTATATTCTTTCACATACACTATACATCATACTGAAACCAAAGAAAAAAACAGAAACAGTATGCATAAAATAAAAAAGGATGGGTTTCACAGAATAATGGTAATCTTATTTCCAGGTAAGAGAACTCTATCTACTGATGTGCAAGATATCTAAAAGTAAACGCAATGACATGAGTGTGTATGTTGTGTGAAAACTATGCATCTAACTATGTTTCGGTAAATATTTGTGTTACTGTTGGTCCATAAAGAAAAGAGTTACATGGTAATTAAATGCTTATACTCAAGTATTTTATCATATTATTCTTCAAGCAAAATAACATTCATGGAAAATGGATAGGGATATTTTAAATTCATATTGGATATTGTTCGCTTAAAAATTTTGCTAATAATTCTTTACCGTTGATTTTTTTTTTTTTTTTTTTTTTTTGTTTGTTTTGAAGTTCATTAATGGCAGCTTTAATTTGAGATGGAGTCATGAAAGTGTTGAAAAAATGGCAACAGCAGAAGAATAGAATATGAATATTAAGGGTAATTTATCTGCAAAATCTTCAGCTACATATAGAAAAACAGCATTTCTAAAGTATAATACAAATTACCACTGTAAGAACAGTACCCCATTGCATGATTTTAACGTATTTCAAATATGTATAAAATCATTTTAAGTTTCAAAAAAAAAAAAACTCTACAAAAAATAAACATAAAAGTAGATAAAAGTACATCATTTTGATATGAATATATATAGATCCCTTCATGCACACTGTATTTACTGTTTACTTGGCATTCCTTGAAGATGACTCAAAAGATATATACTACTTGCAATTATCATCTACAAATAACTAGTTCTACTTTCCCATGGCACATAAACATTTTCTGCAAAATTAAAAAAAATGTGTTTAAAGTGTGGTGTTCTTTTTTTCACATTCTAGCCTATAAAGTTTGCCAAAACACAAATATATACTCACTATTTTAATACAAGTTGTGTAACTCTAGTCTATTTCCTGCAACAAATTATATGGAAAATGTATCAAACATGAGTGAAAGTGATACATGTAATGTTTTTATATTACTCAACTTCAAAGACAATATATATACCTGGTATATAATTAAGGACACAAGTCTTAATGAAAAGTGGATTTTGTAGAATTTTTTTTCAGTCATGGAATCTGTGTTTGTACATAAGATTACACAAGTATATACATTGTTTTTTATAGTTGCCAACAAGCTATATCCAATACACTGTAGTTTATTTTTCCTTTAAAATGAAGCTCTATCATTTTTCAGTTTAAGAAATTTAAGTCCTGAATTCTTAAAAAAAATGAAATGACTTCATTTGTAAAAAAAAAATCACTTTCCAAATATTGTCAATGATCTTGATGAATAAAAGTAGTAAAATGTTCTGGCAAGCAGATACATGTACTAGTAAAATACTAGGGCAAATGTAGGAAAACATGTAGGTGTTGCAGATATGATTAATAAAATGTGACCATTACAAGCAATGCTTCATTTCATTTTAGGGCTGGGTTGAAACACAGACATGTAACATATTTGACACCAACCTAGATAAAAGCACCCAATTTAAAGGTCATTGTCTGATGTTGCTTGATAATTTGGCATAGACCTCTCGTCTTCATTCACAAGTCCCTAGTGAAATTTTGGATTGTATATTATACCTATCAACACTGACTGACTGTGTTTAGTAATTTACATGTATGTGTAGAATTTATCTTGCATTTTTTGGTTACTTATGAATTTATTTAAAAGAAAATGATTTGTTTAATATTTTGAACACAATGAAAATTTTCATTGATAATAATAGGCTAAACCTTTCTAAACACAAGTATAGATGAGAGGCTTTTTTAACTTAATTTTCTAATTCATATATTTTCTATACTTGGTCATATCAAAAAATTTTGAGACGTGATAAAAAACCTTGAATTATATTACCTAACACACACACACACATATATATATATATATATATATATATACATACATACATACATACATACATATATATATATATATATATATATATATATATATATATATATATAAAGCACTAAAAATGACCAACGACACGAACAATAATAATTGTCAAAGAAATCTGGAATGCTATGAATTGTGTCCGTTCTATCGGGTGTACTCTGGTCTTCACTCTGGTGTTCAGTAGTTTAGTAGTAGTGCTAGTTGTTTTTGTTTCTCTATTTCCTTTGTTTTTATGACTTCTTAACTTTTTTCTTTGTCCTGAGGAAGGGACAGGTTGTCCCGAAAATTTGACAATTATTATTATTCGTGTCGTTGGTCATTTTTAGTGCTTTATATAAATTTCCTTCCGTGACCTTGTAGCTACTTAGTAGATCCGACACTTAGGATATACAGTGTTGTTGGTTTTTAGTGCTTATATATATATATATATATATATATATATATATATATATATATATATATATATATATATATATATATATATATATATATATATATATATATATTCCCAGGAATTTTCTGTTTTACAGATTGAACAAGATTTATATAATTGAAAAATGCCTTGAGACTATGAGAGTTGGGTATTCTGTTTTCAAGTACTCTGAGGTTTTAAAAGAAAAAAAGAAACTTGAAATAAGAAAATTACATTTATTTATTTACTTGTAGCAATTTTACATTTTCAAGTTGTATCTCTAATATGTCCATGAGCTACAGGCACAAAGTCTAGATTGACAATTATTGCAAATCTTTCACATAGCCTAATGCTGAAATAAGGAACATTGTTTGAGAATATCTATTCCTGCTATTTTTAAAATTAAATAGTAATTTTCAAATGAATCTCTTCAATTAAACTTTATTCCAAAAAAATAAGTTCTTCATTGTTGTTCCCGAAAAAATTCATTGAAATCATGAATATTAGTCTGACAAAAACTAATTATCCTCATATTAAATATTAAACTTCATATATTTTTAAGTGGAAGGTTCTGAGATTCAAAAAAGATAAAAAAAATTGCTGTCAGTGGTCTTCAACACTGTAGAAAAGTAGCATTTCTTGCATTTTGATATTTGTGATCAATTTTAGACTCCTCTTGTCAATAAAATATAGTAATTAGTTGTCTGATTTTTTTCCTTATATAATTCATAGAGAGGAATTTCTTACACATGTACTAGTATACCCTCATGTAAAAAGCTATATATTTTTCATCCTTGATAAACATGGTAGAAACATGTATATCTAAAAGGAGTCAATTTAAAGATATCATATATATGATCCTTCGTAATTCATGCTTGTTTGTGTGTGTGTGTTTTTTTTAAATCATCTCACTACTGTTACATTTTTTATAACAGTATAAAGATGTTTCGCGAAAATAATGTACTTTATAAAAAAACATATTAATGCAACCTACTTTATATGCATCATCTCCAACAACTTGCAAGTATTTCTTCTCCTTGTAAAGATGTCTGGCCTTTAGAATATAAAGTACTGCTATGTCACAAATGACTGTAGCCTACAAAATAAGACATAAAGTTCAAGATTACACACTTATTATAACAAAATATCTAGAGATTGAAATAATTGCAGATTAATATATTATACATGTATATATGTAAAGTAGATAAAGAGATTCACTGACCAATATGCTATTCATAAAGTTTTCTATCAAAATTTGGACAAATATTATTTTCCTTTACTATATGTTCTGTCATTTGTAACTGATCTCAACTACAACCTTTATGTCAATCATGTTAAAGTTTCTTTAATTTTTCTAATTTAAATTTTTGTTTTACATTTAATAGTATATACACTGTACATGCAGACCTGTACAAATTGTTTTATTCAGAAAACTTATATTGCAATCCCTTCTTGACCCCATGTACCATGAGTTTAAACAATTTGGAATCTACATGATACATTAAATGCAAATATCATCACTTCGACATATATTTATTACCAGTACATTGCCCTTAAGACTGTTCAATGTTTTGGTCAAAATTTCTTCTACAAATTTTTTACAAATTTTACCCTTGCCTCTTCGGGGGGGGGGGGGGGGGGGGGGGGGGGGGGGGGGGTAAAAAAAACTAACAAACTTGAATTTATATCTGGGTCTCATTTATGATGTATAGTGAAATATTCTCACAACTGGTCTAGATATTACTGTATAAAGGTTCATTTTTGCCCTTCCACACACATAAAAATTTTGCCTCATTTTAAATTTGCCTGACACAGTTGTTTTACAGAAATACATTGCAACTCTGTCTTCTATAAATTTGCACCGTTCATGGTAGCTCATTCGGTAGAGCACTCCCTCCGTGATCGGAAGGTCATGAATTCGAATCTCAGGCGGCTGACCTAAGTCGATAAAAAATGGGTTGCAACTGTTCCTTCGCCATACGCTCGGCACTTTGAAGTGAAAGTTGCGGGTCCTTCAGATGAGACCTTAAGAACCAAGGTCCCGTGTCACGGAAGCATTGGCACGATAAAGATCCCTCACTGCTCAATGGCCCTGAGTGCCGAGTAAAGGTAAAAATTTGAAGCCCTTCACCGGTATATGGTGACGTCTCTATATGAGTGAAAAATTCTTGAATGGGATGTAAAACAACATACAATCAATCAATCTATGAATTTGCCTCATTTTAAATTTATTCACTTGTGAGGATCAGGGCAAAAAGGGGTGAAAACAAAAATAGGGCAAAAAAAAATCCACATAAACAGAACATCTGTTTTTAATCTTTTTATTTCTTCCATTATTTCCTAAATATCTCCCTTAGGTAAGGACATGATTCTTCCTTAAATCTACTCTTTTACCCTAAATTTCTGTGAACCAAATTGATAGTTCTGAAATAAGACAAATTACATACAAAAAGCAATGACGGATTACAAATAAGAACCATAAAAAAAGGCTTCATATATGCTTTAGCTTAAAAAACTGTCAAAATGGTTAAGTTAAACTTTCTTTTAATCATCCATTCATTCAATAAATAAAAACTCAATGACTTACTATGGACAAAAGGGCAAGACCACTTCCAATATTGGTAAAAAATGGAACAGGTGCAAATTTGCGCCCCTGACCGGACACAGAAATCACAAACTTTATTCCATAGGCTTTATAAAGTGTCCTGTATTCTGTTCCATTTTCAAATTTAAAATTTTTGGAATACCTACAAAATATGTATTCTTGGCTTAAATTATGCTTTAAAGTGAATATTGTATTACTCATAGTCTCCTGTAGAAAAAAAACCCACATAAAATCCAGGAAATACATGAATATATAAAGGTTTAAAATTTAAACAAGGGCACTGTAAAGAGGAGCATCCCCTCACAAGGAGCATATCTATAAATCAAGTCAGCATTTGACATCGATTCCGATGCAAATTATGTCACTTCCATTTTGCACAAGGACAAACTTACACATACACACAAGCGCGTAACTATATCCCCTCCAACTCCACTGTGAGGGGATAAAAAGAATACAATCAACATTACACATTTTTACCACCTTTTCACAATTAATACATGCATTATATTTGCAGACTATAATCTTAAACAGACTTTCATTGGAATAAATACATAGCATTATAGCGTAAAAGAGAGAGGGCACCTGAAGTTGTATCCCTTAGATATTTTGTAGGTACTACTGTCCAATCTCCTGAAGCTGTATTCAGGTAGACATTCATCCACTGACAAATCCAAGTTACAGTTCCACTTTATCTTCACTTGAATCACACCTCCCTAGTCAAAATAATTATATTCTTAATCAAAGTAAAATAGAAAAAAAAGATTAAGACCTATACATTTAATTAGAAAGAAGAAATAATGCTCAAACCATAAAACAAATATCAATACAAACTCTGACTGTCTTTCATTGAAAACCCACAGAGTCCTATTTCTACCTATTTCTTGCAGTAACACAGTTGAAGAATTTATGTTTATATTTTCAGCATTGTTGACATAAAGATTTACAAACCATATTTTCACGATTTGTAATTTTAAAAAATATTAAACATTCAGCCCCCCTTTGACTTTAGGGATTAATTTTAAATTGGAGGGGTTCTAAATACATGTATATAATTTATTATGGCCGTGAAATACGAACCACCCTAGTTTTATTGTTGTGCTAACAAAAATATTACCCTGCATTAAAACTACTTTATGTGTATACAAGCACCTCCATTCACTCAAGGGATAATATGGTAAATTCAATTAACTACTTCAATACTCATCCTTCATTTTCAAGAAATGAGTTTTGGATAATGAAAACAAAATACTGAATTTCAACCAGAGTGTGAATGTAAATGTTTCCATTATAAAACTTACCATAGTAAATTATTCAAAAATGCATGGGCTTTTTTTATATTTATGATTGAAATTTTAAAAATATGTGTCTGAAAGCACTAGAACTGAATTACCTCTGTAGCTAATTCTTCATATCTACCTCCTGCACGATTACAATATCACTCAACACAAATATAGGACAATACTTCGATACTGGATCGTCCAGATTGTTTCGACAATTTGACAACTCTTCATTTGATTGAAACCCTAAGACATTTCTCCTGCAAATGCACACATTCACCTCAATTCAATAGTAAGTTTTCAAAAATTGAATTAAAAACAAGACAATCTCCTTATCAGCCAAACAATTTTACTGCTTAATCTGAAAAAGAAAGAAAACTGTTGTCATCTCAAAAACCTGCACTCTGAATATTTTAAGTGTGCACTAAAATTAAGTCTCCTCTTTTAATATACTTGACCAAAAATATAATATATTTTTTTCTTCTTGCATTTAAATTATATATAATCCTCTTTTTATGGGAACATTCTCAAGGAAATTCAATGAAATGATACAAATTAATGATTAAGCCTGAATGACGGTGATGTTCAATTTTATTTAATGAGAGGCAATCTTTACATTTAAAGTTGTGAAACCAAAAAGCACTGTTTTTTCATGCAGGGTGAAATGTGCATATGCAGGAAAAATAATGTTTTTTTTTTTTCATTTAAAGCTAATTAGTCCATAAACTTAAATTATAAATACACTAGACTACAAATGACAACATTCTGTTGAACTGGTGAAACTATGTTTAACAGGAAGGTAGTTTATAGGCCATAATACATTTTTCATCTAAATTCTTGGATTGTTAATCATAATAATTATATATGTTTTACACTGGAGAATGCTGGTCTTATAGTAGGTTACTTTCTTAATATGCATGAAGACTGTGGATTTATATTTTTCAAAAAAAAAAAAAAAAAAAAAAAAAAAAAAAACAACAAAATAACTTTACAAAAGAAATTCACTTCCACGTCTGCTATATTTCTTCACTGTTCAGTTCAACATAGATTACAGCTAAGAAATCATCATTTTAAAAATCTAAATCTGGACATATCACTTTTTTGGAATGGTATGTGTTAGCTGTGATACTGAAACTGCACCTTCAGAACTTTACAAAGGAATTTTCTTGTCACACTCTGTTCGAATACATAACCAATTCAAGATTGGAATTAACAAATGCAGCATTCACAACTGTATACTATGGTTGAAACATTTGAAAATTGCAAAAAGTTATGGTATAAAGAAGCAATGCATCTTGTTAATAAAATAAACAAAATTAAGTAGTTAAATAAATATCAAATATATATGTAAAAATCATTCCTATTCCTTCAGTGAACAAGGAGATACTTAATATATATACATGTACATGTATACGACCATGCTTAAAAAAAATGCTTGATTTGTCTCTTTCTTTTAAAGCAGCATGTTGGAGGGAAAAGAAGATATTTAATATTTATCTTAATAAGACAATTAAACACATCTGATCTAATCCAGCTGTATAAGAGAAAAAAAGTTCAAAAGTTTGACAAAGAACAAAAACAGATAGCAATGGATCACTACAAAGTGACAATTATGAGCCCTAAAAAGTAGATTTTTTGGATTCTTTTCATATCAGTAAGTTCCAAATTTCTTTGAGATGATGATTTTAAGAACATACTCAACTCTGTGAAGATTTTTGAGATGAATAATCATTAGTTATGCAAATGCACTTTTGGTTAACTTCAAAATAATAAACATGCAACTATAACTAATGTCTTAACATTTTGGTTTTTTTTTTCTTCTTGATCTCACTGATCAAAATCAAAAGATGTACAATGGCAGAAAATGATTCAGATTTCAGATGTACCTCCACTGCTATATCACGGTAAGATCCACTATTAGCGCCCTCTACAATGGACTGAAGAGTAAAAATTGGACATCTTGAGTTGGGTCCTCCATCATATCTACAGTTCTGTAGATATTCATCACTGACATTGTCTGGTAAATTACGCCTGTATCATTTAAATCTTCATCATTATGTGTCATCCAACAGAAAAAAAAAATATTAAAAGGGAAGATCAAAAGATTCATGTCTGTCTAATAAAACAATACTTAATTTACATGGAGGCTGTAAAGATACCTAATAATTTTGGTGTCCGACATCGATAATTATATGCAAAAGAGTACATCAAATGTATTTGTACATAACACTTTGTTATTAGTTTTTGAAATTTTTCTCCTTACGAATAAAGAAATGAAATAAAAGTTATTTTTAGTGTGATTAACAATAGTACTTGATAATCACATTTGAACCAACATTCTGCAAGGGATATTGGCTTCTTGAGGAAAACAAAGTGAAATTAGTTTTTTTTGGTCAGACATAAAACCTTTGTTCTCGCCCTAACATACATGTACTATGTTAACACAAATCAAGGGTTCCATTGTCAAACAGTATCTTTTCTTGGGATCAAAACATAATCAATGGTGAAAGCAAATTAAAGAAAGATGCTGCAAGGACAGTCATTGAATCATATTATACAAATCTAGTCAGTCAAGAACATCATGCATCTTAAACATTGTACATGAAAAGGTGTATATTTAAAATTGGAAATACAAATGTATTATCAATATACCAAAACATGCTTATCAGAAACACTTGCTGAAAATAATCATTTGTCATCGAGAAGTTCAAAGGCAATAAAATATAAGCAGATAATCATATTAATAGATAAAACAGAGTGATTTTGGCTATTCCTGGTGGTTCATCATCATAACTATATTAACCTTGTTTCACTCTGCATTTCATGAATAGGAAGGATATTTTACATTCAACATACTTAGTTAAGGATTATTCAATAGTTAAAAAATTAAAATTTCATGACAAAATGTACACTTTACAATAAACTACCTACCTTTTGACATTATATTTTGGAAATTCTATGTTATTTTTAATGAATACGGTAAAATCTTTAGAGTTCTCCAAAATTGCTGGTTTTGGTCTGAAATACAAAATTAGATTTATATTTTTAGCATTTCTACTACAGCACGAGTATGCCATAAATGTTAAATTTTATTTTCACAACACTTTTTGATGCTTTTAAAGTGGCTTGGTCCAATTGAGGTGCATTTTTTCTTACACAATAAATGTATATGTTTGCAAAATATGTGCAAAAATAAATCATGTGACTACTTTCGAATTTTTGTTTTTCATTTAACAACAAAATTTATCAAGAGAAATCTCAGCATAAACTATGTCGCCAAAACAAACTCCGGTAGTTCAATCAATGTGTTCTGAATGTCAGTTCACCCCTGATGATTCCAGCAGGTACTCTTCTGCGTGCTTTCTTAATAAATATGCTGCTTTTGGACCTTTTTCCACTTTGGGGTTCTTTTTTTATGACAATTAAGAGTCTGTCAGGTATTTTTGACTACCACATGTTTGTTTGTCTTCCATCGTGTGATTTATTTATGAAGTCACTGCACAAGCTTTGCATTCTCTCTATATTTTTTTGTTATCCAACAAAAATTACTTTTTTAAGATTTAATATATTAATATCTTTTAAAAGAAACTGACTCCGAGAATATAATTTTTATAAAGTGGAAACTGTTTACAGAGAATTATTTTTTATGAACAACCAGAAATATCTTTTTTTACCATAACAATTGGACCAAGCACCTTAATCTATCTAGCAAGCTAACTTGAAAAATAGAGAGAGATATCAATTTTGTACAGAAAATACATTATCAATTCAGCAAAATCATACATATTACTTATACTTTTAGGTTTGCTGGTTGTAAAATTAAAAAAAAATCTTTGAAGTTACTTTATCTTGAATTAAATTTTAGCTGACTGTGAATAGAGGAATAATGAAAAAAGGAAACCAAACCTACGCCTTTAAAGTCCCATTTTCTACTGGACACCAGGCAGTAATTTCACAGGTGTTTACATCAGTATCACATTTTCCTGTTAGAACTCCTAAAAATAAAATACAAGTTAATCAATTTATTGAATAAAAATATCTCATATTCCATTCAGAAAAATTTCATGAAAAATGTAGAAATATATTCATAGTACATTAATGTCCTAGCTGCCCATTGGTAAAGGTAACTTTGAATGTACCTTGTTTCTTTGGTCAGAGATACATGTAATAACATTTTCATTTTTTTTTTCACATACATAAGTACAGTTGTATCCTTTTGTAACAAGTTATTTACTGATGATTCATTGTATCTAGATCTAAGTGATCAAAGAAGTCTCATTGATTCAAGTTCATTCTTTTCATATATGTAGCAAATTTATATAAAATCTCTTAAGTATAGGTATGGTTGAAATGCTCAAACAGATACCTGTCACTGTATGGAGTTGTAATTATTTATTTGAAGTATAATTCAAGGACAAATAACTATGACATCATGCTCTTACCAATTTGTACCAGTGTTTAAAGTTTGATGAAAATTCTTTGATACTGAGCTAAACACAAACTGAGAAATAGTGAGATCATGGTCATAGGGACTGTCAACATCAGAAACAAATTAATATATGACACAATTGAATTTTTTTCACCAATATCTTATCTTTGTTTTGAAGTTTGATATAAAAAAATTCTTGAATAGTTTCTTTGAAACTGAGCTCAAAATGCAGTGTGAAGGGTGAAAAGACAGAGAAATGAAGGATAGAAAAGATTTTTTTGAGTTAAAGTGAGATTTAAAACACAAAATTGTCTGTCTTAAAAACAGTTTGTTTGTATGTTGTTTAACTTCCCTCTCGAGAATTTTTCACTCATATGGAGACGCCACCGCTTGCCGGTGGAGAGCTGCAAATTTTGTCCTATACTCGGCACTTATGGCCATTGAGCAGTGAGGGATCTTTTTCGTGCCAGCACCTACTGCGATGCAGGACCTCGGTTTATACGGTCTCATCCGAAGGACCGGTCTCCACGTCCCACAGTGGGATTCAAACCCGCAAGGTAAGGATCAACTCCTTACTCCACGACTCTAGAGCGCCACGGTACAACAACTTATGCCCTTACCATTTCCTACTGGAAGTACTGTTCCATTTTTACAGTCTGTGTCTGAAGTGCAATTGGAACCTTTTATTGAACTATCCTATAAAAGAAATAATTTTTAAAAATATCTGTTCATTATAGTTGCTAAAACAATTAACTATTTTCAAAATTGACAATTTAACATTTTGAAATTCATCACATTTTTTCTGAAATATGTTTAATTTTTTTTTTTTAAATGAGTGAGTCAGGCGACCAAATGAATCAATCTTGCAAATGTAGAGAAATATAATACCATAATATTTAAGTAGTTGAAAATAAACAGTTAAATGAATATATTTTATGTTCTTATTTATATGTACATTATTATGTACATCTCACTCTAAATCAATGTAAGTACTTTACTCAGTTCTATTCAGATTGCAATTTTTATTCAGTATATATATATATATATATATATATATATATATATATATAATATATATATATATATATATATATATATATATATATATATATATATATATATATAAAACATCATCATCATCTCATCAAAACTGCATGTATAGCAATACTCACCTCTGGACATTTGCCAATTGATTGGAAAGGAGTGACAATCAAATTTGTAACAACAAAAAAGGCATTGTTCTCCTGAAAACAAACATGTAATTTGAAATAAAGTAAGAATTACACTTAAATATTTCTTTTTAACGAAATTTTTAAAATATTTCACTTTTAAAAATGTAGGTGCTGGCAAAACAATTTCTAAGGAACATACTTGAGCAGATAGAAGTTTAAAACAAGATCTAATTCAATGTTGTTTACCCTTCCTCATTCACAACACATTGATTTCTGTTACCTGAGGGGGTACAATATAGTCTGCCACATCCCAGATGCGTTGGATGTCAGGATGAATTGATTCATCTACCATGACAATTCCCTTGACTTTTGTTGTAACCACACTCTGCACATTGTCAAAGTCTTGATAACCCTTTTTGAAAATGATGGCATACCTACAATTTGTCATGGAAAACAATTGTTGTAATTTAAAAAACATATTCAATAGTTTTAACAGTTTTTTTTCTGTGATCTTTCAAATGAAGTTTTTCGATCCTGCCTGTTATTCATGCCAAGTGATCAATAGTATTAATGACACCATCTGTTATTCACATTATTACAATTACTGACTAACTTTCATGGTATAGCAACAAACAAACTTTTTTCCAAAAAATCATGTTAACAATATCTTAAGTCATGTTTACAAAAGTAAAATGAACAAGTTTAACCAAATCAATTTTTCATTCTCAGTTTCACAAAAATGTCCTAGAAAGTGATAAAATGTTGCATAGATTTATAAGGGTGATTTCAGAAAGGTAGAATTTTGAACAAAGTAGAAAATTTATAAATTCTTAATATTTTAGAAATTTGATATTTATAAAAGAATTGAACACTTTCTCTTTGTAAATATCACACTGTTACATTACATACCCGATGACGTAGCCGATGATACAGAGCTGAATAAAACGGTTTATCACACCAACCTTCTTGCTTTTTATGTGGACGATTCGTGGAGTGTCATACTCAAAAAACACGCCAATGGCAGCACGAATATACTTCATGATTTTAAAACGAGCTTTCCTGCTTTCTCACATGACTTTTCACGATGACAGTGGCTCAGATAAGGACGGATCCCGATCTCGACCCAAAATAAGTAGAGCAGACGACCCGGTGTTGTTAGTGGCCAGGAAATATTTACAGACGAACAAAACTTAATTGGAAGCAAAGGAAGATAAACTAGTCTATATAGGTAAACAGTACCTTCTTCTAAGTCTTTACTGGATGGGATATGAGGGGAAAAGCTGTGTGATTTAGGCCTTACATTAATATAATTGAGCTCAGCGTGTGAATATTGGGTAACGTAGAGAGTTCTTTAAAATGTCTTAAAAATTTGTTTCCTGTCACTTTTATTATTATTGCTTCTTTCAAATAATTAGTGTCTCTAATTCTGAACAAGTTATAGAAAGGCCTATATATAAATGTCGGGCTTGGGTAGGTTGACGCTGTGCACGTTGATGACAGTATAATGTATTTATTTATTAATATAAACTGTTAAAAATATGATCCTTCGTTTTATTATTTGCTTTGAAAAATATTAATTAGACAATTCTCATGAAATCAATAATATAATCATAATCATGTAGTTGAACACTTGCAAACACCACCATGATTTTGTATGAAAAAAGCCCCCACATGATCATGATGGCAAGAAAATAAAGATAGAATGAAACATCAATTTTAACGGATGCAATTCAGCTAAATTTACTTTGGACACCCCGAATAGGGCCAAATCAATATATATTCAAATATGAATTACCTATAGTTTCAAGTATTTGTACTTATTTTTAGCTCACCTGAGCCGAAGGCTCAAGTGAGCTTTTCTGATCACATTTTGTCTGTAGTCCGTCTGTCTGTCCGTCTGTAAACTTTTCACATTTTCGACTTCTTCTCAAGAACCACTGGGCCAATTTCAACCAAACTTGCCACAAAGTATCCTTGGGTAAAGGAGATTCAAGTTTGTACAAATGAAGGGCCACGCCTTCTTCCAAGGGGAGATAATTAAGAATTTGTGAAAAATTAATGGCATCATTAAAAAATCTTCTTCTCAAGAACCACTGTGCTTGAAAACATGAAACTTATGTGGAAGCATCCTCAGGTAGTGTAGATTCAAGTTTGTTCAAATCATGACCCCCGGGGGTAGGGTGGGGCCGCAATGGGCGATCAAAGTTTTACATAGGAAATATACAGGAAAAATCTTTAAAAATCTTCTTCTCAAGAACAGCAAAGCCGTGATTGGTCAGATTTATATGGTAGCATCCTCAGATAGTGTAGATTCAAGTTTCTTCAAATCATGACCCCCGGGGTCGGGTGGGGCCACAATGGGCGATCAAAGTTTTACATAGGAATATATGGGAAAATCTTCAAAAATCTTCTTCTCAAGAACAGCAAAGCCAAGATTGGTCATATTTACTTGGAAGCATCCTCAGGTAGTGTAGATTCAAGTTTGTTCAAATCATGACCCCCGGGGGTCGGGTGGGGCCACAATGGGCGATCAAAGTTTTACATAGGAATATATAGGAAAAATCTTCAAAAATCTTCTTCTCAAGAACAGCAAAGCCATAATTGGTCACATTTACATGGAAGCATCCTCAGGTAGTGTAGATTCAAGTTTGTTCAAATCATGACCCCCGGGGGTCGGGTGGGGCCACAATGGGCGATCAAAGTTTTACATAGGAATATATAGGAAAAAATCTTTAAAAATCTTCTTCTCAAGAACAGCAAAGCCATAATTGGTCATATTTACATGGAAGCATCCTCAGGTAGTGTAGATTCAAGTTTGTTCAAATCATGACCCCTGGGGGTCGGGTGGGGCCACAATGGGCGATCAAAGTTTTACATAGGAATATATGGGAAAATCTTCAAAAATCTTCTTCTCAAGAACAGCAAAGCCATGATTGGTCACATTTACATGGAAGCATCCTCAGATAGTGTACATTCAAATTTGTTCAAATCATGACCCCCAGGGGTCGGATGGGTCCACAATGGGCGATCAAAGTTTTACATGGGAATATATGGGAAAATCTTAAAAAAAACTATTTGTTAAGAATAGCAGAGCCATGATTGGTCATATTTATATGGTAGCATCCTCAGATAGTGTACATACAAATTTGTTCGAATCATGACCCCCGGGGGTCGGGTGAGGCCACAATGGGCGATCAAAGTTTTACATAGGAACATATAGTAAAAATCTTTGAAAAAAACTATTTGTTAAGAATAGCAAAGCCATGATTGGTCATATTTATATGGAAGCATTCTTAGATAGTGTACATTCAAGTTTGTTCAAACATGACCCCTGGGGGTCGGGTGGGGCCACAATGGGTGATCAAAGTTTTACATAGGAATACATAGGTTAAATCTTTAAAAATCTTCTACTCAAGAACAGCAAAGCCATGATTGGTCATATTTAAATGGAAGCATCCTCAGATAATGTAGATTCAAATTTGTTCAATTCATGACACACCCCCCCCCCCCCCCAACCACTTTTATATTTAAACTTTTCAACCTTTCAAGATTGAAGTGATTTCTGCTTTTTCCTAGCCATAGTGCTCAGGTGAGCGATGTGGCCCCTGGGCCTCTTGTGTTTAAAGGTTATGCAGGGGCAGAGCGAACAATTTTTGAAAGGGGGGTTCCAGGGTGCTGACCCTCTACCCCCCCCCCCCCCCCCCCCCACACACACACACACACACACAGAGAAAATTCTTAGGTTGTGGTAAATACCGGTAAAATCTTTGTTTTACATACATGTACGTTGAAATGGTTACCCTTCCCTCCTCTTCACCAGTCCGAATAAAAAAAAAACTCATTCCAAAAAAACCACTGAAGTCTTAAAATTGAATGCATTTGCAGCATTTCCATAATACTAATTAGTAATACATAGAATTTTTCTTTTAAGAATTTGAAAAACTTTTTTTTTCTTCGGAAGGTTTTTGAAAACCTATAGAAGTAAAACAGAAAATGAAATATATAATTTACTGTGGCCTTGCGCATATTCCCTTTATTGACTTATTTAATTTAGTTCCTTCAAAAACTTATCCGAAAATGGTACGTATATACACAGGTGCTTGTGGACAGGACCCCCCCCCCCCCCCCAATCATACCCGCGGTATTATAAAATAAAACGTTAATTCTACGTTATTTTTTGGATTTTTCATATGGAATACTTGTAAATGTGTACTAGAAGATTAATTTATGGAAAAAGACGAATAAAAATGTCCTTGGACCAGGGTGTATATTCGGAGGGGTGGGGGTTCCTGTTCACAAGCACCTGTGCGTATATATAGCCAAAGACCGTCGGAATCCGATATCAAATTAAACCTCGCATGTTACTTATCATACATGTAGATTGAAATAAGTAGAATATTTTATTCCATTCAGACACCCATAAATAAAAAACTGAAAGAGAGGAATAGAAGCTAAATAGAATGTAAGTGGGGGAAAGAAAAATTTATGAGACTTCATCTAATAGCAAGTGGAATATGACCAACCGTTCGAGTTGTTTTGAACAACGTACGTGAGTTAGACGTACAAATACATGTATCTATTCCAGCAAACGTTTTATCCTCTCTCTCTCTCTCTCTCATCTCGGCAAAAAATAAAGGGGGGTCCAACCCACAAAACCCCCCTCTGGATCCGCCATTGTTATGTTTAAACAAAAGTGGCAGACAAACCCCCTCCCCTTGCCCCCCTCCCCCCCCCCCCCCGGTGCCTGAAAATGCAGCTGAGCATATTTAGTTTGAACATTAAAAAGTGGCCACGCTAGATTTCTGAATGCTATGAATGAATACCTATATACCTTTGAATACCTCTATATATATATATATATATATATATATATATATATATATATATATATATATATATATATATATAGAAAGCACAAAGAAATTCACTTTTATAAGGATACCCACTTCCGCCCCAGCCCGGGGTTGTTCCTGTACTGCTAGGAGACAGATTCCGGAGGACGGTCGAGAGTTCAACCCCGGGCTGGGGCGGAAGTGGGTATCCTTATAAAAGTGAATTTCTTTGTGCTTTCTATATTAATATTTCTTCACTTAGGGCAGTTATGTTAGTTTAAGAGTTGTTGTAAAATGTGCTTTATAAATAAAAATTAATTTCATTACAACGTGTATTGGTAACGATCCTCTAATAAAACTAATGTCCAAATAACTGTATTTCACCTCCATTCTAAATGACCGTGTAGTGTAGAGCAGCGCCGCGAGAATTCCATCGGCATCGAAAGCAAGTTTTTTAACTTGCCTAAATAGCCGAGCGGTCTAGCGTGCTGTTCTTGTACTGCTAGGAGACAGATTCCTTAGGTCGAGAGTTCAACCCCGGGCTAGGGCGGAAGTGGGTATCCTTATATATAATATTTCTTCACTTAGGGCAGTTATGTTAGTTTAAGAGTTGTTGTAAAATTGCTTTATATATATATATATATATATATATATATATATATATATATATATATATATTTATATATATAAAGCACTAGAATGACCAACGACACGAGCAATTAAAAATTGTCAAATTCTCGAAACGCACTGTCCCTTCCTCAGGTCAAAGAAATAAAAGTTAAGAAGTCATAAAAACAAAGGAAATAGAGAAACAAAAAACAACTAGCACTACTACTAAACTACCAAACACTATATATTTACAATGTTACATGTTTGTTTTTTTTATTTGAAGTTTATAACCAGTTGTAAAGAAAGAAATCCGCACCGCTATGAAATACGTCCGATCTGTCGGGTGTACTCTGGTGAAGTGCGATTTACATAATTGAACGGATTAATTATCGACAATTAATTACGACCATGTAGTAAATCATACAATGGACTTATAATAAGTGTCTTGGAAATATTTTGTATATAACTATTTATCTATAACTTCACGTTTTCATTACAATCATTATTATCATTATATTACAGGGAAAGGTTTTTTTAAGTTGTTAGACCTTGTAACCAATCCCTTTGTATTTCTTTTACAATAAAATATTTTGAAAACAAACATCAATGTACTCACTGTAAATTGTAATTTTTACCATTATTCCTATTCCAGGTTTTTTTTATGAGTCTTTGCATTCAGCTTGCCTTGCACTTACATGTAAAATAAAGGATATCAATCTTGCATGCAGCATGAAGTCTACAGCCATTGCTAATACTAATAGCTCAGAATTTTTTTTGGATTCTTATAGTTCGTTGTCGCTAGAAAGACCAAAATGGAGTTTGAAATTGATAGCCAAAATAGTCTTGTTTCTAACTTAAAACAAGACGAAAATGGAAATGAAGTGAAATCATTGATGGAGATTTCTAGCAACCCTCAACTTGGTCAAGGAAGGGAAGAGGAAAATGACAGAGAAAACAAAGCACCCAGTACAAGTGACATGAATAGCAAACAGAAAACTAAGAAAGGTAGGACATGGTTAATTAATCAGCTTTAATAACTGAATCAGGTAAATCTATAATAAGAATCAAGTGAAATTTATTTTGTCTTTTTACAGTGAAAATACCCCATCATAAAAGCACAACTGACCAAATGAAGAAATGTAAGAGAGAGAATCGTGTAGGAAAACCCGAGAGAACTGCATGTAAAGGTACAAAGTCGAAAATCAAGATTGAAAGCAATGGAAACAATGACACAATTTCTGTCAGGAGATTCGAAACAAAATTGCAAAGGTTTTGCAATGTAGTGCAAGTTAAGAAAACAAGGGCAGGAAAATTACATTTTTTTACGGGTTGTATCCCAATTTTTTTAATGTGTGGTACAGAACAAATGTTATTTTTAAATGAGACAGTGGAAGACACCGTCGTCTTTTTCCTGATGAAAGAAAATGGCCAAATAATATCTATTCTTACAGATTTTCTTCTTCCTGGAAATTACCTTATAAATAGATTTTTTTCTGATAACAAGTTTGACTCTTGTCCAGATGAATTTTTGAACTTGTACCCCGAAAGCAGGTTATCATTACAAGTGAAAATACTGTCTCCATATTTATCTTCCACAACGGACCCAATAAAGGGTCACCATTTCATTATGATTGGTCATATTACACAGGAGCCAGTTCATTACATTGTTGACGAAAATTCTAACCTGAAAGCAGTGGTTGAAGAATTTGAAAAGGAGAATTTGGAGAGTTGTTTTGAAGTCTCCGTGGAAAAAGATGCTAATAAATGTGATCATCTGTTTTATTGTATGACTATGTCCGTGTTGAGGAAGGTAAAGGCACAGTCTGGCGTCAGAAAGAGAACATTTCAAATGAGGATACAGTTTATTGACGAACTAATGTTGAAGAGAAAAAAGAAAAAGTCTGGAAACAATCTAAAGACAAAGGACGTTGTAGAAGTCACAGGGGATGATAAAGAGGAAGATCTATCTGAACTTGAAGATGATTCTATATGATCAAAAGAGGACCTAGAACAAAATCAGTAATGTGTTGGGAGGCGATTAATTTATACTGGAAGAGTCTGTGCAGGGTGTTTACATATGATGAAATAAGAAATGATTCAAACTTGTTTTACAGTCACCCTCCACTAAAAAATAGGAATTACAATGCCTTTAATAATTATATGTTTTTTTTAAAAATTATTTTTATTGAAACATCTGACAATTTCAAATCAACATGTATAATTTTGACCAGATTTGTGCCAAATTTCCTCTCTGATATTTTTTATGCATGAAAAGTTTTACTCTGAGTTACATACTGTATTTACATTAATTTTATAAACTTAACTCTTTGTTTATTGTCACAGCTCAGCTTACAAATGGTGTTACATACACTAATATACTTAGTAAGTATATATCGACTACGATGATACTTTAAATTTCTGTTCGAACAGGTGTGATATTTATTTAAAAGTATGTAATTTGTACTTAATCAATACTTGACTTTGTTCTACTCAATTCTTTTACCTTTATGTTGTATATGGTCTATGCTTTTACCCCCATGTTGTATAGTCTTTGCTTTTAGATTTATGTTGTTTGCCTTTACTTTGATGTTTTATGCCTATAAAAAGAATAAATTGAAAAAAATTACTCATTTTCAATTTTCACTGTAATGAAAGATATTTTGACTCAGTTATTCTTTACATGGTATGAAAATGGAATATATTTAAATGTCAGGTTAAAAAAAGTGAGAAATAAAATTCTAGTGAATTCCCTGTCAAGAAGAGTAAGGTTGGTGGATTAGTTGTACTAAATGGAAGAATTGCTCTTCATTATATGTTGTATTCTGTCTGTTACTTAATCTGTAATTTATTTTTATGCCCATTGGGCCCTGATTTAAGGAATAGCTGTCTAATTTTTTGGTTTCATGACGTGATCAAGCAATTGGCTTGTGTGATAATTTGCATAAACGTCGAGTGCGTTTATGCATAAAATTATCACGCAAGCCAATTGCTTGATCATCGCCATGAAACCAAAAAATCTGACAGTTATTCCTTATATTTACACGCTCTTTAGTCCGTAAGTTCACGTGCCACAAGTCCCACCCACTTCTGTCTCTCTCTGCCTCGACCCTCACGCGATTTTTTTTAACCACGCCTATCGATTAATCAGTAGCATTATGTAGAAATCAAGTATTTTCACTATTTGTAGTTTTATCTCTCACAGAGAAAATTAAAAATGTAAATACATGTATTTGGTAATAAACCCTATTCTATTCTATTCTATAATCATGCCATCTGTCTGAACTAATAAAGCAAATAATGATTAAGCGAAATTCAATGCTCTAAATATATTATCGGTAATTAATGAGAATAAAAACGGACCCTTGAGTACTTCAATAATTTTAAATGATGATGATAACTTCTTTGTTGACTGCCAGTTACGGCTGTTATCTGCTTTATACGCTTCTTAACTGACGCGGGAGCCTTGAACAGCGGCGGGGACGACTTTCAATTACAGAATACCAGAGGATTGCGTTAGATGTGACTGAGACACGAAGAGAACAGTATACAGTCACATCAAGAGCCACTGTAATGTAATATTATACTTTCATGTAAATTAGTTGAATCTGATTCTTCGAGAAACATTTGTTAAATAACACTATTACCCGCTGATTAATGAAGCCACGCCCTCCAGCATTGCAACAGTCAATATTACTTGACGGCGAGTGATATTCCAAAAAATATTGACTGCGCAGAATTTATGCGCTCAAGGTTCACTGTAATATGTATTTGTATAAAACATTCAATATAATATAATAAATATTGCATGTAGTTGATTGTAACATTGAAAAATTTCACCCCTCGAAAAACATTGTCAACCTCCGCTGCGCCTCGGTTGACAATGGTTTTCTTGGGGTGAAAATTTTCAATGTTACACTCAAATACATGCAATATTTATATAATGTGCATTCAAGTTTACAGGAAATAAGAAGGTTGAGTACTGTAAATCTTAATTTGAGAGAACTTTATTTTAGCATAATTTAGCGAGAACGTCTGCTCGCGAAAATTTCATTCTCGTTTATATTTCTGTAATTAAATAAATATTTTAATACAGCAATTACCAACATTCGTGGAAAAAATATTATAAATACCATACAACTATCGCAAAAATAAGGTGTCGCAGAAATTTTGGTGATCTACCCAAAATAAGACGATTGACCTTCCTTATACTCTTCCTATTTAATAGGTCAAGACCACTAGATTTTCTGACGTCAGCATAAATTTGCAAGTTAAATTAGGTATCTGTTTACTTTATCGAACAACCGATCAGCTGAATGAGTCGCAATGCATTATTGGCTACTACAAATTTTAGTACAAACGCAATGTATTGAAAATGAATAGCAATTTAAACTGTCCCTTGGAAATTCATTTTCCATTCTTTTTCGATATTTATGAAATAGATATTGAAAATGGTGTGTAATCTTTCATTTCTATGCTCACATTTACAAAATTTTGTTTATCAAGCCTTATATGAACTTGTTTAAATAATGGACCAGCGTAAACCAGCGTAATGGACCAGCGTAAACCGTACATGTAAGTGCTATTGTGTAGAAGAGGCAGTGAGTATTCTTTCGTATGGTTTTAGAGAGCAAGAAAGAAAATTTTAATTGACAGAATGCGCTTTGAAATATTTTTACGGTAATTTACACAATGCTTAGAATATAAAGCTTTTTTCTTGGTAATAGATTATGATCATATTATATTCCAATGCCATTTAAAAAAAAAATAGTACTCATTTGCGACTAAGAATGATTTCTTTTTGATTTTGTATTGACAAACAACAAGAAAAGCGTATTTTTCTGTCTTTGAATGCATTTGTGTATCTACATATATCTATTCATGTATGTCGATTGACGAAAGTAATATCTTGTATTTAAGGTATTCAATGTATAATGACTCTATTTTGTGCCTAATAAATGAATGGTCCGATATTTTTAATCATGGGGGCATTTTGAAGGTGTTATTAAATAAAAATACTCCACCAAAGGAATTTACAAAATTTTTATTATTATCAAATAAATTTCACCTTGAATTTTACATTGAAGTCTATGGGCAGCGCAGGTTTTATTAAGGTTTTACAAGAGAAATACCGACATCTTACGAACGAACGTAACCAAAAAAGGGGATCGTTCATTGTATTCACATTTGCATTATTTAATTCTTCAATGTTATTGCGATTTCAAAAGATAAAATCCCCGCAGGATACCTCAAAACTACTTCTTGTCGTAGTCGCTACCGTGACGCTACAATACATTTCAATGGACATTTAAACGAGCAAAGGTGTTCCGAAAAGGGAAATACACATGTAAAAGAAAAATGAAAAATGTCTCATTTTGAGGCATGTAGTCAGAGATTCTGTCTTACGAAAACGAAAAAGAGGGCGAGGGAGAGTTAAAAAAAAAATAAACATAAAACAATGGCCTTTTTATTCATGCTACTGGCTAAACTTTGGACATGTAAATCATATATGGTGCCAATTTTGATGCACCAGAGGCGCATTTAAAGTTACATAGTGAGTCAATATCATGGGTTTCTTTTAAGTTTTCTTTTTCGTGTTGGGGCAAACTAAAATTAGTTTTACTTATATTTTTCTCCACAAAAGTAGATTTTTTAGGTTCTGAAACCTGTAATTTTCTTAAATCTAATACTTTCAAGAATTGAATTAAATCTGCATGTGTCTTGCAAAAATTTTACTTCTGTCAGTTTTCCCGTTAGTCCTTCACAGTGTCTCTTTAAACAAATTATGTCTCTTAAGTAGATTCCTTATTTTACGCGAGTACTTAATATCGCAAAATGGCCGAAGGGCGTCAAATCGCGAGAACAATAATTCGCGAATGGGTGATTTATTTAGAGATTTTACATACAGTAAAGCACCATAAAATAAAAGCGAGTAATTTTATTTCGCGAATGGCGCTTCTCGCGTAATTACGCGATAATTTATTCCTCGCGTATATTTAGGAATCTACAGTAATGCTCATGCTGAATCGTTGGAAATCCGAAATATTTAATTTAAAAAAATCAAAGAGCTGAAAAGGGGGGGGGGGGACAAAGACTGGAGCAAAATTACATCGAAGGATCGTATATATCTAAGAAGAAGCTTTATCAACCGAAAAATTACGAACCGGCTTTTTTTCCCACGGATTCATGATATGGTTATAATACATGTACATGTATATTGAAGCCGGGTTTAATTTTATTTTGATAGTTTTCTTAGCCATTACAAGGAATTATCATCTCTGACAATATCTGTGTAGAAAATTAATCAATAGCCATTCCTGGCGTGACATATATGAGAATGTTTTTGTAAATGAAACTCACACACACTCATTTTAAAATATTCAGTTTTTTACAAAGAAAAATGCAATGCAATTAAATCAGCTGAACAGAAATTGGCCTTAGTAACCCCTGTCCACATGAATGCTGCTTCGGTGAGTAATTTCCAGACACGTGGTATCAACCAAATTAGGTTAGACCATCTTTAAAAAATTGTTTCTTTGCCCTCACCGACTGGCTAAAAATGACCCGACTCAAAACTTGTTTAATCAGGGGAAACGATAATTTTTCCTCCTGAATTTTCTTTCTCCATCAATAAGAATGGTGACATTTTCTGGAAAAAAATTTATAACCTATCTACCGACCCAATTTTTATATGATAATGTATAAAGAAAATTTTTTTCCGAAAAAAGTTGGACCACCCCACATGAAAAAAGGATTTTCGAGTTTAAACCTCACCCCCTTTTTTTCTCTGGCGCCCCAAACCCCTCCCACTTCTAAAAACGAAAATTATATGTTTCTAATTCGACTAATGAATAATAAATAAATCTGCAGCAATATAACTTTTACCAGAAAGAATTTATGACTGTTTTAAAAAATGAAGAAAAAAAAAATATCAGTAGAATCAGTGAAAACTCGTCTGTTCTGTTTATTTGCCTGTGTGTGCAGGTACATTTGAAGCATGCCTTGACAACTCAGTGAATTAGCGTCATGCACTTGATGTCTTCAAATTATTCACAATTAGAAAAACTACAGTATCTTTTTGTCAGTGTACTTGAATAAATCAAGGATTTTTTTTTCTTAGAGGTGACGCAAGTTATAATTTCGACTATAGTTTTTTTTCTGTACATTAGAGCTTCGGTCGAAATTACTCTGAGTGCGGGGTCAAAGTTACCCTTCACGTATACAGTGTATCTTGTAATTTTATATTCTGACGAATAATGCATGCTTAACAAACAATGATATAATGGTACATAGCTTGAGTACAAAGAAAATTTAATAAATATACACCACCCAGAGGGGCCTGCCCCCACCTTTTCCACACATTACTTTTTACTGTTGGAAATGTTCATTGAAAGGCTCGTTGCCCCCCCCCCCCCCCCTTTGTTGCATTACAGTCAAATAAGGCTAATGTAGTAATGTATGGGGAAAAAATGGTACCGAAAGAAGGTTTTTTTTTATTATTATTTTGCTTGTCAGGTTTTTTCAGGTAAGTTGAATTTTTTTCTCTGGCTGCCCCCCCCCCCCCAGCTTTAAATCTGTGAACCTACCCAAATACATAATTTGCAGCTTTTATAATCCTCATATCTATACAGATATAACATATATCATGAAAGGCAGCCGAAAGATAAATTAAGTGAAGATTGCAACATAATACATCATCCAAGAAGATACTGTCTATCATATAAATGCTCGTTTATTTTTTTGAAGTGATATTTCACATAAAGAAAACCCTTTATGAAGTTACTTTTTCTTTTACTAGATACGATATGGGGAAAAAACATTGCATATGCATGCATTGCCCCATTCCACTTTTATAAGGATTGTAGTATATGGATCGTAGTATTCCATGTATTTAGTTAAATGTAATGAAAATGGACATTCAATTCGATTAGTTGAGCTTCGACCCCCTCTCCCTTCCCAAGTACACAAACATCTACGCGCGATCACTTTAAAAATATTACGTTTTCCGGAGAAGTGCCAACTATTTTCTGATTTTTAATGGTTGATTTCTGAAACGTTGGAAAACAATGCTACATCGTATAATTCATTACAACAATTATTGTCCATTGCATCTGCTCTCTCTCTCTCTCTCTCTCTCTCTCTCTCTCTCACACACAAGCACATAAATGTATACTTTCAAATACAAGACACTATATAATCGCATCATCTGGTAACTTGTTGCCTTTGCATGGATTTATACAGGGTGTGAGTTTAGATTTCATCCATGCTATAAAACGTAACTTTCCCCAAATGAACACAGCTCACACTAGTATATACGTATAACCACTGACGCATGACAAATGTGTTTCCTAACCCGTCATAGGTATTTTGGCGTATTTTCTTCTATTTGTCCGCTTTTAATTACATTGTAAGTGATTACAGAAAATTAGACAGAAGAAATTATCATTTACAAAGTCATTAACATACTGTCCGGTCTATTATACACATATACTTAATTTTTCTGATTTATTAATTTTAAACTAGGTGCAATAACTGGTCCCGGGAAAACTACCAAGATACGGGAAGTTAGGGCGAGTTACGTTCGTTCGTAAGATGTCGGTTTTTCTCTACTAAGTTATTGCAAAAAGTAATTTGAATTTCATACAGATCTCTTGATGGAAATATGCATAAACTCTCTATTTATTAAAATATGAAATAAAATAAATCATATACCACAGATATTTTGACAAAATTAAAATTTTCTTTTTTTTCGTCAAGGGCAGATAATCCTTTAAAAAGTTTTAAGGTGCAAAATGGCCAGCTTCTTTCATGATATCTGTAATGTGAATTTTGTTCATTTCCCTTTCATCCTTATCTAGCAATGCATTTTTAACTAGTTTAAAATGACCAAAAATGGTTCAGAATCCATTCATTATACACTGAATACCTTAAGGTTTTTTTCTTAAATCTAAACATCAATACAAATTTTGTGTTTATTATTTTCAAAACGAATAATTTTAATGTATGCATACGCCAAAGAGTTTAGAGTTTAGACGGTATTTGACGTAACTATTAATCATCTAATACTACTTCAATATTTAATGTTAGCATTGAACGTTGTCTTTGGTATATACTCTTTAAATTTCAGCCATATAAAGTGAAAAATAAGTTGTTAAGTTTTTCCGGTGATCAACTAAATATTATGCACTATAACGACGAAAACCACATGTACATGTAGCTGTTAAATCGTAATCACGTAGTAGAGAAAAACCGACATCTTACGAACGAACGTAACTCGCCCTAACTTCCCGTATCTTGGTAGTTTTCCCGGGACCAGTTATTGCACCTAGTTTAAAATTAATAAATCAGAAAAATTAAGTATATGTGTATAATAGACCGGACAGTATGTTAATGACTTTGTAAATGATAATTTCTTCTGTCTAATTTTCTGTAATCACTTACAATGTAATTAAAAGCGGACAAATAGAAGAAAATACGCCAAAATACCTATGACGGGTTAGGAAACACATTTGTCATGCGTCAGTGGTTATACGTATATACTAGTGTGAGCTGTGTTCATTTGGGGAAAGTTACGTTTTATAGCATGGATGAAATCTAAACTCACACCCTGTATAAATCCATGCAAAGGCAACAAGTTACCAGATGATGCGATTATATAGTGTCTTGTATTTGAAAGTATACATTTATGTGCTTGTGTGTGTGTGAGAGAGAGAGAGAGAGAGAGAGAGAGAGAGAGAGAGAGAGAGAGCAGATGCAATGGACAATAATTGTTGTAATGAATTATACGATGTAGCATTGTTTTCCAACGTTTCAGAAATCAACCATTAAAAATCAGAAAATAGTTGGCACTTCTCCGGAAAACGTAATATTTTTAAAGTGATCGCGCGTAGATGTTTGTGTACTTGGGAAGGGAGAGGGGGTCGAAGCTCAACTAATCGAATTGAATGTCCATTTTCATTACATTTAACTAAATACATGGAATACTACGATCCATATACTACAATCCTTATAAAAGTGGAATGGGGCAATGCATGCATATGCAATGTTTTTTCCCCATATCGTATCTAGTAAAAGAAAAAGTAACTTCATAAAGGGTTTTCTTTATGTGAAATATCACTTCAAAAAAATAAACGAGCATTTATATGATAGACAGTATCTTCTTGGATGATGTATTATGTTGCAATCTTCACTTAATTTATCTTTCGGCTGCCTTTCATGATATATGTTATATCTGTATAGATATGAGGATTATAAAAGCTGCAAATTATGTATTTGGGTAGGTTCACAGATTTAAAGCTGGGGGGGGGGGGGCAGCCAGAGAAAAAATTCAACTTACCTGAAAAAACCTGACAAGCAAAATAATAATAAAAAAAAACCTTCTTTCGGTACCATTTTTTCCCCATACATTACTACATTAGCCTTATTTGACTGTAATGCAACAAAGGGGGGGGGGGGGGCAACGAGCCTTTCAATGAACATTTCCAACAGTAAAAAGTAATGTGTGGAAAAGGTGGGGGCAGGCCCCTCTGGGTGGTGTATATTTATTAAATTTTCTTTGTACTCAAGCTATGTACCATTATATCATTGTTTGTTAAGCATGCATTATTCGTCAGAATATAAAATTACAAGATACACTGTATACGTGAAGGGTAACTTTGACCCCGCACTCAGAGTAATTTCGACCGAAGCTCTAATGTACAGAAAAAAAACTATAGTCGAAATTATAACTTGCGTCACCTCTAAGAAAAAAAAATCCTTGATTTATTCAAGTACACTGACAAAAAGATACTGTAGTTTTTCTAATTGTGAATAATTTGAAGACATCAAGTGCATGACGCTAATTCACTGAGTTGTCAAGGCATGCTTCAAATGTACCTGCACACACAGGCAAATAAACAGAACAGACGAGTTTTCACTGATTCTACTGATATTTTTTTTTTTCTTCATTTTTTAAAACAGTCATAAATTCTTTCTGGTAAAAGTTATATTGCTGCAGATTTATTTATTATTCATTAGTCGAATTAGAAACATATAATTTTCGTTTTTAGAAGTGGGAGGGGTTTGGGGCGCCAGAGAAAAAAAGGGGGTGAGGTTTAAACTCGAAAATCCTTTTTTCATGTGGGGTGGTCCAACTTTTTTCGGAAAAAAATTTTCTTTATACATTATCATATAAAAATTGGGTCGGTAGATAGGTTATAAATTTTTTTCCAGAAAATGTCACCATTCTTATTGATGGAGAAAGAAAATTCAGGAGGAAAAATTATCGTTTCCCCTGATTAAACAAGTTTTGAGTCGGGTCATTTTTAGCCAGTCGGTGAGGGCAAAGAAACAATTTTTTAAAGATGGTCTAACCTAATTTGGTTGATACCACGTGTCTGGAAATTACTCACCGAAGCAGCATTCATGTGGACAGGGGTTACTAAGGCCAATTTCTGTTCAGCTGATTTAATTGCATTGCATTTTTCTTTGTAAAAAACTGAATATTTTAAAATGAGTGTGTGTGAGTTTCATTTACAAAAACATTCTCATATATGTCACGCCAGGAATGGCTATTGATTAATTTTCTACACAGATATTGTCAGAGATGATAATTCCTTGTAATGGCTAAGAAAACTATCAAAATAAAATTAAACCCGGCTTCAATATACATGTACATGTATTATAACCATATCATGAATCCGTGGGAAAAAAAGCCGGTTCGTAATTTTTCGGTTGATAAAGCTTCTTCTTAGATATATACGATCCTTCGATGTAATTTTGCTCCAGTCTTTGCCCCCCCCCCCTTTTCAGCTCTTTGATTTTTTAAAATTAAATATTTCGGATTTCCAACGATTCAGCATGAGCATTACTGTAGATTCCTAAATATACGCGAGGAATAAATTATCGCGTAATTACGCGAGAAGCGCCATTCGCGAAATAAAATTACTCGCTTTTATTTTATGGTGCTTTACTGTATGTAAAATCTCTAAATAAATCACCCATTCGCGAATTATTGTTCTCGCGATTTGACGCCCTTCGGCCATTTTGCGATATTAAGTACTCGCGTAAAATAAGGAATCTACTTAAGAGACATAATTTGTTTAAAGAGACACTGTGAAGGACTAACGGGAAAACTGACAGAAGTAAAATTTTTGCAAGACACATGCAGATTTAATTCAATTCTTGAAAGTATTAGATTTAAGAAAATTACAGGTTTCAGAACCTAAAAAATCTACTTTTGTGGAGAAAAATATAAGTAAAACTAATTTTAGTTTGCCCCAACACGAAAAAGAAAACTTAAAAGAAACCCATGATATTGACTCACTATGTAACTTTAAATGCGCCTCTGGTGCATCAAAATTGGCACCATATATGATTTACATGTCCAAAGTTTAGCCAGTAGCATGAATAAAAAGGCCATTGTTTTATGTTTATTTTTTTTTTTAACTCTCCCTCGCCCTCTTTTTCGTTTTCGTAAGACAGAATCTCTGACTACATGCCTCAAAATGAGACATTTTTCATTTTTCTTTTACATGTGTATTTCCCTTTTCGGAACACCTTTGCTCGTTTAAATGTCCATTGAAATGTATTGTAGCGTCACGGTAGCGACTACGACAAGAAGTAGTTTTGAGGTATCCTGCGGGGATTTTATCTTTTGAAATCGCAATAACATTGAAGAATTAAATAATGCAAATGTGAATACAATGAACGATCCCCTTTTTTGGTTACGTTCGTTCGTAAGATGTCGGTATTTCTCTTGTAGACCGTCATGTTTTGCGACTCATTCAATTGGTAGGAGAATTTGTTTGACGAAAACGTCGTCACGCGATGAAAAATGCCTTCCATAAAAGGTTTGTTTTGTTTGTTTGTTTTTAACGTCCCTCTCGAGAATTTTTCACTCATATGGAGACGCCACCACTTGCCATGGAGGGCTGCAAATTTATACCTATGCTCGGCACGCAGGGCCATTGAGCAGTGAGGGATCTTTTTTCGTGCCAACACCTACTGCGACACGGGACCTCGGTTTACACGGTCTTATCGGAAGGACCGGCCTCCACGTCCTGCAGTGGGATTCGAACCCGCGACGTAAGGATCAGCTCCTTACTTTGCGACTCTAGAGCAGACGCTCTAACCACTGCGCCACGCGGGCGACTCCATGAAAGGTAGTGTAGATGCTCATAGTTTTCACTGAACTCAGCTACTCTTTTGTTGGAGTGTGTCGGATGAAAGGATGTTTAATTAATCATTATTTGCTAAAGTAAAAATTTAAAGGATCGATAGGCCCCGCTTTCACGGTCTGTATTCGTACTGAAAATTATTTAACTCACAAATCTGTAAACTTGAGAAGTGAAAGTCTGTCAGAAAAACGTTAATAATTAACGAAGAGAAAGATTTTTTGAGATCAATACGTGTACCTTATTCAGGAAGTCAGTTTCTACGGTAATTATTTAAGCTTGAAATGCTTAAAAATTGATAAAAATGTTACAGATGAAATATGGAGATAACTAACAGTAATCAAGCTTAAAAGTCCATTGTAACAAAAATCTGGGAAAGAGCAAACTCGGACCTCTAAAAACATCAGAGGGATCAGGTGCCATAGAAGAGTAAACATCCCCTGTCGACCGGTCACCCCGCCATGTGCTCATTGTCATGATGGGGAAAAACGAGAAAATCCGTAGACAATTCAGTGTTTAAATAATGGCCCAACAATTAGTATTAAAAAAACGTCAGTCAGCATTCGACTTAATGATAGATTGTATTTGCAGATAAGGTCATTGTATCCGGCATAGAACTTGCAAAATGATGACTTTAAACGAGACTGATGTCCTTGTTTCATCAACTTGTTTGTCAGTAGCTTGCTTCGTTTAATAAATTGTTCGTACTTGGAATATGCTCTTGTGTAACGAATTAACTGGGAGATATAAACCCCATATGCAGGTGATAAGGGTATATTGCTACATAAGTAAGGGAAGTTAACGATAGGAAAGTTGAAGTCATCACGTTTACCATAAAGTTTTGTTAGCCTGCCATTAACGTCTTTTTCTAATAAAATATCCAAATATGAAACAGATGTGTGAGACTCTGCATGTGGTATCTTTTATTTTAGATTCACTCGGATATATCGAGTCGACATATGAATGGAAGTTAATTGATAATACGTCTTCTTCTTCGAATGTTTAAGTTTTTGAATAAATTCTGCTTCATATGAATACAAAAACATCGTCGGATACCTACGGATGATCTCATCTTTTACTCATCATCCGAGGGCAAACTAGCCGAAAAATCGTCGTATGTAATTAAAATGCGCGGGTCATTTGATTGGCTGCTCCACAGAGTCGCGATGGCAAATCAACATTACTTATGTATGTTCGGCAATGACAAAAACCTTTCCGTAGTTAAAGAGGTTCGTTCCTGAACTTTTGAGCAGATTTTTGTCTTGACCTCTATTTAAAAAATTCTGCACAGTGTTTTAGTTCTTACAAGGAATTTGGATTCTATAATGCTAATTAAACTATATTCAATTAAAACCCCATATGATTAAATTCCATACCAAAAGCATTAAGTGAGGAACTATTTTTTGTGGCGGAAGGGTTTTTTTTTTTAAAGAAGAAAATGATCTTTTTTTTTTCTTTCGAAGTATTTACAGTAAAATTGTTTTAACTTAAAAGTTTGGATTACTATCTTTACCTGCAGCCTGCACATAGAGTTTGTGCAGTGAAATCTTTTATGCTGGTCCTAAATTATATATTAAATTAACTGTCATGAATTCTATAATCATATTGACAAATATAGCAAATATATTGTGAAAGTCCTGGGAAAAAATTGCACAATTTAAGCTTAAAATTAAAAATTACACTTTTTTAGTATTTATCTAAAAATTTATATCACAGACAACCCTTTTAATTTTCTCTTCTGAACATATAAGATAATTTTAACCATTCGGCTTAAATTCAGAAAAATGTCATTACATGTACTTTCAAATGATTTTATTGCTTGTTTTTATTTAGCGAGACTACAGCGGGATAAGGTAAATTATTCACGGAAATGTGGCTAGGAAGTGACTTCCACGTGGAGACATGGTAAACATAAAAGTTATGTTGCGTTTCAGTTTTCACCATTGTATAATTTTTGTAGAAATGTACTTCAGTCTCTCTTGAATTCATTCAAACTTCAATAAGTACTCGTTATGAAATTATTTTCTGCAGTTATGTATTTAAATTTCTTTTTGGACAAACATACTTGCATTGGAACTGGGACTATGTTTTTTGGTGTCAGATTAGCAATTGAGGTACGAACATGGCTTAAACTGAAAAATCAGCTGAATGAGTTGAATTGCATTGTGGGTTACTACATATACTACTTGAATGTTACGCTTAAGAAAGTCGCCCGCGTGGCGCAGTGGTTAGAGCGTCTGCTCTAGAGTCGCGAAGTAAGGAGTTGATCCTTACGTCGCGGGTCTGAATCCCACTGTGGGACCTGAAGACCGGTCCTTCGGATGAGACCATATAAATCGAGGTCCAGTGTCGCAGTAGGTGCTGGCACGAAAAAGGTCCCTCACTGCTCAATGGCCGTAAGTGCCGAGTATAGGACAAAATTTGCAGCTCTCCACCGGCAAGTGGTGGCGTCTCCATATGAGTGAAAAATTCTCGAGAGGGACGTTAAACAACAAACAAACAAACGCTTAGGGAAAAAAAAACAATTCTACAGGCGATCGGAAAGGCACAAAGAACTTTTTTTCATGCATTTCGTAGATGAAAAGTGATTTGTCCATTTTCATTCTAGTATTCCGATGCTCACAATTACAAACAATTCATTTGTCAAATAAACGTAGAATTCTAGCTTTCTCAAAGCCAAACTGTACTTTAAAGGCGATTTAATTGCGTCTGTATTCATTTGTTGTACTATCGATGAATACAATTGTCAGGTGGGTTCCCTGGCCAAAAACACATGTGATCACGGGTATTGTAAAAAAAAAAAAAAAAAAAAAAAAAAAAAAAAAAAAAAAAAAAAAAAAAAAAGAGAAAAACTTTGTTGTCCATTTAACAATTTAAATGCCTAAGAGATGCTGCTCGTTTTACTTAACCTTGAAGTGCTGGTGTTCTGAACGTGGCACAGACCATAGGGGCTTGTCTTCCGGATTGTTAAATGTAAAATAAATTTTAAAAAATTTGAATCTTCTTTAAATACATTGTACACTTAAAAGTTATTTAAGATAGAGATTCTGACACTTTCAGTCAAGAAAAAAAACACGTTTTAAAAAGACGTACCACACGTATATACATAAGTCTACAAGGGACGAAAGCTCTCGTCTTGGAAAATATACCCCAACCCACTTCAGCGCCTATATCTGGACTCTAAAGCATTTATTTATTTCGTTGTCATGGTTCTTTCCCCTACAGGGATGATTTTCCTAAATGTTGATGCGTTTATCAGTCGTCAACACGCGTTTAATCAACAGAAAACGGATACAATATCTTCGATTTGGGGCTCATTTTTCTAAATCGACCCGGAGACTACATTTTATTATGTATACATTTTCTAGTTAACAACGTACATGTAACAACAAATTGCAAAGGCCCGTGACATCTTTCAGTTTCTAATAATTGTATTTTTTTTTTCTTTTCATAAAAACATTTTTTTGCTTTGTTTTGTTTGTTTTGTTTTTTTTTAATTGATTTTTGCAGTCCATTTAATTGACCTGAATCACGTGTTCGAAGTAAAATGTAAACATGTAGTTGTCCAGTAAAGTGCTAGCATAAATAGCAAACTAATAAACGTATTTTCAAAATTGAAGAGTTCCAATTTTCTGATTGGTTGTATATTTCAACAAATTAGCATATTTTACGACATTTTGCCGACTTTGCCCACGGATAATGGGTATTTTAAAATGAGATCACCCGTGGGTATCGGACGATGATGCAAAAATAAATAAATCTAGACTACAGGCACATCCGATATACCTACGATATATGCCAGTGTATTCTTCAATAAATAATTGTTCTTTATGAGAAAAAAAAAAAGAACAAATGATTTCCCGGATATCAGAAAATAAACACTAGTCTGACGAGTTGTAATTTACTGTCTTTTTGTTAAATAGAACAAAACAACTTTATCATATTCAAATATTTATAGACATGGCAATTAGTAGACCAAAGCTTCTATTGATCGTGTTAATTACAATACAATGCAAAATAGCCAATTATAACGATTGTTCTGATTCTTTAGAAAATATTCAAGATGTGATCGATGGGGGTGAAAGTGAAACACTTTATGTCCATTTTGCTAGTATTGCATTAATTGTTAACGTTTGTCTGATTATATGGGAGAAAAACAGCTCCGCGAACATTACAGGTAAATATCAAAATTATGTTGCAATCTATTGTAAAATTACTGAGTAGCCTCATTTACGAATTTAAGGAATGTTTTTAAGATTGTGTGAGTTAACGGTGTGTACATCACACAGACTTGTCACGTAGGCAATATATATTTCACAAAGCGCACTAGCGTGCAAGTCTGTGTGATTTACACATCAATAATTCAATCTTTAAACTTTAAGAACATTCCTTAAATTAACATATTACATGTTTAAAAGCACCAAAAAATATTCTCAATGTTTGAATTTCTTGCTACCCGATATTGTTTTATTTTATTAACGTCTCTGCAGCCTTATTCTTACTTTATACTTTGGCGCGAGTATCTCATGTATATTTCTACGCGTGAGTATACACGAAAATGGTTAAAGTTGGTTAAGTAGGAAATACAAAGCAAATGTAAATGTATACAAATGTACTGAATTCTTTAATTTGCTTCTATATTCTTTAAAGCAGAAAAAATTGAGATTCAACACATATTTCTCGTTAAAAATTTTTAAAATTGAAATTTTATAGAAAGACATAAATAAGATGTCTGCATGTCGTTTATCCATTTGGTGCCGTGAGAGAAGATTTTCCCTGTATTAGCTAATCAAGTCACATATAAAGTTTACTAGTAAAAGAAAAAAAACATTTATAAATCGATGCCCATTGTATGTGATTGATATGGAAGTGAATTCAACGAGAGATGTAGATTAATCTCTTCCTATTCACTGGAATAATAGACTGGAGGTTCAATTTGAAAAAAAATATAGAATACAAAAAAAGAATATTAATACAAATTTGCAGCACAATGCTCATAATTCAACAATGCAATTCCACATTTAAACTACCACATCATATTTCATTGTTGCGCTATTTAAAGAATATTCTGTACAAATTAAATCTAGCAGTGTCTTTTATTTTTGTATGTGTGTGTCACTATTCAATAATTGTCCATTACAAATTTGTGTTAAAATAAAACATTTTCTTTGTTAAGAGAGTACATGCACATTCGATGAAAAGCCGCCCCCCGAAAATATGAAGAAATAAATGGATTTTATGATGCCAGGATTTGGTTTTCAAATCAAAATACGTTATAACCTAAAACGTTTTACACCCCCCCCCCCCGCTTTTTTATTGTTGGATCTCTTATCTGGTTAAACAAGGGTGAGTAGTGTATATGACACAAGATTGTTTTTTTTAATATATATTTTACATATATTTTAATTTTCGAAAAAAAAAAGATATTGAAAGAAGCAATTATATCATGCATATAAAGAAGCAATTATATCATGCATATAGTGTAAAAACTTTATACTTGCACAGAATAACCTATAGACTTTCTCTACTTTATTTACCTTTATTCCACTGTAGAAAACATGTCGGATATTATAACACTTAATGTTGGAGGAACAATCTTTAAGACAACGCGAAAAACTCTTCTGAATTTTCCATCGACTCGTTTAGGAAAATTTGCCTCGGGAGTCCATAATCTGGATACTTCATCTTTCGATAGAAATCACATCATTTTCTCAAATGTTCTGGATTTCTACAGACAAGGCGAGCTTCATCTGCCCACAAGCATGTGTGCTGCTGTTATAATCAAGGAGTTAGAGTACTGGGAAATAGATCAGAGTCATATTTCTGAATGCTGTCTGAAAATGCTTACGGAATACGAGGAGAGTCTGCAGAAACGAATAGAACTGAAGAAGAGTTTAGATGACTCAGAATTTGATTACACGTCTAAGGAATTAGAGCACAACAAAGTCAATCAAGTCCTCAGACACATCTGGCTGTTTTTAGACCGTCCTAATTCATCCAAATATGCATTTGTGAGTTTACTTTGTATTTTCTTCCTTAGATTTTAAGAAAATTTAGAAAGGATTTCATTTTGATATAGCATGTTTTATGAATAGTCTTACAAAGTAGATATATAGACATGTACATAATAATACTTATTACATGTATATCCATTTAACCCGCGGATATCACTCGTTACATATATTCTTTTTTCATATACCACTGTTATGACGTCACAATGGTTTTTGCATGAAAGTGATGAATTCAATTAAAATAATGTCATAAAAACAATGTAAAAACACTGATAGTTATGTTTAAAACGTGAAAAAAAGAATCTTCTATGATTTATGGTTGGATATGATTTTATCCAACTTGTTGTGTGCTTTATATCCCCTCATCAAGGCTCAGGGATAAAAAAAAAAAAACCGCACAGCTCGTTTGATAAAAATCATATACAACCACAAATCATGTGAGATCCTATATAGCAGCTTAAATACATGCTATATCACTTAAACATATACAAAGGCTGTTGCATGAAATGACTTCTATTTTCAGATGTACAGTCTTTTGTTCATGCTAATAACAGTGTTATCCGTAGCGTTGTTCTGCATGGATACCCATCCCTATTTTAGAGACCAGTACCAGACCTTGGATGAAATTCGATCACTTATGAATTTCACGGATCTGTTCGATGATGTTAATTTTGATAACCCAAAAGAGATTGTATTTGTCACTACAATTACTAATCCCGGAGTATACAACCTACAGATTGCTTGCTTGGCGTTTTTTACGCTTGACCTTATAATTCACTTTGGCTCATGTCCTGCAAAGAGAAAGTTTTTTCGGTCGCCACTCAATTTCTTAGACGGGTTTTTGGTCTTCTCTATGTGGACAACAACTATCATGGAATTTGAAGAAATATGGAGCGCTGGGAGAATAGCGGGCTTCTTCTATATTGTGTTTAAGCTGTGTTCTGTTTTCCGTATGTTTCGACTTCTACGGTTAATTCGTCAACACAATGGTCTCAACATGCTATTCATGGCAATAAGAAGTAGTAAATGGGAAATCGGACTTTTACTTGTGGCTTTCTTGATTTTCTCAACGTTTTTTGCGGGATTTGTTTATTATGCAGAGTACAAAGAACCAACTACATTTCCAAACGTTTTTGATAGCATATGGTGGGCTATCATTACCATGACAACCGTAGGGTATGGTGATGCATATCCTAAGAGCGTTGGTGGGAGAATTGTGGGTACGTTTTGTGCTCTTTCGGGTGTCTTGATAATTGCAATGCCGATTGCTATTATTGCGTCTACGTTTAGCGATTTTAATGATAAAAATAAGGTACGGTTGAAGGTTCAATCGTTTAAGACGCGCAAAAACAAGATCGATGTGTGTGAAATGAAAAATGAAACGAGGGAAAGTTCATCGTTACATTCAAGGTTTTAAAATTTAATTTTGTTGATGTATTGGAAACAAAATATTAGAATGTGTGATACATTGCCTTCTTTCAACAAAATATGTATTTTGACCCAGATATACATGTGCAATTGGCGCCTAAAGAGGGTATGAAGATTGTCCGAGACTTTTTCTACCCATTAAGTACGAGTACGTATATGAACCGGTTTTGTAAAGTAGGAAATTTCTTCCATATCTAGCCCCCCCCCCTTCTCAGAATCTAGGGCCCGTTTACAAAAAAAAACTTATGACTAAGACCAAAATTTTAGTCGTTGATATTAAAATCATGCAAAATTATTGATTTTTGTTATAAATTGCTTGCATAAAAATATCTTTCTAAATTCTCTTAACAAAGATTAAAAACTTTTTCAAATTAATGTAAAATACAATGTAGAATGTTATTCGGAAAATACATTTTGGTCTTAGTCGTAAGTTCTTTTGTAAAACGGGGCCCTGTAACCCCCCCCCCCCCCGGGGGGGGGATAATTTCACACTCTAGCCACATTTTCCCCCTCTTTCTTTCTCACAACAGGATTTTCCCCATTTGATAGATGCATAAATCAGATCGACAATATTTTGGCTAAAAGTTTTTATGAAAGCCGCCTGATTTTTTAATGCAAGTCTTTCCACTCAAGAATTGTTCGTATTTAGAATGAAATCTTATAGTTCAATTCATTGAGTCTCAACCCAAAATTTTAACGCACAGGAAATTATAAAATTAGTCACTCAAAGATTTCTCAACAACTCTCTTGGCATTACCTCTTGGGACCTGTTTGTTCATGAATTTTAAAATGTATATCAGGCCATCTTTAGAGATGTTATCAATTGGTTTTCACTCTACCAGCCAGTATTTATGGATGGGTACTTTTTACAAAGTGTGTTTAAGAAAATATTTGAATTTATATTATTGATAGGTTCCACATACCATTTTTGAGTATTTGAATCGAGTAATTCATAGGAAAATTAACAAGACGTGTTTGTGAAACACTGATGCCCCCTTATGGAGCTTATGGTGAAGGTTAAAGTTTCTCAAATGCAAGTCAAACTCCAGGTCAAAAGATCAAAAATGTTGATACCCAAAGAAGGGTCTTGTCTCGCGGAATATACCTGTGAAATATGAAAGCCTTAACACCAACCGTTGAAAAGTTATGGTGAAGGTTAAAGTGTTTCAAAAGTAAGTAAAACATCAAGGTCATATGGTGCCCAAGAGAAGGTCTAAAAAAATTTAAAAGTAGGTCAAATTCCAAGGTCAATGGGCCAAAGTTGTTGGTATCCAAAGGAAGGTTTTGTCACAAGGAATGCACATGTGAAGTATGAAAGCCCTAGCACTAATTGTTCAAAAGTTATGACCAAGGTTAACGGTTTTTTCGAAAGTACACCTCTGTAATCAGACTACAAGGTCAAACGGTCAAAGTTGTTGGTGTCTGAAGGAAGGTCTTGTCACAAGGTATACACATAAGAAGTTTGAAAGCCCTATGACAAACTATTCAAATGTTATGGCCAAGTTTAAATTTTGATAAAATTTATGCTAACAATATCCATAATAAACGATAAACATTTTAAACATAAATAAAATAATTAAAGTCTGTAAGTACTTCTGCTTCATGCACAACGGAACATTGAATGTTCTTTTTTCAACGATAATCGTCGTCATGTAGTTGTTCAGAAAGCACTACAATTCGTTATCAAGAAATATACCGATGTTTCTAGGACTCATTTATAGGTCAGATAAAGCGTTTCTGACCAAAACTTCAAGAATCCGACTTATATGCGTGTATATACACTGTACATTATTTGTTTATGAATATATTCATGCTAAATAATCCTTTACCAAACTTTTAAAATTTATCTTTTTGACCAACTATTAAATTTGCACCTACCCCAAGTCTCATATCTTCAATTCTAATTGCATCATTTCTAAGTAATTTCAAAGTCTTGGTACATGAGAACCAGATTAGATTATTAGTGTTTATTATATAATCACATTGATTTACACTTCTTTCCATGTGAATAATTTTTGTACCTTTTACACGATTAACAAAATACTTCGAATTGAGTACCCATTCAAAGTTCTTGATTTTTAATGTGAATGGTTTTGTTTCAAACATTTTCAAAAGTGAAATACTAAAATTTGACCATTGAATAAAATTAATATTTTCAAGGCGTTTTATATTCACTGAAAAATAAGAAATGTGTTATATGTATTTGCAATGTAAAAAGGAATTTGCTGTAAAATGCCCCTTCCTTTCACGAAGAGTGTTTAAAAATACCCCTTTAGATAGCAAGAGTGAATAAACTATCCTGACACTGACTAAAACTGCCAAAGTTTCTCTACGTTGTTAAAAGCCACGTTCACAATTTTTAATGAAATGTCTGGAGATAACGAACAGTATTCAAACTAAAAAGTTCACATTAAACAATACAAATTTTGGAGCAGAGCAAACACGGACCTCAAAGCCTACGCCACCGCTAAAAGGCAAAATGAACAAGAGGCCCATGGGCCACATCACTCACCTGAGCACATTGGCTTGGCAAAAGCACAAATCAGTTCAGTATTGAAAAGATTACTGGGGGGAGGGGGGGGGCTTGAATTTTAAACTACCTGATGATGCTTCCATGTCAATATAACAAATGGCTTTGTTGTACTTGAGAAGATTTTTTAAAATAATTTTCACATATATTCCTTTGTAAAAATTTGATCCCCCATTGTGGCTCCTCCCTATCCCAGGGGTCATCATTTCAACAAACTTGATCTACGCTACCCGAGGATGCTTCCATATAAATATGACTCATCTTGGCTTTGCTGTTCTTGAGAAGAAGCTTTTTAAAGGTTTTTCCTATATATTTCTATGTAAAACTTTGATCCTCCATTGTGGCCCCGCCCTACCCCCGGGGGTCATGATTTGAACAAATTTGAATTTACACTACCTGAGAATGATTCCATATAAATATGACTCATAATGGCTTTGCTGTTCTTGAGAAGAAGATTTTTAAGGGTTTTTCCTATATATTTCTATATTATCTTTATTCCTATATATGTAAAACTTTGATCCTCCATTGTGGCCCCGCCCTACCCCGGGGATCATGATTTGAACAAACTTGAATCTACACTACCTGAGGATGCTTCCATGAGTTTCATCTTTCCTGACCCTGTGGTTCTTGAGAAGAAGATTTTTAAAAATACTATTAATTTTTCACTAATTCTTTATTATCTCCCCTTGAAAGAGGGCGTGGCCCTTCATTTGAACAAACCTGAATCCCCTTCACCCAAGAATACTTTGTGGCAAGTTTGGTTGAAATTGGCCCAGTAGTTCTGGAGAAGAAGATGAAATTGTGAAAAGTTTACAACGGCGCCACGACAACGACAGACAACGGACAAATTTTGATCAGAAAAGCTCACTTGAGCCTTCGGCTCAGGCGAGCTATAACCAAAGAAAATATACTATAAACAGAAGTCCATGATTTGCAGCCACTCGATTTGATTTGTAGCCACTCGAAGACATGATGAAAAGAAAAGTTATTTTACTTTTGAACTGGTAAAAAGAAACCACGTGTCTTGAATGTAAATGACAATCGCATTGACAGGGGTGATATGTGTTCCAGGCTGTGTTTGGTAAGTACAACATTTAATGAAAATTATAAAGAAGAGGAGTACTCTATACTGGTTCAAATAAGAGATAACTTACGTTTCAATCTAAGGCCGCATTATGACATCTGGAAGACACTTAATCTTTTACCAGTTCAGAAAACTAATTGAATATCTTGGAAAGTTCTTAATCACATACATGTAGTTATATTATTTTTCTGCAAAGCTCTTTCGATGGACACACTGTTTCAGTGTAACTTGGACTTCTATTGTTTCCTTCTGTTCAGGGTGACTGTGGTTTGATCCATCATTGATAAGCACTACAGGAGGAAGCTTGTATATCAATTTCGGGAAGGAATTTGAATAAACAATATATGCATATGAAATCTTAACTTATTATTTGAAAATATTAGCCATAAGAAGTTCTGAAGTCCTCTTCTCTACATCAAGGTTAATTTAAAGTTAAAACAAGCCAGTTCAAAGATTTGTGGTCCCCCGCTTTCGGTGTCATAGTTGTTGGGATGCAGTTGTTTATGGTATTTTGTAACGTGTTTTTGTGTCCTATTTTGTCTGTCCATCATATAAAAAAAGATAAATTTTTTGAATAAATAAAAATTACTGCAAAGATTACAGCTTCTCAAAACTACAGCAAACTTCAAGATCAAGGCCATGATGTAAAATATCATAATACAAGTCAATCCGAAAGGTCTTGTCAGAAATAATGCACATGTGAAAAAACAACATGAAAGCCCCGTCTGTTCTGGAGCTAAAGTTATGGCCAAAGATAAAATTTTTGATATGTAGATTATACATGTACTTCTAGCTCAAGGTCATGAAGTAAAATATGATGAAAGGTGTTGTCAAAGGTAATGTACATGTAAAATGTTAAAGCCCTATCCTCTCCATTCAAAAATTATTATCAGTGTAAAAAACGTTTGAAAAAAGATTGTACGTTAAACTTTATGGTCAATGTAACGAGGTCAATACCAAAGGTTATTTGAAAAGGTATTGAAATAGGTAATGCACATGTCATATATAAAAAATAATCGTCTCTCACTCAAAAGTTATCAGCAATTCAAGTATGAATGTTCTATCTTCTCTCCTTTAAAAGTGAGCAGCAATGATAACATTTTTGAAAATAAGGCCAATCTTTAAGATCAAGGGGTCAAAATCATAGCATGTCTGGAAACCTCTTGTCAAAGCTACTGTACATGTCAAACATAAATGCCCTATCTTTTTTTCATTCAAAATTTATCATCAATATTAAAATTTTGGAAAATAAGGTCAAACTTCAAGGCCACGGGGTCAAAAATCATAGCACGTTCGAAAACGTCTTATCATAGGTATAACACATGTCAAATATGAGTCCTTTTTTTCATTCAAAACTTATAACCAATGTTATTATTTTCGAAAAGTGGGTCAAACTTCAAGGTAATGGGATCAAAAATCATAACATATTTGGAAAGGTTATGTCGCAGGTAATGTACACGTAAAATATGAAAGTCCTATCTTTTTCTCATTTAAAAGTAATGACCTAGGTTAGAGTAACATTATTTTTTAAAGTAGATTAAACTTCAAGGTCATGGGATCAAAATCAAAGTATATTCTTGGATAAGTATTGTCACAGGTAATGAACATGTGAAACATGAAATCCCTATCTTTTTTATTTAAAAGTTATGACTAATTAAGGTTTAAGTTTTTGTGACAGACAGATTGACAGATATGAATGAGATTTGATGTCCCCTTGCTTTCACAATAAACGGTTGACAAAAACTAATTTACTTTTTTATTGGCTTTTGAAATAAAATTGAAAAGTATTTCCTTTTATTAAAAAAATTGATACAAGTAGATAGAAGAATAAAGTTTACTTTTTGAATTTCTCAAGTTTTATCATTATAAAAATGAAGAATTTTTAGCAGCTCTGGCTTGCTTATCGTTTGAAAATTTTTACAGAGTTAAAACTGCGCACCTTGATACATGTAATAAATATAAAAATCGATGTCATAGCCGTCATAACCAAACTGTCGTTTCACAAATTTTAAAAATATTCCCCATTACACAAAATACAGAGTCCTTTCTAAAAAAAAAAAAAAAAAAAAAAAAAAAAAAAAAAAAAACAGCAACAACAACAAAATCCCTTAGATCCACATTGCTGAGATTCTAATGATATTTAATGTTACGTAAAGATTGTGTGCATTGTTTAATAACAACCAACGTTGACATTCCAAATCGGTCTGTTGTTTATCTTCCTCAACAGAGGCTTTCTTTTCCAAAAAAAAATCTTATTCTATATGTAAATTAACGTCCTACAAACTACCGCCGAAATATGGCTGAAATATTGCCGACTCGGCGTAAAACAATAATAATCAATCCTACAAACTGATAGTGCGTTGTGATTCAGGCTTTATTAAGCACACGTCTAGTTTTCTTGGGGAATTTCCGGAGCAAAACACAGAAATTAATCATTGGGTGGCCCTCAGGGAAATCGTTTGACGTCTAAATTTTACAATATCTGAGAACGGAATTATTTGACAAAAACAACATGCTTTCATTGGACCGATTGGTGTTTTTTTTTTAATGAGATTTATTTTTTTCTATTTTAAGTTAATAGTCAAACCCATCATCTTAAGATCTACTCAAACTTTTTATTTAGTTTTGCAATTCTTTTTAATTGGCAATATACTAGCATTTATGTATTTAATATAGGAATGCATTAATACCCAAATGTTTGTTTGTTGTTAAACGTCCCTCTCGAAAATTTTTCACTCATATAGAGACGCCACAACTTGCCGGTGGAGGGCTGCAAAGTTTGACCTATACTCGGCACTTAGGGCCATTGAACAGAGAGAGGTCTTTTTCGTGCCAGCACCTACTGAGACACGGGACATCGGCTTATACGGTCTCACCCGAAGGACCGGTTTCCACGTCCCGCAGTGGATTCGAACCCGCGACGTAACTCCTTACGCTGCGGTTCTAGAACAAACGCTCTAACCAATGCGGCACACGGGCGACAATGTCATTATAATCAAACCGACAATTTCTCAAAGCATTCCTCATTACACTAAATACAGAGTCTCTGGGCATTCCTCATTACACTTAATACAGAGTATGTGGGTTGGGGCTGAATCCATATATTTAAAATAAAAATCCCTGCTATCTATCTTGCCGAGATTCTGTTGATATTTAAATAACTGTATATACATGAAATATGCCTGGAGATAACGAACAGCATTCAAGCTCAGATTCCATTAAAACAATGCAGATCGGGAGCAGTTCAAACACGGACCTCCAAAAACATCAGAGGTGGGATCATGTACTGTTACCTATGGAACCTCAAATTAATATATTATAATATGTGTACCTATTTTTGAATAACAGTACCTATTTTCAAATAATTAACCTATCTTCAGAATGATCGTATTTAGATCGTAATGCAATCAGCTAACGATATGTCACTCGTCTGTTTTTGAGAAAAGTTTCTTCAGAACCACTAATTTCAAAATTATTTACAAATAATGAAATATGAAGATAACGAACAGTATTCAAGCTCAAAGTCAATTTAAACAATACAAATCGGGAGCAGAGCAAACACGTACGGACCTCCAAAAACATCAAAGATAGGATCAGGTGGATGGAGGAGTGAGCATCCCTTGCCGATCGGTCACACCCGCTGTGTGCTCCTTGTCATAATCGGGGAAAACGGGAAAATCCGTAGACAATTCAGTGTGTAAATAATGGCATAACAATTAGTATGAAAAACTTCAACCAGCATTTGACTTCATGATAGGTTGTATTTGCTGACAAGGTCATTGTATGACATCATAAAACTTGCAAAATGATGAACTCAAACGAGACTGTTGATATCCTTGTTTCGTCAACTTGTTTGTCAATAGCTTGTCTTGTTTTAGAAATTGTTCATACGTAGAGCATGCTCTTGCGTATCGAATCAAATGGGAGACAAAACCCCCATATGCAGGTTATGAGGGTATATTGCTACACGAGTAAAGAAAGTTGACAATTGCAAAATTGAAGTCATCACGCTTTAGTGCTAGGTTACCATTGAAGTATTTTTTCTAGTAAAATATCCAAATATGAAACAGATATGTCAGACTCTTTTGTTTCAAACCCACTGGGATGTATCGAGTCGACATATGAATGGAAGTAACTACCTGTATTGTTAATTAATGACACATCGTCGATATACCTAAATGTCGAGTTGAAGGCCACAGCAAGTGTTGATGTTATTGAATAAATTCTGCTTCACATGAATACAAAAATAGGTCTGTTAACAAAGGGGCATATTGGTACCCATGGGAATTCCAACAGATTGCTAAAAGACATGATCTCCGAAAACTACATAGATATTGTCAATCAGAAACTCAAGCATCTTTTTAATATCAACTTCAGAGTACTTGTGTGTACAATCAGAATGCTTTTCAACGAAATAATTTTACAAATGACCAATGACAAGGTAAGTATATAATATAAGGAAAAATTATCAAATCTCCAATATATATTCAGAAAACGCGAATAAAAGCTTTAGCTATGCATTTCCTTATTGAAAATTGATCAACAAGTACATATATACATGTATTTTAGGAGAAAAAACTTTAGATATCCAAGCATTTGGAGAAAATTGATTTTTTTAAAACTTTTATACGGAACTTTGGTTCTTCAATTAATTTCAATTGTTTTATAATACATAGTGTAACAAGCTTATGCTATCAATAACAAGACATCATATATCACTTTCAATTTCATTTCATGACAAAATTATTATTTAAGAAAAGAAAAACATTGGTGTCTAAGGCTAGATAAACGGAAATTCGATTTCCCTAAACTTAATTGAATTGTATTTTATCGATCTTCAACTTTTAAAACAAAGGTATAATTTAATTGAAGCTGTCTATAATTGAATTGAAGAAAGGTCTAATTAAATTACAGATTGGTGCAATGCATTTGAACTCAGATTCAATTATTGAAAGATAAGTATATTTATTAAACCTAACTTTAATTATTTTACACCTATCTTCAATTTATTTGGAGATAGGCTCAATTATTTGAAGATAGGTACAATTATTCGAAGATATAAAGGTGCAAATATTTGAATATACATGTACATTTGTTTATTTAATGTTCCATACTTAACTCTAACACCAACCCTTGTTGAAAATTCCAAAACGTATATCGTTATCGACTTCCAGGGAAGCTTTTCTTTCCCAAAACGTCTTGTGCTATTTGTACATATAGATTAACCTTCTAGAAAACTGATGGTGTGATGTGATTCAGGCTTTTTCAAACACACGTCTAGTTTCCAATGGGGATTTCCATGCAGAGCGCAACACAGAAATTATTCATTCGGTAATATTAAATGCTTGTCGCCCCTGAGACTTTGGGGGGAATATACAAGTTTTCATGGAACTACTTAGAGTTATTTTAAATCAAAATGATCTTTTTAGTTTTTCCATATTATGTGAATAATTACACCCATCATCTTAAGATCTACCTAAACCTTCTTTTAGTTCCTCACCTCTTATTGCCATTATGATTTGATTTAATATTCAAAATACTAACTTTAGTAATATGGACTTAAATTGAGAAGCAAAATCAGCATGAGAAATACTAATCTTAAGACACACTTGTGGTGTTATCATCGATATATTTTTCCCGGATTTTATCGATTGTCTAGTGCTTTTGCACTGTCAATCTAAATCCTAGCTAAGACTAAAAAGATTTAAATAAAGATTCTGTTTACTATCTACGAAAGCCGGATAGGCTCATTTTTGACAAGACAAAAAAAAAATTTAACTCGTTATAACGAGATAATTATCTCGTTATAACGAGTTAGTATCTCGTTATAACGAGTTAGTATCTCGTTATAACAAGTTAATATCTCGTTATAACGAGTTAGTTATCTCGTTATAACGAGAAAATTATCTCGTTATAACGAGTTAGTTATCTCGTTATAACGAGTTAGTATCTCGTTATAACGAGTTAGTTATCTCGTTATAACGAGTTAGTTATCTCGTTATAACGAGTTAGTTATCTCGTTATAAAGAGTAAGTTATCTCGTTATAACGAGAAAACTATCTCGTTATAACGAGTTATTTATCTCGTTATAACGAATTAGTTATCTCGTTATAACGAGAAAATTATCTCGTTATAACGAGATACTAACTCGTTATAACGAGATAACTAACTCTTTATAACGAGATAACTAACTCGTTATAACGAGATAACTAACTCGTTATAACGAGATACGTTATAACGAGATAATTATCTCGTTATAACGAGATACTAACTCGTTATAACAAGATAACTAACTCGTTGAAACGAGATACTAACTCGTTATAACGCGATAATTATCTCGTTATAACGAGATAACTAACTCGTTATAACGAGATAACTAACTCGTTATAACGAGATAACTATCTCGTTATAACGAGATAACTATCTCGTTATAACGAGTTCATTATTTTTTTTATCTTGTCAAAAATGAGCCTATCCGGCTTTCGTAACTATCGAATGCCGTAGACAATTTTTAAATTTGCAAACATTTCCTCCCTGTCGTCCAGATTGAGTAAGATTTATTTCAGTGTGGAACATCCCAATGTTTGTGCTTCCATAAAAGAGAGTTTATGCGACGGGCCATACCCTGACTGTAACCCAATTTTCTTCATCTTGATTTTCTTTCTATCATTGTCTCTTCTTCCATTTTCCTTTCCCTTAATTTTTTCCACAGTCGGAAAAACACAGGCAAACATAGACAATAAAGATATTATTTAAGATCTCACCATCTTTATATACATGTTTACATCTGTTTAAAGATTTTTTTTCCTTTATCTACATTTCTTTTTCCTTTTTTCGAAATCTTTTATATTGATTTACTAACAGACGCCATTTTCAAAACTTAAAACATTTTATACATTTGTACAAAAGAACATGCACGATTGCATTGTAAATCAGTCTGTCATTGTAAACACAGCTCATCAAACTCCTGATCCTCTCTGTATGTACCATGTTAAGTGAATATCGAATATTTTAAAATACATCTGTTTTTAACTGTCTGTGTAAAACGCAGGTTTGATATTTGGTTGCAATTCACATATACGACAATTGAAAGCTAATTAGTCAAAGGAACTCAGACTGTCCCAACTGATCGTTTTTAGTTTTGTTTTTGGTATGTCAACGATTTCCTTTTATACAGTTTATCAATGTATGCAATTATGTATTTGATAGAAGAATACAATGAGTAGTCATCTATGAAGCGCATCTGCATTAAATGTGACGCGTCTAGGTTACGGTGTTCAAAAATTACGTGGTTCAACACGCAAAACATCTCGTATGTTTTATGGGGAAAAAAAGAAAAAACCCAAAAATATATACTAGAACAAGGTTTACTTCATGAATTTCTAAATTTTTATATTTTAACACCTCTGTAGTGCATGTTTGTCGTGTGTAAATGTTAGTTAAAATTGCACAAATTGATTTTATGACTGAAATTTACTGTCTTCGATATCGAAACCAAACTTCTCAAAGCATTCCCTATTACGCAAAATGTTGGGCTATTTAATTAAAAAAATCCCTTCGATCTACCTTACCGAGATTCGGATGATATCTGAATGTTACGTCAATATTGTAAGTATTGGTTTAACTCTTACATCAACCAATTACGAAACAGACTGCCATTTATCGTTTTCCACAGAAGCAAACCTCTTGCGCTATATGTAGATCAACCCCCTACAAAATTCTATAATATGTAGATCGACGTCCTATAAACTGATGGTATGATGTGGTTTTGACTTTATCAATCACATGCTCAGTTTCCGATGGAGATTTCCAGAGCGCAACATAGAAATTAACCATTGGGTGATGTTCAGGGATATCACTCAACGTCTCAATTCTGACTAAAACCCATCATCTTGAGGCCTATATTCAAACTATTTATTAGTATTTATATTTGTAACTCTTATTAAGGACATATTAGAAAAATATACAAAGCCAGGTGAATTTTATGAGGAAAAGCAAAATCGTAAAAATTAGCCTATGTGCTATGTGCTAATTTTTACCATTTTGCTTTTCCTCATAAAATTCACCTGGCTTGGTATATTTTTCTAAAGTTTATATTACACTTTTAGCACCAAGCTAACATATTCTGAAATTTATTTTCATCTGTCAACTTTTACTGAATGGGATTTGTCCATATTTGTAATTTTATTGAAGTATCAACTAATATTTTCCAAGTGTCATTTCTTTTATGCAAGAAAATACAGCAGGTTATTGAGTAAAATTTAATGTAATATCAGTTCACTCTGTGCTCCTTTAGAAACATTTTTGAAGAAAAAAAGAGGGTAAATGAATGAAGATTAAACAATTTTACCATTACTCTGGTTGTGTACTTTTTGAGGGAAATATGGAAGGTATTTCATTCTCCAAGTCTAAGGAGAAACATTCAAAGAATTATCCACGTTTCTAAAACTGAGATGATATTAAGTCTCCTCCAAAGAAAAAATTTGTTTGTGTCATCTGTCCTTAATTGACAATAAACATGCATTTCTGTATTTAATATAAGAATACAAAGAGTACCCTTATGAAATTCAATGTGTAGTGATCATAACCAAACCGATGTTTTACTTCTCAAAGCATTCCTTATAACACTAAATCGGAGTCTGTGGAACTGAATCATTTTTAACTTGTCGAGATTCTGATGATATCTAAGTGTTTCTTCAAGATTTGTCTACATGCACTGTTAAAAAGGGAACAGACCCGTAAGAAGCAATTTCAGTTGGGGGTGGGTGGGATCTCTACCTTACATATACGCAAATTTATATAGGCTTATCTTTAATTGGGGTCAAATGCTGGTTTGGGTCTCAAGGGGTGATACTTATGCCACTAGGTCTCCCCACTTCAATGCCCATCGTCTTTAAATAGGTTCTGCTAGGTTCACATGCCACACCTCCTCGTGGTGACCCTGGAAATGCTTTAGTATCTAAGTGGCAGTGGCAAAAGGCGAGTGTCCGGCGCATTGAAATAACTGGAGACCGTGGCTAAGGGAAAGACACCCTAACAGAAAACCACTGGCCCTCCGAGCCCCGGGGGGGGGGGGGTAAAAAAAAGTAGTGTTACGGAAATAGTAACGAGGAATATCTCTGTACCTGTGAATGAGAGCCTTTCTGGGACCAGTACTAGAACCAGTATGACTGTAGGTAGTGAAAGCCATTGAAAAACTACCAACATGAGGAGGCCCTCAACACGGCCAAGACCAAGATCAGAATAGGATTTTGGAAAGTATGTACTGAACGGAAGAGAGGAAGGTCCAAAGTCTCTTGGCTGCGAATTGTAGAAGCCGAACTTAAAGAACAAAGGAGAAGTTGGAGCACACTACAAAAGCTAGCCAGTGACAGACAAGGACGGAGAACCCTCGTTACTACCTATACGCCAAAGGCGTCACGGGCGGTAAGTAAGTATCTTTAATTCATTTAGACCTATCTTCAATTCATTTGGAGATAGGTTCAATTATTTGAAGGTAGGTACAAATATTTGAAGATATGAAGGTGCAAATATTTGAATATACATGTACATTTGTTAATCTGGTGTTCCATATTTAACGCTTACGCCAACCTTTGTTAAGAAATCCAAAACGGTCTGCCATTTATCGTGTTCAACAGAAGCAAACATCTTCTACTACTGTATATATAGATCAACTTCCTAAAAACTGACAATGTTATGTGATTTTGGCTTTATGAAGCACACGTTCAGTTTCCGTTGGGAATTTTCAGAGCGCAACACAGAAACTGACCATTGGGTGGAGCTCCGGGATATCGATGGACGTCTCAACTTAACAATCCTTTGGGGTGGGGTGGGGTTGCGAATGAATGTCTTTGTATACAATTGCAAGATTTCAAGGGGCTTAAATAATAAATATTTATATATATGATGTGTGTTTATGTGAGTGTGTATATATTGTTTCGTAAGTGATCTTGGTACTTTGAAGATAAACTTTATATCATTCCATAGAGTCCCTATCAGTAAAGTTAGATACATGTATTTGAGTATTATCTACGTTATCATTATATTGATTTTTTACAGCTGTTTTCTATAGATCGTTTTGCATTTTTTTTTCTGTTAAACGAACCAGACCAATGATCCTTTAAATGGGGAACTTGTATCCGGAAGTTAAAGCTTTGATGTTTGACAAAGCTAAATTGTGTCCTCGTTCAAACTAAAAAAAAAAAAGCAAACAATAAAGTAAGTATTTCTATGGTAAAAAATATTCAATAAACGAACTAAACATGAATAACAAAATTTTGCATATTAAATATGGATATCTACTGACTCCAACACAACAATAAGCCTTCTACACTTTAACACTTGAATTTCCACACTGTTCCCGTAGACATGCCACTGTTTTCTCGGATACAGTTTTCCGGAAGTGGACACTGATAAAGACTGACCAGATTCCTCCTCAGAGGATGGCTGACCAGTGGTAGCCGACCGGGGTCACCCACTAACACCTCTATTCCTCCCTTGGACAGCTTAGGTAACCAGACGCTAAACCTGTCCACAAAATCCAAATCATAGAACATGTCACCTAGAAACACAATATCCCAGTCATAAAGTCTGCTACCAATGATGTCATCGGATGACGTATCCACGCAGACTCTGTTCAGATCACAGTTCATTTTTACAGCCTCTATGGCCACTAAAAGTCATAAAAAAAGAATATGTATTAATACAAATATAATTTTGTTATCTTAATTGACCAAAATCATCCTTCCTTTTCAATTCATTAATCATCACAGTATTGAATGTAATTTTAAATTACACTTGAATTAAAGTGGAACTTTGAGCTATGATGTATACAGCTTAAATCAGGTGCCGTGAAATTATTAAAGTTAAGAGACGGAAATAAAAGCTCTCTTCTCCATGGTAATATTTTTACCAACGCTATAAAAGAGATGAAAGGAGAGGAAGTTAAAATAGTTTATTCACCGTGGTCTGTATCGTTAGCACAGACAGTGTGAGCGCCGGACATCTTACTGGCGATAGCGGAAGCCCCGCATCCACTCCCGATATCAAGGACTCTCTTGTCAGTAAACAGTCGTGGATTGTCTAGGACAAACCTACAAAATCACAAGATACAGGCTTACTCATCGCTAATATGAAGGGCCTGCTAGCTTTCAACATGGTAAGTTACATTAATTTTCAACAATCATTGATACTATTACTCAAATATTACTTCTTATAAGCTACTGGATTAAAAGAAATGCATGAATCAACAAATTCTTTTCCCTTTTCTCTCTTCAAAATTGCACAATAGCTCATGTTTAATCGATGTACAAGATACGATGTAAAAACTTTCGATAAGCTGATGCTAGAGATGTTAACCAGAGATGGTGATGTAATATTTGAGTAGTAAAATTGTGCCGTCGTTTCCTTGTTTGCACTTCTGTTGATAAGGACTAGAAAAGAGCTTCAATGAATTTATGAGATTTTACGGAAGTTAAAAATGACATCGATGATAAATATGGATCATGTTGCTATTTAAGTAAACGAAGATCTTCATAAATTAAACCTTGATAACACCTGTCCCCCCGGCCAGTAGAAAGCCCAGAATGGATCAGTGAACGGCGAGTCCTCTCCTCTACTGTGCCATAATGCACATTTTGGTGTAATTAAATGAAGTTGTATCTCTGGAGTCATGTGATCTGTTGTCACTTCCGTGTGTGTTCGAATTAGTTGTCGCACCTGTTCAAAGGTTTTTGAATTGGAACAGAAGCATCTAGTGACGGTCTGAATTTGTGTAGAACTCTGACCAAAGATTACTGATGCCAGTTTCAGAGGCATTCTGACGCGTTTTCCATATCAACTACATTAAGTATTGTAAATAATCTGCAATAAAAAAAAAGTTTTATGAATTTAAAATCAATGCGCAAGCATTTGGAGCGAGATTGGATTGAGGTCGTAACCACCGCACACAGAGAGAGAGTTTGACTTTGGAGCAAAATAACCTTACCTGAGGCCATGAGAATTAATTTGAAACAACTCGTGTGTGTGAACTGACGTACTTGATGACAATGCTGTTATGCGTAAAATGTAAATGTTTTGGTTGTCCCTAAATCTAATTATATCATCCTTGGGCGCATTATAATATCCGTTCAGTAAGTACAGGGGCTCGTGAGATCATTAGACTTACATACATGTTGTGTTCTTAATGGATGATTGATGAACTTTAACTGAAATTACCTACATTTCGTCATGTTTAATATCATCTCGCAAAGGTAAGTTTTGAACAGAGAAAATGGCGACAGGTTAACAGGGCACAAAATGTGTTAAAGCTGGTCCTGTATATGGTATTATAAATACAAACTATACAAATAAGTCCAGGTCGTGGTAAGAAGGAAGTTGGACGCATGGATAAGAGTTTTTCTTTAAAATTTATTGGTGGGCGATTTAATATGTTTAAAATCGGTCAAATTCCAGAGGTACAGACAGGAAAAATATGAGAACAATGAAATGTTTGTACGTGTGAAAGATTTGCTTAAACATGTTAATACTGATAACAGATCTCTATGTACGTATTCTTTTTTTTCCATATTGACAAAGTTAAAATACACTTTGCGAATAGATAAAGCAGTTCTTTTCCCTTCGATTGTATTCACTGATATAACAATCCCGATTTTTTTCTCACTTTTCATCCCCTCTGTAAAATACTTGTGTCTGTGTACACCAATCATAAATGATAATACACGTATTGAATATTACAGCGAATTTTAACTACTTCCAGTATATATCATGCATAATTTACATTATTGGAATGATATAAGAATGTATTTTTGAAAGAAAAAAAAATCCTTGTTTCATGTTTTATTAAAAATCGCGATTGTTAATATTTAATCTGGCCTGCATTTGAGTGTATGTGGAATGTATTTGTTTTGTTTGTTTGTTTTGTTTGTTTGTTTGTTTTTTTTTTTACCATGATTTACACGTGATAAGTGAAATGAGTTAATTCGTCACAAGCTCCGTAAGCGTACATGTGAATACTGCAACAGACTTATAGTGGGGTACTGGATTTGTATCTGTGTACATGTGGTACATGTTAAACATGAAAACTGAATGTCGGTGGGTTGACGATCTTATTATTTATTTAAAGTATAACTATTTACCTTTTGAATTTGATCCGCTCCCCAATAAAATCTATGAGTCACAATATCCTCGCTATATTGACAGTTTCATGCAGAAGAAACGGTCTTCTGTCTTCAAAATGTGTAAATGTTGTAAATATGAGATCCATCGTGCCACATCCTGTTTTTAAAAGAAGAAAAATGTTATATTTCGTTCTGCCATGTGTTACGGTAATCTAAATCAAAGGGGGGTTACTCTAATGTTTCAATTGCCGGAGGGCGGATCAAAGATTCGATAAAGTATTTCATTTGATTGAACAGCAAGCACGCTACTATAGCCATCCATAATACATGTTCATTATTGAGGATAGATTCGAAAAACGACGGTAAACAAATGGAAATTGCACATAATTTTGTTTCTCACAAAAAATTAACTTCTCCTTCCAAGCCTATATTCATGCAATCTTATCCTGAGCTAAGATAATTCAAAATTCTCACTGGGGAAATTTTGAAAAGGCAAATGATTTTATGTATATGTGTTTTTATTTTATAGATCTATCACGGAAATGTTAAAAAACAAGAAGTCCATTAAGCAGTCATCATTATCTTCCTCTGACGACATGGTGGCTCACTCCCCCCTGAGATCCCCCACTGAGGTTAACAAACTCCTGTGGTACACCTTCAATACACTAGTGGACTCGCATGACGGCACCGCCCACATTTCAACGCTAAAGGTGACTGTAATTTACAACTTAGCTAGTGATGTAAATTTACGTTTATATTTGATGATCTCTCTTGGGTCTCGAATCACATGAACATTTATATATATATATATATATATATATATATATATATATATATATATATATATATATATATATATATATATATATATATATATATATATATATATGTATATGTACATGTATTTATAAATACACGTTTTATGTGATCTTGCTAACCTTATGGTCATTAAATGAATGTTATGATATATGCATAATGATATACAAATATTTCTTGAAAACTATACATTTATAATTTAAAACAAAAAGCATTATTTTCTCACTCTCAATTTTGTTCGTCCCTTTGATGTGTTAATTAAAGAAAAAATAAGTTAATTAAGCAAACAAATTAATTGTCAGACACATCGAAATATGTATAAAAAAAAAATGCATGTTTATTTTTCATTCATATATTACATGTAGAGCTGACTTGTCATAGTGCCGATTTTGCCCCCATACCAGCCCTCTACAGTGTGAGTTCTTGTTTATTCTTTGCATAGGTCCTGATTTCAAGTCTCGGTAGAGTTCTGGGGTTTGAAAAATCGGAAGAGCTTCTGAATATTGAGGGACGGAATAATATCGACTTTCCTTTGCTGTGTAAAATAATAGATAAAGAACTTCTACAAGTCAATTCCAATACTCCCCCAAAAGGAAATGCCGAGGACCCTTCTGAACTATATAGAGTCTGTTGGAATATTTACTATGATCATCACTACACAAAGTCCGAATTCAATCTTTACAAGTCTGATGAACAAAATCTATTTAAAATGTGGATGATATTCATCTTGCTGTCTGAAGATGATGAAAATGGTATTCCAAATGGACCACCGGTCATCGATCGTGAGGAAATGGGAATCCTTTTCCGGTCCTTTGTATCGATATCCGGACTCGCTGAATTAGAGGACAAGATTCAAGAAGTAGAAACTGCAACAGGGAATTTGAAATTCATTGAATTTAAGGATGTATTCATTGGCTTGTTTGGCTCGAAACTTGCAGAAAATGATTTGAAATTTTACCTCACAAAAATTTACGAGTTATACATCGATGACATTTTTCAAAAGGTACCAAACAAATTTTATATATATGCAAATGTATATTGTTCAGTTTCCGAAGATCAAATATATTTCGACGAATGCATGTTTATGGCAATTAAAAAAACTAGAAAGATATTTAATAGATATAAAAATAGAATAAGTTTTCGATCCGTTTTCTTTTTTTTAAATATTATTGCATGAAGATGTGTCTTATATTCTTACTTTTTTAAAATCTACGTATGTACACATGATAAGTGAGACAATTTTTCCGTGTTTGTTCTTATAGGGCATGCTCTGTAAGAGAGGTCATCAGGTGAAGAGCTGGAAAGATCGCTGGTTTGTCCTCAGAAAGAAGACTCTGAAATACTTCCCTAATTCACAAGAGAAGGAACTCAAAGGCTGCATTAACATTGTCAAGGACTGCAGAATAGAGGTCAAGCACCAGTAGTTTTAACAGACATTGTTTAAATAAATCGTTCCCTGTTTATGACAGGAATGACAGATTTACAATATAATTTAAACAACGTTGCTTTTCTTTTGAGTGACAGATAAACATGTACCCTACCAGTAATATCAAAGCGACGAAAACATATGCATTCACAGGGTTCGGTAACACACTATGCTTGAATATTATACTTTCATGTAAATTAGTTGAATCTGATTCGTCGAGAAACATTTGTTAAAAAACACTATTACCCGCTGAATAATGAAGCTACGTCCTCCAGCATTGCAACAGTCAACATTGCTTGACGACGGGTGATATTCCAAAAAATATTGACTACGCAGAATTTATGTGCGCAAGGTTCACTGTAATATGTATTTGTATAAAACATTCAGTATAATATAATAAATATTGCATGAAGTTGAGTGTAACATTGAAAATTTTCACCCCTCGAAAACCATTGTCAACCGAGGAGCAGCCGAGGTTGACAATGGTTTTCTTGGGGTGAAAATTTTCAATGTTACACTCAACTACATGCAATATTTATTTACTATTATCCGCTGAATAATGAGGCCACGCCCTTCAGCTTAGCAACAGTCAACATTGCTTGACGACGGGTGTTATTCCAAAAAATATTGACTGCGCAGAATTTATGCGCGCAAGGTTCACTGTAATATGTATTTGTATAAAACATTCAGTATAATATAATAAATATTACATTTAATTGAGTGTAACATTGAAAATTTTCACCCTCGAAAACCAGGCAATGTATGTTAGCGCCCCCCTGTGTATGCTTTTATATTTTGAGTTAGTAGATTTAACACTAAACAGGACAATTAAGATTTTTCTTCATAATTGACAGGTTGTGTCAGATAAGGGTGGATCAAAGCCAAACCGATTCATCATCCATACTAGTTCCAAACCTTACGAGTGTAGTGCTGCTGACACCCGTACACGGTCAGAATGGGTCACGGGTCGGTATATTAAAGAAAACGTAATGTTTAACACTTGCGTCACAATGATTACGTCATCGAACAAGTCCTAACATGAATAAGTTTTTATATGTCTTTATGTTTTTAAAAAATCCACATTTTATGACATATTCAGATAGACAATCTTCAGAACACCTTTATTCTGTTCTACAGTATTAAATCTCGCCATCAATAAATGCGAGGACCCTGAATTTCACTACCACAAGCACCAATCCAAACAGAGACAAGCGCGAAGACGGGAAAAAAGGAAACGTGAGGAGGAGGAAGTGAAAAAGAGGCTGGAGGACGAGGAAACCCTCCGGCGTCTACAGGAGGAGTACACTGAGGTAAATATCTGACCAAACCTTTCCAATTTATAGATGTACTTTTGTATTCTGAAGGGCTTTAATTATTTGGTGCTATGAATATATTATACGTGAATATTTTTAAGCGTCATCGACAGGATGAAATGCGTCTTCGGGAACAAATGGAAGCATTGGAAGCTGAAAAACTCGTAAGTATAGATGTACAATCTGTTGTTATTTTGAAATACTTGACAAATCATGCACGTAAAAGTACATACATGTTTAAGACACATATGAATCATATAATACTCGGATCACCTAGATTCTTTGATACACATAGGCCCGAGAGGATTTAGAGTCACGGTTGCTGAAGGAGGCAGCATTACGTGAAGTGGAGAAACGTCGCCTGCGAGAGCTAGAGGAAGTCAAGAGAGAACTGCAGCGCCTTCTAGAGGAAGAGCGGCAAGCAAAGCGAGATGAGGAAATAGTCCGCCAGTTACAAGCAAAGTAATAATATAATTGTGCAATATACACAGCTAATTAGTATCAGATGAAGAAATAAATGCATGCACTGTCCCAGATTCCCACACCAACTCAAAATGGTACAACTTTCAATAAGTATTTTAGCTCTTTGGGCATACACATGAACCAATTTACACTGTATTGATTGTGGTACTTTAGCAAGAATCATAATTTCAAGGTAAAAATTCTCAACGTATTCTAACAAAGCTGTTTGTGTATTGACAGTCTGTTGGAGGAGGAGTCCCAGAAGCGAGCAGAACTAGAAAGACTGCGCCAGGAGCAGGAGGAATTACTTCGTCAAGAACGACAGGAACGGGAGGGTCTGGAGGGGCTGAAGGAGAAACAGGAACAGAACCTGAGGGAGGCCCAGGAAAGGTTACAACAGCTAGAGATTGAAAGAGAGGCCGCCAATGCTTATCTACAGGTGCGCAGGGTTCTATAATAAATTTATTACCTCTAACTGTATACACATGTATATTGCATGAAATGTCATACAGGTATAGTTTCGTTTACCTAAAATGATAAACTGTGTAATAATAATAATAATAAAACAATAATGTTTTTGATTTTAATATGAAAATTTAACCGGTTTTGAAAATTGAATTACGTATATATGAAGAGCAAAACGTTTGTATAAATGCTTAAAGAAATAAAAAAACGATTGTATATTATAATTTTCTCTCGATACAGGAAGCAACAAGTAAGCTAGAGAAAGCTGAGAAGGACCGTACAATTGCTGAAGCCAAAATGAAACTATGGAAAACACCGACAATAGGTCTTGCTCGTCCAGTACTTCCAAAAACTGATCCATTTGTGACACACCGTGGGGAGGGGGCATTTTGCGATAAGGATTTTTCAAAGAAAGATGGAGAAAAAAGTGATCATCAAGAAAACAAAGAAATTGAGAATGAAATGGTCATACATAAGCCTGAGCGAAAAAACAAAAACGTAAAATCTGACAAAAATGTGAAAATGGAAAGAAATGGTGATAGTAACTCAAACACAAGCAGAAACCTAGATACAATACATAATGGAGACACGAGCAATACAAATCCTGAGAAATTCCGTGATAGTGCTTCATCTGATAAGGAGAACCTGGCATTGGAAAATCAAGTCAACCAACACCCTGACGAGGGCCTGGAAACAGAGCTTAAGATCACCGAGTAATTCAAACTCCAGCATTCAGACTCTATCAATACCCTGTCAGGAATGACATAACATTTTTAATTTCATGAGGCCTTGTTCTAATTAACTTATCTATTAAAATTTTAATTCAATAATAAAATCTTTTATAAAATTATAAAACATAAAATATTTTAGCTATATACAAGTGTTTCAATTTCCCTTCTGAAGAGAATAACGGTGGGTGAGTGGAGGCAAACGTTTCTATGATGAACACAATACATATCAAAGGGATATAAGCCTTATTTCATATGGACCATATAGTTTATTCTTATCATGAATACAATTTATCTGGGAAAATCCCCAATTTCAATACATTATCAACCTAGTTCCACTCTTGGGTCTTCTGTCCCTTGATCCAATGGATATGAATTTTGTAATTTTATAGAGAAATAATTGTCAATCTGCTCATTATCGTCTGCAAGTGGTTTGCTTTGTAACTACACAGTGAACATTTCCATATGTCTTTTTATAAATTTTCAAACCTTGACCACCAAGTTTTTCCACTGAGGCAAGAACCGTAGAGGCACATATTTCTCGAGAAAACACAATTATTACTTGATCATTGCAGAATTGGCTTGAAATAATAAACTTCTCATGCATTGAATAGGAATGATAAAATAACAGTAAAAGTCTAATACACTGTGATAAGACTGCTACACAATTTCTAGTTTGTAAGTTGTAGATTTTGGGAGATACTAATATTGAGAATTTCAATGAGTGACTTTAAAAGTCAAGATCCTGTTTCCCTGTATATCAAAATTGAGTTCACACAAACATTCAAGTTTTTTCTTAATTTAATACAATTATTTAGGGCGTTAAAATTCAACTTAAAATCTATGATCTTCTTAAATTATTTTGATGTACATGTATTAAAAGTACTTTCGTATACTGTTGACCAGAAACAGAACATTTGCAATTTTTTTAATTTTAACTTTAATTACATAAAAAAATTCAGTGTTATCTGCTTTTTGCTTTACATTGAAAAGGACTGTACATAATGATGTGCATGTTATTCACAAAACATCATTCTGTAGCACACTGAACACAATATGTTGCACTGCTCTCTTCACCACAACTTCACTGAAAATTTTCATCATGAAATACTGGGTAATATCCCAGTGATTCAAACAGCATACTTCAGAAGAAATCTGCAGCCTTAGGTCGCTTGGGGAGCTGTAATAGATTGTCTGTGAGGGACTGAACATCCCCACCCTCTCTCTTACTGCCTGGTGTCCGCACTGCTGATGGGGTGCCATTCTTAGGGGTACGACTGGGGGTAAGACTGATAGGTGTCTTATCCCCAGGAAGTCTGTTGGAGGGAGAAGGGGTGTAACTGGCTCGAAGAGCTTTGTCTGTGTTGGATCGGATTCCCAGTCGTGAGTGAGCTAACCTCTGGGCAGCTGGTGACATGGAGCTTATCCTGTCCGATGTACTACGTCCAAACTTGGGTGAAAATGGTCTGAAAAAGATGAGAATTGTGTACATGTAAGCAGATGACTTATGTTAATGATATCTAGAAATATAATCTTTTTGTTGCTGTATACAATAAAACACACTTACAGTGAAGTGTCAGAGATGAACAAATTTGATTGTTATTAATGTAATTCATAATTAAATATCTGATAAGTTCATAATAAAACTTCAAGGAATCAAAATCAATTTATTATAAGCTAATTCATTATATCCTGTTCACTGTAAATCAAGTTTACAGTACATGTACAACCTTTACAAGGTGTCTATGTATCTGAGTTGGCACAGATCTTTTGTTGTCTATGGTAATTGTTAGTGCTGTATTTTCATTACTTTGTGGGGATCAAATTTCATGTTTTTGGCAAGATCGAAATACAATTTAATTGATACATTTATGTAAATTCATCACGTTCATTGATAGCTACCATGTCCTATTAATTTGAATAAGTCTCATTCACGCTACATGGAATGTTTTTGAGAAGCAGATTTTAAAGATTTTTCCTGTATATTTTAAGAACTATCTTTATTTCCTTCATCCAAAAATCTCATAAATTAAAACAGAAATTAGTATAAGTTTAAGAGTTATCTGGCTTTTTGTGGTCAGCAAATGAATTGTACCTATTTGTACTCATACCCTATATCCGTTTTTTCCCCGTGTTTGAAATTTCGCGAAAAAAGGGTAGATTTGTTCAGTTTTTATTTTGCGTAAGTTATTTTGTACGACTTAAAAAAAATTAAAATGGTAATATTTTTATGGCACACAATAATCGACATAAATTCTGCCTGTTTTATTTTTTGTGAATTAAAAATGATCGTAAAAATGTGAAAAATAGATTATTGCGAAAAAAATGGATATATGATATATTATTTGATACTCAATAATCTTTAATCAAAACACTTTCAGTGGGTATTTCCTAAGTAAATCTTTACCCCTAATAACAACCCCAACCTAGCTAGCTCAACTGGTCATGATTTACACTAATATTATACACTCATTAAGGAAGCTTTCACTAAAGCTTTTCTGGACCAGAGGTTCTTGAGAAGATTTTAAATGACACCAACATATTTTCAGTATTTTTTAATTATATCTCTCCTTGAAAATGGCCTAGGCCCTTAATTTGAACAAACTTGAATCACATAAACCTAATTATAAGGATTCATTGTGGAATTTCATTTAAAATTGACTGAGTGGTACTGGCCATGAATATGAAAATATTTACATACATGCGTATGTAAATACGTCTGACATTCATCCCTTAGAAAATCTCAATTGGGCCTCTGGCTCTGGAGATAATTATGGATAAACTGAAAGCAATCTCAACATAATTTATTTTCAATTACTTAAAAATTGTTAATTCAAACAAGCAACCATGAAAGCTTCCTTTTGTGGAGAGATCAGTGTAAAATAAAGTCATTCCTTACAAGTACATTTATACAAGTATCTATGGTACCAAATAAAAACAAGAGGCCCATGGGCCACAACGCTCACCTGAGTAACTTTGTCCCTGCTGTTCTTCACCAGACTTTCCCCCATGTAATACACCTATTGTGGTCCCATCCTATCCCAGGGGTCATGATTTTAACAATTTAGAATCTACACTACCCAAGGATACTTCTACATTAGTTTCAGCTTTTCTGGCCCTGTGGTTCTTGAGAAGAAGATTTTTTAAGATTTTTTCTATATATTTCAATGTAAAACTTGGATTCCCTATTGTGGCCCCGCCCTACCCCCGGGTGTCATGCTTTTAACAATTTATATCTACACTACCCCAGGATACTTCTACATTAGTTTCAGCTTTTCTGGCCCTGTGGTTCTTGAGAAGAAGATTTTTTAAGATTTTTTCTATATATTTCAATGTAAAACTTGGATTCCCTATTGTGGCCCCGCCCTACCCCCTGGGGTCATGATTTTAACAATTTAGAATCTACACTACCCCAAGATGCTTCCACATTAGTTTCAGCTTTTCTGGCCCAATGGTTCTTGAGAAGATTTTTAAAGATTTTTTCTACATATTTCAATGTAAAACTTGGATTCCCTATTGTGGCCCCGCCCTACCCCCAGGGGTCATGATTTTAAAAATTTAGAATCTACACTACCCCAGGATGCTTCCACATTAGTTTCAGCTTTTCTGGCCCTGTGGTTCTTGAGAAGAAGATTTTTAAAGATTTTTCCTATATATTTCTATGTAAAACATTGATGCTTCCATATAAGTTTCAGCTTTACTGGCCCTGTGGTTCTTGAGAAGAAGATTTTTTAATGACCCCACCCTATTTTTGTCTTCTCTTGATTATCTCCCCTTGTGAGGGGACTTGGCCCTTCATTTTTACAATTTAAATTCCCCTTCACCCAAGGATGCTTTGTACCAAGTTTGGTCAAAATTGGTCCAGTGGTTCTTGAGAAGAAGTCAAAAAAGTGAAAAGTTTACAGACGGACGGACAGACAGACGGACAGACGGACGGACGGACGGACGACGGACAAAATGTGATCAGAGAAGCTCACTTGAGCCTTCGGCTCAGGTGAGCTAAAAATCAACATTTAATATACCAAAACGTTTTTGTATACTTACGATGCTAATCTAGCCTGAACACTGCGGAGAGCCTTTTCCTTCTTGTCTCGGTGAGATTTACTGGCTTTCTCTGCTAAATCCATTGCTAACTGATCCCTTTTGGGAATTTCTGGAATCTTAACAAAAAAAAATCTATATAAGTAAAAGTTCAAGGGAATATTAGGGACATACATAATACAATTTTTCTCCATGAATATTGGTTCACTTATACTAGTGGTACACCTAATGTACCACTAGTATACTACATACTAGTATACTAGTGTACTATGTACATCATATACATATAGTAATCTAAAATGATATTAAAAAAGACTTATATTTCAAAGTACTTTAAATGCTGGTCCAGATCCAATAAGTGGTGTTTCCCCACCCTCCAATCTGAATGGGGTACTTTCAATTTCTCCCCAAGTCATCAAAGGAGATTCATCAACACCTGGAGCTGGAGAGGGAGTTCCCACAAATCCATAGCCATTCACCCGCGGGGACTCGGCTGGAAGTATTTCCTTGCCATCATGTCCTATTTTCCCCTGATTGATGATGGCCTTCGCTGAGGCAGCCTCTTTTATGAGAGCCTGATTTTTGTTTTTGTTCCAGGGACAGTGTGTAAAGCGTGTGTTCTCATGTACTATTTTTCTTGGTTTTTTCTGCTGAGCATCTATGATTTCTTGTGCACTGAAGTCTGCACCTAAAAGAAGAAATTGGCATATTTCTACAATAACCTGTGCATTTGTATATACTGTATCATATTTTTATCAAATTACTCATATTCATGACTTTTACTTTTATCTTTGAGATATCCAAGTGTTTAATAAACTCAAAAAAGTAGTTGGGACTATGGACTAGCTAACTTAGAAAAACAAATGATATTTTGACAGAAAGGTGTTTGACACATCAAAGTTCAACTCCTATACATGATATAAAAGATATAACAGTTCAACTCTCACAAACTGTGATAACCCCCTTCCCATCTTCGCTAGCCAAGGGTTTCCGATCCAAAGTAGATTTCGGATTGGAAACCCTTGGCAAGCGAAGATGCCCCCTTCCCAACCCTTCAATAAACATTTCTTTTTATTAACAAGTTTTTAAAATTTATCAGTAAAATATAAAGTCTAAATCTTTCATAGTTATGATCATTATGTAGTTCACTAAACTGTCTAACAATCTGCTTTTCTTTGTCCATGATCATTATCCTACGTGTTTGAACAAAATTTCTTCAAATATATATCACTTGAGAAGTTTGATAGAACATGTATGTCTGAAAGAGTCGATGATATGCCAGTACCCACAGTCCCAAACATAAGACCAGAAGTCACACAAACTTACCATCAGGAACGTACATCAGATTGTTACGAGCCTGGTATTTCCATGTGTCTACGCCTGCTTGGGGAGCTTCTATTGCTGCCTGCTGTTCTATGCTTGGTAAAGCAAGTCTATTTTCTTCTTCCTGTTTACATGTAGGTACACAAAAGATTTTTTTTAATTCTGAAAAAGCTCACCTTTAACACAAATTAAGACCCAAGTTCATTTAAATAAAAATACCAAAACAGAGTTTTCAGTGATTTTATATCTGACAGCATCATGATATGAGTAATTTATCAGAAATTTTGGAAAATCATATACATGTAACATGTAAATCAAAGTATTCAATCTATTTCTTAAATTTAACATTTTTGATTAGGTTCATATAATGATACTATGAAAACTAATATGTGCATTTTTTTTTTAATTTCAAGTTTGCCAATCAATTTTCTATTCCAGTAATTATAGTAAAACAAATTCATTTAAACAAGTATCAAATGCTAGAACATAATCAAATATGAAGACAAATGAATCTAGCCAGTAATTACAGTAAAACAAATTCAGTTGAACAAGTATCAAATGGTAGAACACTGTGAAATCACAAATTTTTGTGGGGGGTAAATTTCTTTGTTTTCATTGTATAAAGAACCCATGAATTCATATCCCCCATAAAATGTGAAAATTACATACTGCTTTATAATGTTTCTTCTTTTTGCATGAAATCAAACCTCCTTGAACCAACTATTTTTCCTCAAACCACAAAAATTTCACCCCCATGAAAATAGTTGATTTTACAGTAACCAAATATGAAGACAAATGTATCTTACTTGTTTTCTACTACTTTCATTCTCAAACAGCCAAGCATGTTTTTCTCTGTGTTGTTTTTGTGTCTCCTCTAAAATCTCAGCAAATGATGCATTGTCTTCACTTGTGTTTTTTGACATGTATGCATCAAGTGATAATTTTGGTTGTTCTGTTAAAAAAAAACAACTTTCTTTTTAATTCAAATTATTCAGACAATTTGTAATTAAAGAAACTTAAAACAAGTCCCTTCATAATATTGTTCATTTTAGAATTTATATATATTTTTCAAAATTCATATAATTATTCATTTAGAGGCATAATTGATCATATTTAAGCCTATGACTACTTTTCTGGTCATTTTTAAATTTCATGTGTGTTCTATTTTATTTCAATGATTCATACAGTCATTTTGCATTTAACATACACACAGAAAAAAGATGCAGACAAACACATCTACATACTCTTGGTAATACATTTACAACATCATCCAAATTTTACATCTATAAAATCTTATTTTTTTTCAAACTTAATTGAAAGAAAAAGAAAAAAAAATATTGCTGAAAAAAAAAATCCCTACTAACTTTTGTTGCTTGTTTCATCTTTCTCCTCTTTATTTTTCTCTTCATCTATTTTTTCTGATGTTGGTCCATCATTTTGTCTAATATCTGGTGTTTCAAATGTTGCAGGTGAATTACCTGTCAAAAATTACAAATCAAGGTAACATGCATTTACTTACAATTTTGGGATACATGAGGTATCACATTCTATTTCTAAACTGATTGATAAATTTCATTAATTCATAAATATTTTAAATTTTCCTTACTTTAAATAACAAGAAAAGGATGTGTACATTTTTTTTTTTTGATTTTCAGTACAAAAACAATTAATGAAAATTTGTTCTTAACTTACAGTCTGTCCTGTTTGTGGCAGGCCTTCCACCAGTAAACTTAAGCTGAAACTTTCGTAGTTTTACAAGGTCATTTTTTTCTAGAGCTTCAAAGTATTCTGCTTTGGATTTTAAGTCAGGAAGATCAGGAAAAAAGTCTTCTTCTATAATGTGTTCAACATCCTGTAAATCCGAAGTAAATCATTCATAATACAGACGAAGATGAACTGTCAAAACTTGCCCTGACATTTTAAGCAGGGAAAAATACAAGTCATTACTTGACTGCTCAAGGTTGTAGTTTTTTGGTTAATATACCGTTATACCTTTACAAAAAATAAAATAATATGCTCAGCATCATGCACATCGTGTGAAACTGCTAAGTGAACCTTAAATCCCCCCTCCCTATGTTGAATTATTTTAAAGGACCATATACAATCCATAAGGACCTAAAAAGAGCAATAAGGAACTTAAATCGATGACTATTGGATTGAACCAAATAAGCATATGCTAAATTATAAATCAGTCTACACAAAAACTCAGTGGTCCAAAGACTGAGGCCAATGAATTTGAGGTCAAGTCAGTGAAAAACAAAAATCAAGAAGTCTTCGAGTTATTTGCAAAAATTTGCCATCAGAATCGAAATAAATAGATAAATGAAAAGCACCCAAAGTAATTTAAGTGTCAGGTCAGTATACTTTGTTTATTTTTAGAAGAATAGAATGATAACAATACATGTACCCATTAATGATTATATGAAATCATTTCGTGATTACATATGTACTACAAAAATTTTGTGGGCCAGTAAATTTCACTGTGAGCCAGTAAATTCTGACATTCACTGGTCCTATAAGCCAGCATGTTTGAGGAGTTTTCATGATCATGAAGACTATTAATTTGACTTGTTCAATAATTAAAAAAATCATGTACAATATACTAAAGAAAGATAAGCGATGCAAATTTCAATAGTATTGACTATGTATGAATGCAAAATTTTTAATTATCTACCATAATTAATCACTTTAATGTTCTATTTCATTATATAACTGGAGGTTTTATTCCTGATTATTTGAGTTCCTTTGGGATTCTCTTGGATATCTTTTGGGTCTTTTGTACTACTTGATACTCCTGGGTACTTTTAGGTAGATCTAGGAACCCGGATGTGACAAATGTTAAAACACTATTTATCTTTTAATGATGTATATCTAACAAGGATGTGTCACTTTAGCAGTCGCACCGTCTGACAGTCTAACATGTTACAATCAAACAGAAAAATTCTAGACAAAGGTAAAATTACAATCAAAGATCTTGTAGGACTAAAAAGTTAAAACAAAAACCGTAACAGTGAACATGATTACGTCTATAGTTATCCTTAATTCTCATTATATCGCGGGTTCCATTGTATCGTGGTATTTTCCAAAAATTAGGATACAATTAATTCATATCCTTTTTGTTGATGGACTATCTGTCTGTCGTCTGAATGTTGACTTTTGTGATGGTTAAAAAGTATAGAACACCTGTTGGAAAAATATTTATTCAAATAAAACGAAATTTTACATTCCCGTTTTTATTTTATTTAGACCAATGAATATATAACCAAGTAAAATCCATAATAAAGTTCATATTTTGAAAGCCTTAAGTTTGTATTATTGTTAAGATTTTCAATATGTAGATTTACATCATAAAATAAAAAATAAAAATTGTACTTTGTGACAGTGCCAAGCCTCCATGTTTTTCAATACCGCAATACAATGAGACAGTGGTTGTATGTTCGTTCATCCTAAAATGCATTCGCCCTCGACGCCGTTCGCCATCACTCTCGTTCGCCCAGAGTACGTTCGCTCTAAAACTCGTTTGCCCAAAGTCCATTCGCCCATAATATGTTTAGTCAGTTAATTTTTCGTAATTTCTTTGATTTTATTGGATTTTATGAATGTTTGTATAAAGTATAATTTATTTTACATGAACATTCAGTATAGATAAACATGATGAAGAAATTTTTAAAAATATGTTAAATAATCGATGTGATACTTGTTGATTTATAAGCAATGTTATACAACTAACATTATATTAAACTAAGAATAAAAGATTCGTCAAAAAGAAAATATAAACCTTTTATTCAGAGGCTTATCCCCAATTAAAATAACCTATATACATAATTAATTTCAATCTCAATTTCATTAATTATTTTCTAAACATACGTACATGTTATACGAACCTTAAAAAAAAAACAAATGAAGAAAGTGTTCCCTAATTTACGGTAAGTACTAAATTAACAGCAATTAAATGTTTATGATTAAGTCTTTGATAAACATTAAAATCAGAAAAAATGTCAATACTGAGGGAAATGAAGTATGCTTATTAGATCTTTTAATTAAAAAAGAAAAGTCTTAAAATTCAATGATAATGTTGACATAAATTATTTACGATAGGGCGATCGAGATATATGTCAAACAGGGTATAGGGGGAATAAGAATTATGGCGAAGGACCCTGCACAAATGGACTCATGCGAACAGATAGATAGGGTGAATGGACCCAATATCCTCCACTTTAGGAGGTATATAAGTCTTCCTGTTTTAAAAATAGATTACAAAGTAAACGAAGAAAGCTGAGAAAATAATTAGTCACTAAAAAGTTAGGCCATTTCGCACTGAGATGGTTCGCGCCAGGATGATTCGCGCCGATTTGGGCGCGAAACATCTCACGTTTTATTTTAAATATTTCATCACATTTTCATCCGTTTTAAATTATTTATCAAATATGATATAAATATTTTGTGTACTCAAATTCATGACTTAATAACGTCTGCTATAGTTAACGGATCGTACGGTGCCCGTTTGCTCAGCGTGTCTGTTCAACAATTAAACAGTGTTTCAATGAGGATTTCATTGTAATAAGTTGGAGATCAAAAGGTGAGAATTTAACATGTTTAAGTTGATGTGTGGGTTGTCCAAGCCAGCAATAATTACTTAATTAGATGGCGGTATTATAATTATCTACTTATACGTAATTAGCACGGTTATGATAATTCATAATTTTGCTATGTATGTATACTTCAAACACAGACATAAATAATTTACGTCTCTGCTTCAAATAAAATCTTCTTAAATTTAAAAAAAAATGTTCCAAAAATATCTATATTTACATATATTTAAAAACTAAACTCAGTAGCACATTTATGTACTTGGAGTGAAACATCGCGGGGCGAACCATCTAAGTGCGAAACAGAACGGGCGCGAAACATCGTGGGGCGAACCATTCATAGGTGTGAAACATCCCGTTACCTTTGATGAAGAGTTAATGTAAGAATTTGGAATAACTTTTTTACGTAATAGAAATAAAAACCGCGATATTATGAGACACCAGTATACAAGCCATCTGGTACTAACAAAATATTTTTCCCGGATTTCTACTTCACTATTCTTAGTACATGTGTACGATAAGTATATTTACGTTTAACCAAGAAAACATCAAGAAAAAAGTTACAAATAAAAATACCTTTGTGTATGTGTCTTCGTCCAATATTTTCTGTGGTTTCTTCTTCTGTATAACAGTGATTGAACTTGCTGGAATAACCTTAAGTGGGTCTTTCTTTTCTAAGGCCATTCGTACATACTTTTAATATCTGATCAGAATAGATTCCTCTGTCATAGAACCCTATCGTACGGCCTACGTAGACCTAGAACTCAGTAACTGTAAGTCAGTCAGTAGAAGACCAGGTGATATGTTTTGGTTTTTTGGGCCGTCGACGTCACTGGTGCGCTTTGAATTAAAAACGTTTCAATCACGTTGATGTATTTTAAAAGTCAGCATGGTAGCGACTTGCTCTCCGGATTATGAGTTCTCTATACGCAAGAAAAAAAAATTGGCGCAAATATAATATCAACAGTTAGACCTTGAATCTATACAAAGTTGGGAATGACTAATACTATACATGTCTCTGATACATGTGTAATGATGTTCATGCAAGGGGGGGGGGGGGTGGGGGGTTAAGGGATTTCGAATTGAGGGTGGACTTTTTTAATGGGCAGGGGGTATGGGCCGCCTGAACTGCTTATTGCCCCCAGTAGGTCCAGAATAAGATACTTTTGGAGGTCCAGGGGCAAAGCCTCCGAAAGTTCCTGAATTTTAGTGTTTATAAGACTTAAATTTGACCTTATAATTAGCCATCATACATGTGGGTGTAGTTACACCCCCTCAGGCAAACACAAACACATTTTAGTGTTATCAATTAATCAAATTACGCAAGATTTCTCATCAGAAAATTTCTATCGAATTTAATTTGAACACAACCATGAGCTGTGATTTGATCCCATCTACTTAAATTGATTGGATTTTAGCCACCCCTATTTTCATCGTATGTGATCACGCCTCTCGCCCCTAGTCATACGTCATCTTTTTGTAATTATAAACATTTGCAAATGAATTTTACTAGATATAAGCAAAATAAAATAAATAAATAAGAAAAAATAAAAATGATGCACAATTTCTGAGTCAGACTGTCTTTCCATGCAATGCAAATGCCGAAGCCAAGGGGGAAAAAAAATACAGTCAAGTAAATTACTTCAATATCTTTGAATTTCATCCATTCCTGTTCTTTTAGTAATTTTCATGGCATGATCTGTCTTATATTTATTTATTTCTTATTTAGAAGTCTACCTGACCATTAAATACTTTATTAAAAAATACTCTTTGCAATATACTTTACTTTAAATATTTTTGTTTTGTTCTTTTATTTAATATATCTATCAGTTACATTTTTTACGGTGCTTAATTAACATAGGTGAATAATTAAAGGGTATTACGTTCTCTCAAAGTAGAGTAAAATTTCCCTACATGATCAATAGAACCCTGCCCTAGCATCAGACAGCATCAATAGATCAACGTTTTCAGAGCCCCACTCTAACACCAGAACCCCTGACTAACGAGTCAATATTTTCATAATTTAGGTATAGAAGCTCCTTTACTCTCCATAGACATGCACTTGTTTTGTTTGCTTAGTTCCTAATAGCAGATAAGATCAGAACCCCTGACCCAGGGGCCATAAATTTCACAATTTAGGTAGAGATACCCTTGCTCTTCATGACAATCCATTTAGTTTGTCTGCAAAATATATATGGGAGAGAAGATTTTTTAAAAAAAAATATGCATTTTCACTTTATGACCAATAGAGTCCCACATCAGACCCCCTCATCCTGGGGTAATGAATTTCACAGTTTTGGTAGAGGCTCAATGCTCATTACAATCATGCCAACAGTTGGACTGCTTGAAGTCCAGGTATAGAGAAGACGAATTTTGTAGATTACACTGATTTTGATAGTTTTGGCCTTACCCCTTATGCCCCAGGGCAAAGGGGCCATGAAAATCACAATTTTTGTTCCACTTTACCCATATGCTATAGGCAAAATTGACTGGAAAATGGTTCAACGGATCCAGAAAAGAAGCTGAAAATGTTCAAAAGTGTACGATCTACGAACGACAAAAACAGTTTGAAAAGGTCACCTGAGTCACTCAGAAAATGACAAATCACCATATTATAGAGTCAACGGTAATAATGTCAAAGTATCAGCATACAAATATAAGTATCAATATATATAATGTCAAAGTATCATCATGACATGGAGAAGAATTAGCGTATAATGTCAAAGGAATGAAATATGGATATAACGAACAGTATTCAAGCTCACTAGTCCATTCAAACAAGCAGAGCAAACACGGACCTCTAAAAAACATCAGAGGTGGGATGATATGCCATGGAGGAGTAAGCATCCCCTGTCGACCGGTCACACCCACCGTGTGCCCACCGTCACGCTCTGGCAAACGGAAAAATTCTTAGACAAGTCAGTGTTTAAATGGCCTAACAATTAGTATGGAAAAAGCCAGTCAGCATGACAGACCGCATTTGCCAAAATGAATGAATGTCAAAGTATCATCATGAAATAATGAATGTCGAAGTGTCGTGAAATAATGAAGATCATAAGATAAAAATGAGGGTGTATCTGCAGTATATTAAGACCAATAATCAGCATATAATGAAGTATCATCACAACATGAAATTTATCCAACATGAGGCAGTTGAGGCATTCCCTAGGATCATATTGCTTCCAGCATGACTTTGCTATTTCCTTAACAGAATACAACGAGCCCTAAATTAAAAAAAAAATTAAAATCGTGTTTAGTTAGATAAAAAAGAAAGGATTAATGCACAATGAATTATAATCAAATAAGGCGTGGGCTATGTGTCTGCTTTTAAAAAAAACTATTCATAATAAAATCCAGGGTGTATACACTACCACCAAAATGTTGAACAAAACCAGTTCAAGAATTTTGATGTGAATTCCGGCGGAGATATAACTCGTTTTTCTGCCCATTTGAAAGGGCGATAATATTGTGTTATTTCTCATCATTAGTTTATCGAAGGGTTGTTCTATTTAAACCTTATCATTGCCTTCCCCAAACAACGTGACCGTCTTGATAGGCGATCATTGGATTGGTCTCCCGTTATGACTATATTAGGGCGCCAAACAGGATGAATCATATGACCATTGGGTGGACCTTTTCCGGCGGTTTCCTTAACAATCACAGGCGCTGCGTGTTAAAAGTTACTACACAGAACTATGCACGCCGAAGCATGTCATCTTTTTGTGGAAAATAATTGATCTTGTAATATTATTTTTAAAAAAAATCGCAGTGCTATTCTGAATATTGCATGGGAGCAAAAATAAAAACAGCTGCAGTATAATGTTTTTTCCAACAAAGTAATAATTGTATATTTGTAATATTAAGATAATTTTTATATCCAAGTAACATTTGTAAATATTACTGGTATCGTAGTTACAATATATATGAAAAAAACATTAATCACAAAAGTGGAAAAAATGCATAACATATGAGATTTTGTATTTTTGAATTTTCAGAATCAACGTATCATTACCTAATTTACATGAAAAATACACTTGACATGGACACGATTTGGGAAAATGCATGTTTTCTAAAGGATCCTTAAAAAATTAACAGCAATATTAATTTACTGTAATAATTTCCCACACATTAATTGAATGTATATTAATAATTAAGTTAGTTTTCATATATACAATTAACATTTCAAAAAAGTACTGCAATACATGTACAGTGTATTTATTTATAATAATATTATGCACACGATAGGAGGTTTTATATTTTGAATTTCAGAATCACCATAGAAATATTTAAAATACATGAAAAAAATACCTGAAAAGTATTTTTCTTAAATAAATATTGATTAAAATTAGAAATAAACTTATCATTTCTTGGCTTATTATATTTGTATGTATGTTATAAGCAGCACTTTGTGTTAAGTCAACATAAGAAAAGATACACAAACACTTCTACATATCTTGTAAAGCATATCGAAATTAGATTTATTTCATTTACATTCAAGGGAGATTCTCCGTGAAATGTTGAATATTCATTGTGACTGAAGTTAAAAATAAAGTAAGTGTATGCTGAAAACGACTCTCTCAATAACATTTCATAACTCGTGCATGTTGGTTAAAAATATATATTGACAATATCTATGTGGTTTTTGGAGACCAGGTCTTCCAACAATCTGTTGGGATTCCCATTGGTACCAATTGCGCCCCGTTGTTAGCAGACCTATTTTTGTATTCATATGAAGCAGGATTTATTCAAAATCTATTACATGAGAAAAAGAAATCTCTTGCTATGGCCTTCAACTCGAAATTTACATATATCGACGACGTATTATCAATTAACAATAGTTATTTCTTTTCATATGTTGACACGATATATCCCAGTGAGCTTGAAATAAAAAATACCACAGAGTCTGACACATCTATTTCATATCTGGATATTTTACTTGAAAAAGACGTTAATGGTAATCTAACAACAATGATAAACGTGATGTCTTTAACTTTTCGATCGTCAAATTCCCTTACTTATGCAGCAATACCCTTATCATCTGCATATGGGGTGTATATCTCTCAGTTGATTCAATACGCAACTGCATGCTCTATGTATGAACAATTTCTAAAACGAGGTAAGTTATTAACAAACAAGTTGATGAAACAAGAATATCAACAGTTTCATTTAAAGTCATCATTTCGTAAGTGCTATGGTCGATACAATGGTCTTGTCAACAAATACAATCTATCATTAAGTCATATGCTGACTGACGTTTTTCATACTAATTGTTAGACCATTATTTACACACTCAATTGTCGACGGATTTTTCGTTATTTACCGATCATGACAAGGAGCACACGGCGGGTTTGACTGCGAGGATTCTCACTCCTCCATGGCACCTGATCCCACCTCTGTTTTCAGAGGTCCATGTTTGCTCTGCTCCCAATTTGTATTGTTTTAATGGACTTTGAGCTTGAATATTACAGTTCGTTATCTCCATATTTTATTGCATATTTATATACTTATCAAATGACTCTAATGACCACGCACGTGATAATATTTAGGTGAGACCTGCTGAACGACCACGCTTTTGTTCACATGAAATCTGTTAAAATTCCATTTATTACTGAATTTATTTTTGTAAAGGGTGTAGGGTGTTGTGCAAACATTTTTTTTTTTGCACATTTTTTTTTTCATTTGGTCAGAGAACTCGGGATTACCAAATTGTATTTCAAATAATTGACTTCACTTCCTACCGTTAGATCGAAATTTTAAAATTTGTTTTAATCATCACCATTACTATAACTTTGGCTAAGATAAAAAAGTATATTCTTGTGCCAATTATTTTTCTCTATCGAAGTACATGTTCATGTATAAAAAAAATTTTGGTAAACAATAAAGGTGAAAAAATTATAGCATAGATTCTCTACTAGGCTTGATAAATGGATTAAGGAGAATGATTTACTGCTGCAAATTTGTTAAGGTTTAAAGATCATCAATGATAATTAGCACATTATTTCTTGTCGATATAATTTGTTTACTAATATACAAATATTGTACAATATAGTCTTTGTTTCTAAAGTTCATTATTTCAGCGTTCCAGTTAACGGAAGTAAATTGATTTACTCTACCTACTGGATTCCAAAAGTTCATAAAAATCCTTACAAGTACTTGTATTATCAATTATTTCTCTGGATTATACTTTGATTTAATTAAAGACGAAGACTTGATAAATTTCAGAGGAATTTAAGCTAACTACACGAGGTATTACGAATCAAATCTTTGAAATACTTTTTATTATTATCATGATTTTTTTTTAATGAGTAGAGGTAACACCTACTGCAAAGAGAAAATTTCAATGCATTGAAGGACTTGAAGGACTGATATAACATATTACTAATATCTTTATTTGAAATATATCTATAAATGAAAATATACGGATAGGTAAAATCCATTAAACTGAAACTTTGGTAAACACGTTGGTAAACAATTATATAGTCAAAACTGAATTTGTTTTTCAAAATGACAGATCCATTTTTACGATACAAATAGAATAAACCTGATTATTTAAAATGGTCAAGAAAACCAAATCCACAGTGCTTGTTTTTAAAATCATGTTTATCTACTGCCAGTATCTATATCTATTCATAGTTCCTGATATTGTTTGTCTTTTTGGCAGCGGAAGAGATAATTCTAATAGTTCTAGATTGACTTAGCTGTGAGGTTCAAAGATAAAACCCCTCCCCAAACTATTCTTGATTACTTTCTATAAACAGAAGGCGCACAAGGAACCCCGTCACAGTGTACATATAAACATTCATCCCTACTTGTATCGAATTTTTCACAACATGACACTTCATCAGCAATGACATCAATTACTCTCCCTTTTATGTTATAAATGTTTTACTCAACAAGTGCGATGATGTTTTTATACTTTATGCTATTTATTCTTATTCGAGGAATCTCAACAAGGGTAAGTTCTTATAATATTTCAGATTATTTATAAACAAAATAAATGTTTCCATTTATTACTTTGAATGCTGCTTTATCTTTAAAATTGTGTAAATATTCTTTCCTTTGAAATTGAAATTGAAATTCTTTTAAATTTCAGATTCATCAAACTCATCATCATAGATATCACATAGGTATGGATTTATAATAAAATTATAGAAGTAATGAATCAATTTAACTATCATATTAATGTGAACAAAAATAGCAGGTCTTCGAAAACTTTAGGGAAGATATCATTCGGTATGTGTTAAATACAAAGAGCAAAATTACTAACATATCACATATCAAATTAAAATAAATGTATCTTTTCAGATATCAATTTGTAATGAAACTCTGTAAATTCATAAGATAATATATATATAATTTTGTCTCTTGGTTTATAATTTTGCTACCCTTTTTTATCTTCTATTTTTCTTCTCTTAGTAAATGTTTCTCTTTCGCAATATTTTCTCTAAACTATTGTAAGTAAATAAACAAATTTTCTTTTATGTCTTGTATTTTATTCCAATTTTTTGTAGGAAATATGTCCCCTGCATTAAAAGCAGTTTGATAAAATATTTACAATTTTCTTTTCGTAAAAATGCCCAAACTCTGGATCAAGAATGAATTTCTCTTTTCTGACAGATTGTATTCGATAAAATAAAAGGTATTCATTTTTGAATTATTACACTGGACGTGCAAGACAATTCAAACATTAAACATTGATTATATCATAAAGTTGTTGAAGAAAATTATTTCACTTTTCGATATTTTTCAAAACATCAAGAAGAAGAAAAAATATATGTTATGTTAGAATATTATTCCTAACATTTTCACTTGTATTTTATGAAAAATAAATTTAAAGACTTATGTGTCCTCTACAAAATTTAGAATTTTTCAATTCAAATTTGTAGAGGACATATGTACTGGAGGAAAAGGCTGATTTTTGCATAAAGTAAAATTAAAAGTCAGATAAACGAAAGGACAGGGGGTGTTGATTACGGAATCTAACAATCCTATTTACCTAATCGCCATGTGACAAAATCATTTAGAAATTCCTTCCAATTAATTACTGATAATTTATCTTAATGAAGGGCAATGGAAGCAATTGGCTCAAAGTCCATTATAGACCCAGTCCTGGAAATAAAAATATGTGAGATATAAAGACAGCGTATGACGTCAGTAGTTAACGTAAATAGAAAGTTGTACAGATTTAACAGAATTTGAACTTATCAGTTGAAATATTTAGCATTTAATTGCGATCTTAACATTTATTATGTAATCAGCTACAGACTTTAAATTTAGGGTATGAGTATGCCTACATTCTTTGATGTTGTATTAGACAGTAAATGACCTAGTGTGTATATATCATGAAAAGAAAAGATAAAATTAAAATTAGAAATAAAATTTTAATATTATAAACCTTCAAAATGGATCTAAAAAATAAATAGTTGAGAAAAGAATTTCCCAGCTTACATGTGGAAGAACTTCTCGTCTCTTGTTTTCTAAATGCATAGAATTGTATTTAAAACAAATCATGGCTTTAAATTCAGTAACATATATCATTGTCATGTTTTTCATCTATTTAACATGTTTTTCATGTATTTAATATTTAAAATACTTTTTGGTGCAAAAAGACGATTTTATTAAATATTTAGTATTAGTATAAAAGATTTTTTTTAAAAAAGGTTTACAAACCTTTCTGGTGAAAAAAGGGCTATATATATTTCTCGCGCATCTTGTGTTTGACAATCATCATCAGAATTTCAATGAAAAGTGTAATGATTTTTGTTTTATTGTTTTGCATGTTATCCTCATAATTTCACAGTATTTGTCAAGGTTTAGCAATAAATTTCTGTGTAATCCGAAAATTGGTTTTGCATTCCTGCACTTATATTTTTGGAAATTTTGGTATTATTATCCCTTTTGAATTTCAGCTCAGAAACTCCATGCTATATCTCAATGGCTAGATGGTCGCTCAGATTCTACTATTTACGATTACATCTATCATGTAAATGCGGGTAAGGGTTTTTTTTTCTCCCTGATTATATCAAATAACAATTTGATACATTGGTGATTTTTTTAAAGATATGTAATGCCAAGAAACAAACCAATTTGTACTTATACTGTTAATATTTTCAGGAGCTGGTTTAAATCTATTTGAGGGTGATATTAAAGGATACCATAAACACCATCATCATTCTGTAAGTAAATTTATACCAAAAGCTTGGGAAATAATTGATATAGGCCGCTAAATTTTATGTTAGTATGTACTAGTATAATGTATGTGCATTATTATAGCAATGACATAAAACAATACTTAATCTGCATCTAATCAATGTGAAATCGTCTTCATGTATCATACATGTACATCATACTTATTAAAAAAGTTGGATGTGGATGAAAGCTCCATGTGTTATCGTGTCACCCAAAAATGACAGAAAGACAGACAGACAGACGGTAGAAATTATGAATATCAGACACGAATTTTGTATTTTAAGGAATACTAGTAATATCTACAAAATTGAAAAAGAGAGCGTATGGTCTATAACAAAACTTTGCCATTGCATTACGTTTATAGACTGCTATATTTAATTAAAAAAAACAAGATTGGCAATTTCAGGTTGCTTTTTATTTCCACAGAATAGGGCAGCAATAAGAAACAGCAGCGCTTTATGGAACACAAGAATAGTTCCCTATGAATTTGATCCTATTTTCAGTAAGTCACAATGATAGATACATCGTCTAAAATTCTTTATTTATATATTTTACGATTCTTTTTTTTTTAGTTTAAATTACTGTAATTAAATGTATTCGTCGTAGTGCCTTTAACTACGACGATGTGTAACTATTTATTTTTAGTGAAGAATATAGGGAAAATGAAACTTAGGAATCTTGAAATAAAAACTTTATTTTAGATTTTGGAAAGTGATACATTGTAAGATGTGACATGTTAATTTAATTTTACTCTCAAAAACTAATGTAAACCAATTGTTTCTGTAAAAATAAATGATATGCTCCAACTTCATTAATTTTTACATAAGCTTTGACAATTAATCTTGAAATTTTGATACCTTATTCATCAAGTAAAATACTTCTTATAATCATTGAATAGAGTATATATATTGCTTGTATCTGAACTAGCATTTATTTTGATGCCAATTTGATGACAAATTATGATATGTGGAATTGTTGTCATTATTAATTTTGTTTTTATATCATTTTATTTTATATCATTTGTTTTTATTGTCATTGGCCATTTGCAAAACTATTTTGTTAAAAAACATTCTGATTGTACACACAAGTACTCTGAAGTTGACATTAAAAAGATGCTTGAGTTTCTGATTGACAATATCTATGTGGTTTTTGGAGACCAGGTCTTCCAACAATCTATTGGAATTCCCATGGGTACCAATTGCGCCCCGTTATTAGCAGACCTTTTTTTGTATTCATATGAAGCAGAATTTGTCCAAAATCTTATACGTGAAAAGAAGAAAACAGTTGCTGTGGCCTTCAAGTCGACATTTAGATATATCGACGATTAACAATGGTTATTTCCATTCTTATGTCGATACTATATATCCCAGTGAACTTGAGATAAAAAATACCACAAAGTCTGACACATCTGTTTCATATTTGGATATTTTACTTGAAAAAGACGTTAATGGTAATCTAACAACCAAGCTTTATGATAAACGTGATGACTTTAACTTTTCAATCGTCAACTTCCCTTACTTATGCGGCAATATACCTTCATCACCTGCATATGGGGTTTATATCTCTCAGTTGATTCGATACGCAAGAGCATGCTTTACGTATGTACAATTTGTAAAACGAGGTAAATTATTGACAAACAATTGATGAAACAAGAATATCAGCAGTCTCGTTTAAAGTCATCATTACGTAAGTTCTACATGTATGGTCGATACAATGACCTTGTCAGCAAATACAATTTATCATTGAGTCAAATGCTGACTGACGTTTTTCATCCTAATTGTTAGGCCATTATTTACAAACTAAATTGTTGACGGATTTTACCGTTATTTCCCGATCATGACAAGGAGCACACGGCGGGTGTGACCGGTCGGCAGGGGATTCTTACTCCTCCATGGCACCTGATCCCACCTGTGATGTTTTGGAGGTCCGTGTTTGCTCTGCTCCTATTTTGTATTGTTTAATGGACTTTTGAGCTTCAATATTACAGTTCGTTATCTCCATATATTTCATGTAAACATTGTATGTATTCTATGCTCCTTGACAACAGGTATTTCTTTCAATTCTGAATCATTGAAATAAATATATATGTACATTTTCATGATTTACTTGTTGTTTTCATAGCTTAACAAGTAAGCCATGAAAATTCAGTTTCAGTTCCGTTCATTGCTATTTAAAATATGTGTATATATTAAGGGAAAAATTCAAACTTGCAGAGCTAGAAGACAGACAAGATGTCTTAAAGGCAATAGAAGATTTCCATAACAATACATGCATCAGATTCATACCGCGAACAACTCAGAAAGACTATATTGTATTTAAACAACTAAATGGGTACGTGAAACTGAATAATTGTCTTATATGGTACATATTTCTTTTCCAAAATTAAATGCATATAAAATCTGGGATAATCTATCGTTATATGGAGCAAAAATTTGGAATGCTATAATGCACAGTGCAAAGTTTGGGATATCTGCAAGGAAATGGTTAAGCTGCTTTTACTCTAGTAAAAGGACTTTTTCAAGTAAATTTCAATTTAAATATAATTGAAAAATACACAATTATAAGTATATAGAAGACATAACTTTAAATTATAGTATTATATCTTTCCCTGGTTTAGGTGTTTCTCTAACATTGGAAGACAAGGTGGTTCACAGAATGTCTCATTGGCTTCAGATTGTCTGAAGAAGGGCACAGCCATCCATGAGTTAATGCATGCTGTAGGTTTCTTTCACGAACAAAGTCGCCCCGACAGAGACTCTTGGGTTCGGGTGATTAAATCGAATATAATCCGTGGTACGATGTCCAGTATATCAGCAGAATAAAATATCATGCAGCTTTGTATACAAAATAATCTCCAAATTGTTGGCTGTAAATACAAGTTCAAATACAAATACAAATAAAAATACAATGTTCTAAATTTCAGCAAGAGAACATTTTTTTCACAATTGTAGACAAAGTAAAGAACTTTGATAAATTAAGTTCAATGGAAGTGGATACCTTAGGTATTACGTATGATTACGGCAGTGTTATGCACTACTCCAAGACAGCGTTTAGCAGAAACGGCAATCCTACATTATTACCCATCCGGAACACTAAAGCGGAAATAGGTCAGAGGCACGGCTTCAGTCAGCTCGACATCGATAAAGTTAACACGTTATACAGATGTGGTAGGTCGCAGTAAAAGCTAACTTTGCCTTAATCATAACACTTTTTACAATGATTAATCAAAGCAATTGTTAGCGTTTTCATAATATTTATTTTTCCCTTTAGGTGACATTGCACCCACGAATCCAACATTGCATCCTACACCGGTCCATAGTCCCTCAATCTCTATAAGTGGTCTGATGAATCTTCAGTCATCTCCTTGTCAGAGTAATGGATGGCTACCCTGGTCGAAATGGTCAAGATGTGACTTAAATTGTCAGCAACAACGCCAGAGATTTTGCAGACCAGAATGTTCCGATCTCCGGGATTGTCCTGGCAGCTCGAGGGAGGTCCAGAATTGTCAAAACACTTGCAGACGTATGTGTTTCAGCATGGATACTTTTGAAAAAGATATATTTTAATTAAATTTTCAGATATTGTTGTTAGAAGTTGTGTTAAACCAATTTTTATTCTTCAATAATGAATAATTTGAACTAGTACAAAATGTTCAGTATGTTAATTACAAGGAAATTAAATAGCAGACTAATAAAATGCAATGCTTCTGCTTTTCGTGTTTTGAAGCATTCTTTGGTTTATAATTATGACAAAGATATTAACACAAAAAATAAATAGTACCTCAAAAATAGTTTTTTATTTATTTATTTATTTATTTATTTATTTTTTTTTTATAATTTTGATAGGCGCTTACTATGTTGGATGTTGGAAAATAGATGTAAGCAATATGACCATATCATCAGCTGGAAACTTCCGCGGTTTAATTTTCGACCAACTAGAGATCGTGAGGAAATGTGCCGATATTGCAGCGTCCAATGGTTTCTCTGTGTTTGCCATGTTTAACAACACCGAATGTCTAACAGACGACAATGCCTTTAGAACTTTCTCCTTGTTAGGTCTGTCCAACGACTGTGGAATCTCATCTATGGGAGGAACGCACGCCATCAGTGTCTATACGTACGAAAAACGTACGTTTTTGTAATCAACTGCAAATACTAGACCATTTATCACAAACATGTTGAGGTTGTTCGTCAAAAACACCATGTCCTTCTGTTTGTCTGTTAGTCTGTAGACGAGAGGTTAAGTAAAGCATCAACCTCTGTTGCCAACTTATTGCTAGAGATGTTCTGGCCAAACTTTCAAATAAAATGCATGTATGGATGTCTAGTACTAATATGATACGTGCTTCGGGATGCTAAATCTAGCCTACATTTTATGATTTAGTGATTCTAAAAATAAGTAGATTTAATAAGTATTTTTTTTCACAGGAAATATGCAGTAAAATCGAAAGTTTCTCATTTGGTAATTGAAATACATTTACTAATATATCAGATGATCAACATTTTGAATGTACCCGGAGAGTACATAACGTAATCTCATTAGGACAGCTCTACTTAAATATTTGACAACCATTGCTTTTAAACATAAAACAATCTAACATCAACCAGAATGTAGTAAAATTTCCATTTTATAATATTCAAAAAAGTATTTACTTTTTAAAAAGAAAATTCTAAATAAATATTTCAATTTTATATGGTGTTTATGTCTCCCAACTGATTCAATACACAAGAGCATGACCTGAGTATGATCAATTTTTCCCGAGGCACAGACTGACATGGATTTCAACAACCCTGTTTAAAGTCAGCTTCTCGCACATTCTACGGTCGTTATAAAGACATTGTTTGTAAATACATCCTATCGTTGGCTTGTATTTTGTCTGACATATTTCATACCATTTGTCATTGTTTTATACTAAATTTTACGATGGAATACCCCGTCTACCTCATCAATACATAAGGCCCACGGAGGGTGTGACCGGCCCAAAGGGGATGCTTACTCCTCCTAGACACCCGATCCCATCTTTTGTGTTTCCAGGGGTCCGTGCTTTTGCCCTGTTCACGATTCATTTTGTTTACTTGATTTATGAGATTGGTCACTGTTCGTTTTCTTCTCCTTTTACACCATTGCTTATACATGTACACGAATTAACCTTGTTCGTTGTTATTCTTCTTCCAGATATGAATGGGGGATGGGGTCCTTGGGGAGGTTGGCAGCAGTGTGATCATAGCTGTGGGGGAGGGAAGCAGTATCGATACAGACTCTGTAATAGTCCTCCGCCTGTGGGTGATGGTGCACAGTGTCAGGGAAGTGACAACGAAGAGAGAGAATGTAATAAACAGGATTGTGTTGGTACGTACACTCATTTAGCTGTGTATTGGGCTTTGAAAATTATTTTTCATTCGAGTGATATCAGGAAAGTTGTTGGAAAATCGGATAATTTTATTATCCGGAGGGGGGGGGGGTAAATGTGAAAAACCTTCAAAGTGTCCTTGTGATCAAAATTACATCTAACTTCTATATTCATCAGATTGTTATGTGAAACTTTCTTTAGAAAATCCAATGTGTGGGAAGAAGTTTTACACAAGCGAGTCTGGAGAGGGTGGAATCATTAATCTTAACAACTACAACAACTCCATGGAATGTAACTATGAAATCGAGACACGCAGTCTCTTTAGCATCTCTCTCCTAATCACCAGAATGGACATCGAACTAAGTGCAGGTTGTCAATTCGATGCCCTTATGGTAAGTGTGCCAGGGTAAGAGTTGATAATGAGAACAAGAAATTGTTAGTCAAAGTCACATGTGTATTTAATTATTTGAAAAGAACTTTCAGTACATATTGTATTAGAATCAGTTTGATACAGCGTGTTATTCTTGCATGAAAGGTATTACAGTGTCTGCGCGAATCTTTATGTTTTCTTTTGTGCGTATGTCTAAAACACTCTTAATTCATTGCTTATATCTCCAAATAAAGACTTTAAAAATATCAATGCTAAAAGACACAAATAATATTCCATATAATGCCGCAGGTATACGATGAAGGAAATAGTTCGAGTTTAATTGGAACGCACTGTGGTAACATCAATCCGTACCCGATGATCTCATCCTCCAATAAAGTCAAACTTACATTCCAGTCAGATGAGACCATCACCGGAGCAGGGTTCACCATGTACTACACCATCAATAGCGGACAAAGTAAGGTTAAATTTATAAAATTTCAATAACATTGGAGTATGCTGATATTAAACCTTCAACCCGAGACCATATGACATATTTCTTTATGTGATATGCTGTGTAAGGTTGTTTTTGGGTGAATTACAAAAATAATGACGACCAAATTGAATTTTTTGGAAAAAATTCAACTAACCATAACAATTTTTCACTTATATCATCATACTGTACATGAATTCTAGTCAGAGTTCCTGAATTGGCAATAGAATAGGCAATTGCATTAAAAAAAAAAGAGAGATTTTATAAGTTAAAATTTATTTGAAAAAAGAAAATATTACTACATCTTAAAAGACTTTCTAAAATACATCAAAAGAAATTATAGTTTTTTATGCTTCAGAATGATATCAGGGACATAAATGATTAGATCAAAACCTTGATTGAGTTTCTTCTCTTGTATATGTGAAAGAAATTGGCTTTTTGATTGTCATTTTACATTAATTTTTTTTCAATTCTGGTTTGAAGTTTTAATATGAAAGAAATATGATACAATAAATTCCCCCCAAAATTACTTTTTTGTCCATTTAAGTTATCTTTTTAAATCTTACCAAAAAAAGAATTTTGATATATAAGTTTTCTTACAAAAAAATACTAGATTTTGAAGTTATCCTATTTTACCTTATTTTGTTGCACTTCTGACATCTGATATTTATTTTGTTAAACATAGATTTAAAATTCTAACACATAACTCATTTAAAGTTTGTAAATCAATTCGTCGTTTTGATATTTTTTATCATTTACGGCAAGTTTTTCATATTTTCAAGACTTTAAAACACTATTATTTGCTTGTGTAATATATATTTCAAAACATATGTTTAGTGATGAAAACTAACCTATGAAATGACTGTGAAATGTCCAAACAATATCTGCAATTTGTTGATAGACATAATGATGTGAACTACAAATAGTATAAAACTTGCTGAAATTTATTTTTTAGCAAAAGAAAGATGAAGTTCATCGATAATTATAAAACAGTTTTGCTGCACTCCTGACTGCAGTAAAGATTAAAACTATAGAACACAAAACTTCATAAACTGTTGGCAACATCAAGTGGGAAGGAAATTGTACAATATTTATAGTCCAATACTTTATGGTTTAAAAAAAGCATTTAAACTTGGCTTAATATCTTGAATTATTCCCCATTTATGTCAAAAAACTAGCTAAAATATATTTAGAAGATAAAAGTATATTTTACAGTATATTTTCCTACACGGGACAAACACTGTAAGCAATTGAGGTCAACCAGAAACATTCTATTCATTGATTTTTTCATTATATTTATTAATATTTGATCAGCAATAATTCAAACATTTTTGTTGCACTCCTGACCAAGAGCATGCAAGTCTTCAAAGTAGAATTTTGAAGCATAAATTACATCAGTACATGTTCTGTTGTTTCAGTAAAGTTGAGGTGGAATTACTTGAATGTTAAAACAATTTTTGAGTGTGTGGTTTTTTTTTTATATTTCGTAAAAAAATTCAAAGAGGAGATAAAAACACAACTGGATTGATAAAATTCAAAAAGAGAGAGAATTTAATAACAAAACTGTCAATAATTTAGTACTAAAATATTCAAGCTCAACATTGATTAAAGAATATTCATGAGTATGAATAGAAGTCTTTTTATCAGATAACTTGGATTTAAAAAAAATATGTTGTACTCAAGACCAGAGAAATAAAGATCTGAAACACAGACAGACCTTGTAATTGATAGGTCTATTTGGTAAAAATGTTCTTTGTGTCTTTATGTTCCAAAATAAAAATCAGAGAATCATATGCTGATAGTTTTTCCATACTGGGGAGCAAAACATCAAATGTCGCACTCCTGACATAATTGGGCATGCACAGATTTTGATTCTCATTAATGCTGCTTGTGATTCAAATAACATTTTAAAAATTTATATGATATATCAGTTATTATTTTACACTTTGAAAATTCTTCTTTTTTCTTACTTAATTGTCACAAAGATTTTTAAGATCAATGTTTTTGTTTTTTTGTTTTTTTGTTTTTTTTTGTTTTTTTGGCAACACTACATTTTTTCTGTTGCACTTCTGACATGGTATAACATTTTTTTCAGCATCAGCCATGGCCACAACTTGGTCAAACAAAAGTTGCAACAGTCTACATTTAAAGCTCAATACTTTGAATATTATCAGGAATGTCTTTATATCCTACATAAATCATTATTATTTATTTCGCAGATAAAAAATATTGAATTTTCAAAATATCACAGAAAGGTGTTGCACTCCTGAGATTTTCAGCATCATTTTTGGGCATAACATTTCTGTGACTTGAGATATCAATGAGATATTTGGCAGGTATTTAGACAATGTCAAAAGACATATGCTGAGATGCAGAAATTCATTCCCATTGCCTGTATTTTTAGTGAAGATTGATAAATATGTGTCTGGTCATTTTTTTTTTTAAATTCACCCATTTGGTTTTACCTCTTGTTTTTTGTCTAGTTGTCTGTCTGATTATCCTTCACGTGTGGTCTGGACCAATTATCTTTTTTTCAAAATGTCGATAAACGTAGAATTTTGAACATTCAATCCTTCAAACACACTTTGTGAATAATTAAATCAGCTTGTCAGATTGTGTTTGCACGTCTGTGTGCATTGCTTTATATCATATTTTGAACAATTTATTTTTTGCAGAGAAGACTTGTATTGAACCAGTACCTACAGCCCATTGTTTTGTTACATACAGCACTCACTTTGTGGGAGATACAGTGACCTACCAATGCCATAATGGCTATCAATTTAAAAATCCAAAACATCCAGCCACCCTGACCTGTTTAGATCAACCTGCTTTTGCAGTGTGGTCCGACATGTTCCCTGTTTGTGTCAGAACTTTCCGTTCATCAAGGATAAGTAAGATTCTTATTTCTTCGTCATACCTTAGCATGGGTATTTTGTTTGAAAATCTCTCAAGAATTTCTTCTGAAGCTTCATAGACATTTGAACAAAACAATGATAACTGATTCTATGTTATGGATGCTGTAAAAAGCACACGTTAACAACAAATTAGGAATACGAATTAAACGCACTTCTGTTAACTTTTGCCCTTCTGATGAAGCAGCTTTATTAATATTTAATAAAGGAATTCCAACACTCTGTGACTTTGAGGGAAACTTGTGTGGATTTAGTCAAAGTTATGAAGATTATTTTGACTGGTGGGTTGATAAACCAAAAGACACGCAGTACCTACAAAAACCACGACTTGACAATAAAAATTCCACTAAAGGTAAAAGCCTATCGAATATTAATAATATACATAACTACTTTCACCATTTTTTAAAATTTACATTTACTAACAATTTTCCTTTTGTAGGAAGTTTTCTTTACACGGAATCGTTACGCCGAGGAGCTTTTGATGATTATGCCGATATATTTTCCAAAACTTACGAAATTCAATCTGCAAGAGGGTATTGCTTGGCGTTTTCCTACTCCGTCTATGGTAGTGACGATTCCACCCTTAAAGTTTATGTCAAAGATGTGACATCAGAGCTTCTATCCAATCCACTTACTTTAACTTCAAAACTATATGATGATTGGGGAAAAACAATGATCGATATGTATCCACAGAACCATTTTCAGGTATTGTCTTTACCTGCTCAGAAGTTTAAAAGTAAAAAAAAATGTTCGTTATTGTAATACTCTTCACCCAAATTTTTCAGAAATAACACAAATATATGCGAGAATGCAATTTTCGCGAGCAGATGGTTTTGTGTAATCACGCAAAAATAAAGTTCTCGCGAATAAAAAGTGATTTACAGTATTTTTTCTTTCCGCACATTAAAATAGGATGTAACGACATGATTTTACTTTCAGATAATCTTTCGTTATACAATGGGAACCGGATACGGAAGTTCTGCTGCTATTGACGATGTCATACTACATGAAGGTTCATGTAAACAAAACTTAATCAAATAATCAATGTAATAACATGCGTGTTCTCTTCTTTTATTTCAAAAATCAGAGAATATTTTCGATAATCATATCTAAACATCTTTCATAGATTTAATCAATATTTTTGGCAATGTTTTTCAAGTGCATTGGGCATTTTATATATTACTTGATTAACTAATGCATTTAGTGCCTAATGAGCCTTGAAAATAGCGTATTAAATATATGTTAGTGTCATTTAAACTTTATTATAAACATATTACACATAAAAATTCAAATGATATATAATCTTATAATTATATGTATACTAAACGAAATTGAATTTCAGCTATGGTTTATGAAAACACAGTTCACAATATAAATAGCAACAACAGATTTCTACAAGCAACAAGACAAATTTTTAAAAATCACGTGTGAGGGTAACTAATACTCATTGCTCAACATGTTAACATTCAGGACAATTTACTCGTTTTTTAAAACAAAAAGCAAAATACGTATGAACTCATCTGTTATTGAGTCACATTTTATATACCAGTTTACAATAACCAGATACTGTAGACGTACTCTTTCTGCGTGGGATTAATTTACGCTATGTACACGGTCATGAATTTTATTTATCACAGCGTATTTAAAATGCAAATGAAAAATTCAATTGCATTTTTTTCTACACGCGGAATGAACAGAAATCCCGGCTTTGCGGAAATATGACCACGTTCAAAAAAGTACGTTTGCAGAAATCAATTTAAAAAAAGGGGGGATTCCTTAAATAGAAATTGCTTTCTGAGAAGCATCAATTACAAAAAAAGCGGCTGAAAATGAATTGGCATTACAAAGACATATCATGCGTAAAAAAAAAAAGTTTTGCATTTTTCTTTAATTGAATGCTTGATTCATTTAAGTTCATTAAAATTTTTTATCCATCTGTATGAATGAATACTTACTGGTATGTTCAGTTAGATTACAATTCCTAAAGCTTATTGAAATAATGATGAAATAATATTTAGTAGCAAATAACATACATTGTATGGTATTGTAATATTTTGAGGCAGCTATACAGAAAGTGGTACATTTATTAAGGAACCTCTGCATACAAGAGATTAGAAAAATTTGTTCTTTTGATCATTTCCAACTGTCACTTTACAAGTGCCCAGCAGATTACTATAAATGGTCCGTTATCACATGTAAAATTATAAGTGTGTGGTTTCAAATTTCCTTGATAGCGTCTCCCAGTTGCCTTGTTCTATCAGGCTGTTGATTTCTGTTGTTATAAGAATGTCATCTGCGTAAAGCACCTCAGCATTGTAGTATATTGTCTTATTCCTTGTCCAGCTGAATGAGTTGTCAAAGCAAAGAGTATCTAGAAATCAAGCACAGGTAGTGAGTTACATATACCAGTGCAGATAATAAATCAGAATTGGTACAAAGTTTTTACGTTGTTTATCATGAAGCAAAGAGATTTCAAAATGTATGTGTCGTTCATAATTATATTTTTATTATAATAAATTGTATTAACTAAAAAAACCAATTAATAAATATATCTTCATTTCGGCGAAGGAATTTGCTTGAATTAACTGGTATTTGTTTTACGTTATATATTTGGAGAAAGACCACCAATCATTTGTATGATTGTGTGTCGCGAAACTCGTGGATATTTCTCGCACGCGAATAAAAGTTGGTTTACAGTTATTTAAACATTCTAATTATTTCTGTTCGAGTGATATAATGAAGGATAAATTGTTCTAAGTATTTGAATTTGAAGTGAGGTAGACATTTTAGGCTAAGAGAGAGGGCTTAAATGTAGGGAAATGGTCTGAATGGAGAGCAGGAATATCTGTTCTTTTTGACATACGATATAGGTGAAGGCAAATTAAGCTGAATGTATATAGTGAAGTCTAAATAAGCTGGTTGATAAGCTTGTGCGAAGGTTCAGTGTGAAGAATCTCCAATGGTGATCATACGGCAATGAACAAGGCACGCGGCTAACAGAGGACTAAAGAAATGCAAAATTCCATCAATTTGTGGTTTTTTAAAATTGATTATCTCCTATTTTTTTTAAAAAAGAAATCCAAGCAGACATCCTTCGCTCAAATGTCTTTTTCCGATTTTTTTTTCAACCTCACTCATGCGACCTCATGCGAAAACAAGCAAGGGTCGATTAATCGTGAAAAGATTACACAAGTCACACACATATTCACTATGACAAGACACAATCATGCTTTTCCGCAGGCTTTATAATATAAGCATGCTTTCTCTAGTTTTATAAACGTACTCTTTTGGTTAAGCTCGTATATTATAATAAAGAATGGTACTAAACAGTCGAGAAGAATTACTGAATTCTATTTTATCTGAAATGCAAAATAATACTTGGGTTTAGCATTTAAATACTGAAGGAATATCTGGAAAGAACATAGTATTTCAACTGGTATAGAAATAGTTTTTTTTCTATTTATTATTATTACTACATCAATTTTTCAAATATTTGAAGAAATCATAGATCCAAACCCCAGAAAGTTGCTAAATTTTTTAGAGACAAAAAAGAAAGTCATTCATTTTTGATCAATTATTTGGCAGATCACAATTATACACTTTCATGCAAAGTATAACATTCATTATGATATACCAATATCATAGTTCAGAATTCAAAAAAGTGTCGAAAACTTTCAAAATATGTGCACCGATGCCACTGTTCTATCAAACTTCAGTTGGTTGGTACGATATTCAAAGTTAATGAGATTCCAGTTTTACATCTATAGGGTTAAGTGCAAAAGAAAGGCAGTAAGAGTCTGATAGAGATAACAATACCAATTGAAGACAAAGAAAATAAAATGTACATATTATATATATTCTATATTCTATAAAATAAAGTAACTGGATTGTTTAAGACAATTCTTTTTTTTCTTTTTCGTTTTGATTAAATTTTGCATAATTTATCTACATTCATTTAGAACACTCAGATATATTATATTATTTATACATGTATATCTATCACCGAGTCTTTGGCGAGGGGGTAGAAAACACAATTCCGTGTATAAAAACCATATCCAATCACAGAACATGGAAATTCTTGTTGTTACGTTTAAAACTAACTTTATGGTTTCTGTCCCTTTTTCTTTACATAACATTATTTTTATTACATAACAATGTCAACAATTTTGCACCTCTAAATTAAGTGCATGTAATATAACTACGATAGATGAAATTGCTTTTATACAGTATGAATGTATATATGCTCTTTCCTTTTCTTTTACACTGCATAATTATGTTATTTGAATTAACATATCCTACAGGAAAAATATTTGTTACACGATACAATTTAATGGCTGTACCTTTCAGTTTTCAAATAAACAAACTGCTTCTATCAAGAAAAGTTACGGTGCATATATTAGTTAGTCATCATAAGACAATTTGTGTTCAAACTTACAAGTTCCCGTATTATCACATATATAACTTCCATCCTCTGCGACCACGTGACTATTAACACGTGATGATGGTACCACTGGAACAGTACCACTGGAAGTTTGGTAAAGGACCCCAAATCCTATATCGTAGTTCTCTGTCTTAAATTCCCACCTAAAATATTAAGATGTATACATTTAATTAAAAATAGTTTGGTTGAAATGTTCCTTACATGTACTTTCCAACCAGAAGTCTCTGATGAGACTGTAGCTCTACTGGTCTGTTTGTATAACAAAAGAAAAGTAGCACTTGGATTTGAAACATTGCAACATGCAACAATAAATAGAATTATGTATCTTAATGTAGTCTACTTTTGTGACAAGTTATATTGAAATCAAATGAAAACTAGGAGTAGTAGCGTTTTGAAAGTATTTCACGGAAATTTCTATTTTTAGTACGGGTAACCATGACAACACCACTCACCCAAATAAAAAAAAAACAGAAATACATATTATGTATCGTAGTGTATTCTAACTGTGTGCCAAATTAGATTGAAATCAGACCAAAATTGTAGGAGGAGTAGCGTTTTAAAGGAATTTCACAGAAATTTCTATTTTAAGTAACCATGGCAACACTGTTCATCGAATTCAAAAACCAATGCAATAAATTATGTATCTTAGTATAGTCTTCTTGTATGCCTAATTATATTAGAAGCAGACTAAAACTGTAGCAGGAGTAGTGTTTTAAAGGAATTTCACAGAAATTTCTATTTTTAGTAACCATGGCAACACCGTCCATCGAAATCAAAAACCAATGCAATAAATTATGTATCTTAGTGTAGTCAACTTGTGTGCCAAGTTATATTGAAATCGGACCAAAACTGTAGGAGGAGTAGCGTTTTAAAGGAATTTCACAGAAATTTCTATTTTTAGTAACCATGGCAACACCGTCCATCGAAATCAAAAACCGATGCACTAAATTATGTATCTTAGGGTAGTCTACTTGTGTGCCAAGTTATATTGAAATCGGACCAAAACTGTAGGAGGAGTAGCGTTTTAAAGAAATTTCACAGAAATTTCTATTTTTAGTAACCATGGCAACACCGTCCATCGAAATCAAAAACCGATGCACTAAATTATGTATCTTAGTGTAGTCTACTTGTGTGCCAAGTTATATTGAAATCGGACAAAAACTGTAGGAGGAGTAGCGTTTTAAAGGAATTTCACAGAAATTTCTATTTTTAGTAACCATGGCAACACCGTCCATCGAAATCAAAAACCGATGCACTAAATTATGTATCTTAGTGTAGTCTACTTGTGTGCCAAGTTATATTGAAATCGGACCAAAACTGTAGGAGGAGTAGCGTTTTGAAAAATTGTTTACAGACAGACGGACAGACAGACAGACAGACAGACAGACAGACAGACAGACGGACGGACGACGGACACCTTACTATCGCATAAGCTCTTCTGGTCTCTGACCAGTAGAGCTAAAAACAGGCAAACTTAAAGATGTTAATTACTTTCAAATGAAAAGGTTTTTCTTTGTCTGCAATCACAGCTTCTGCAAAGAACAGCGGTCTATATACTCAGAGTTACTTATGATGGCAAGAATACAAACATGATCAAAGTAAATTGTACGCAACGTTAGTTAGTATATATTAAGTTTATTTTTAAATTTGATAACGATTATATAAATTGTCACTAGTGAAGATTGTCCATCGATCAAAGAAATCGAATTTAATAATCTGTGTTCCTTTTCGCAAATGCCTTAAAACTGGTTCAGTATTTCAGGAGGAACACGTTAGGCAGGTTTAGGAAAAAGGATGGATTGGTTTGGATTACTGATTTTATTGTAGTTAACTTCAAAGATTTGTCTTTGTTAAGCTATTCTTACTTAAGTATACTCCCTGGACGATTCACTTGAACATCTATTGTAAGCTTATCTCCCCGAGGTACTGTAGCAGTCTGCATTTGCTCTTGAAAGTCGGCGGTTTGCAAGAAATATTTCTCTGGCACATCTCCTCCATAGCAGATCTAAAAGTGAGAATAAAAAAATCTACATTTTTTCGTAGGAACTGTAAAGAATTTATTCGATTCGGTATCCCAAATCTTACCTTTAACGCCTTTTTCTAGTAAAATTTCCAAATATGAAACAGATATGTCAGACTCTGTGGTATCTTTTATTTCAAGTTTACTAGGATATATCGAGTCGACAAATGAAAGGAAGTAACTATTGTTAATTGTTAATACATCGTCGAAATATCTAAATGTCGAGTTGAAGGCCACAGCAAGTGTCTTTTTCTTCTCATGTATAAGTTTTTGAATAAATTCTGCTTCATATGAATACAAAAATAGGTCTGCTTATAACGGGGCGCATTTGGTACCCATGGAAATCCCGACATATTGTTGGAAGACCTGATCTCCAAATACTACATAGATATTGTCAATCAGAAACCCAATCATCTTTTTAATATCAACTTCAGAGTACCTTTGTGTACAACCAGAATGATTTTTTACAAAATAATTTTGCAAATGACCAATGAAAAGGTAAGTAAATTTACGAGTTCCATTTTAATTGAAAAAGCAGCTGTCTATGATGTCAAAAAGTCTGGACCTTAATTTATCGTGGGGTAAAGTTTTGCAATTTCAAATTTTCTTAAAGTTCCTTGAGTTTTTAAGGATCCACATCTGATTTACACCTCTTCTCGAATATATTTGTTGAACAGTACTCCTGAAGTTTCTCCTTCGCTGCTATTAATATTTTAGTGAGGAGTAAAGAAATAGGCTTAGTAAAACATTTACTGGAATCCGGTATGTATCTTTATTTGTAAGGATTTTTATGAAGTTTAGGAATCCAGAATAGGTATGGTAATCTTGCTACGGTCGTAAAAATCAATCAAACAATCAACTAAATTTGATTTTAATTTGATAAAGTTCATTATGTAGCTGAAATATTCACCTTTTCGTAGTTGATTTGATCTTGACCTCTGACTCATTTCAAGGATTTCTTCGGGGTGAAATGTGAACCAAATTTATCCAAGTGCAAAAAGTAGTCTAAACAAGGATTTTACATACAATCTACTTCGATCTTCACCCCTGACCTTAAAACTTGTCTCAACGATATATTGACCCTTACATTGCACATCCTTTACCCAGTGGCACTCCTTAGGTGAAGTATGTGCCACATTGGGACAAATAAAGGGAAAATATGTTTTGGACAAGGATTTCATACATTGTTTTGACCTTTATCGTTGTCCAGAATGTTACATTAAGGTCACTGTGAAGTATGATTATGAATAAATGTTCCAAAAATATGTACTTCAGATAAAGATGTCATGCAAAGAACTGCTCTGGCATTGCCCTCTAAACAAGAAATTTCAGTCTGAAAATTCACTGTACACTTTTTACCCAAGGAACTTGTTAGTATTATCCATGTTTAACCAATTGAAAAAGTGTGCCAAAGATTTTCCCCCCAAAAATACCTGTTTTGACCATTTATATAGAAACTTGTAGAACAAGATCCCTGCACACTAATTTCCTTGGGCAGTCTGTTCGTGATGTAAAAGTCAGACTGGGCAAAGGGTGGTGAGAAAATAAGCTCTGGACAAGACAGACTTATCACTATATAGAGCGCCCGCAAAGCATGGTCCATATTATTTTACTAATTTACATAGAAATGTGCACAAGGAATGTTCAGTACGTATACTCGTTTTTTTAAGTTGATGTCGCAGAGTTTTGGAAATAACCTACCATGGTTTTGCATGTTGGATCTCCGTCAGGGTCCGTTAAAGTACCACCATAACACGCTGGGAGGTCAGAAGCATCAATGTACCTTAACAGGTACTCTTTATAATCACCTGCAATATGAAGCGTGGATAAACCTTATAATCTCTTACACTGATGCGTCAATATACCTCAACAGGTACTTCTTATAATCCCTTACAAAATTACCGTCAATAAACCTTAACAGCTTTTCTTGTAAAAACCAATATGTAACTGAATACTCATTTTTAATCCCTTACGACAGAAGGTTTCCATATACTTCATCAAACCCTGTATTCCGTATAATGTCTTAAGACATCACTTCCACAGATACTAATCCCTTACTTGAAACATAAACAAACCTCAACAGCTACTTCTTATAATCCCTTACAAAATGAAATAACAATATCTTCTTATAATGGCTATATAACATTAAGCACCAATATGCCTTAAAGGGTACTTTTTATATTCCTTACATCATGAAGCATTCGGTAGCCATTATAATCACCTACAACTAAATCAACAGGTCTCATTTATATAATTTCAGGTACATTATACCGTGGAGTTCACAGCAGCGTTTTATTCAATTCAGAACATGATAACAAAGCTCCATGTAAAGGAAAATAAACAAATTTAATTTACACTGCTTATACATTTATATATACTTACTCCCAATAACATGAATTTTCTGCTTCATATCCTCACTAATCAATGGACGGGCTATCTTATATAAAAGTGGAAATATTCCTGGAGCTGAAATGTTTAAATGATTAATATTAATAATAACACTCTGGTTCTCCAATTTAAATACTTAATATTATATCTCTGCAATAAAATTAAATGTATGTTCTAAGAGATATTACCGTTTATAATGAGCAGACGTCGCATCATCTCTGGATAGTTGTCTTCTAAAACTTTGACCAAATGAAGATACATTTTAAGTCCTGCAACACAACAAAGACCGTAAATCAAAATCAGTATACAAAGTGAAATGAAAAGGCATCTATAAAGGAACAAGCCCAAAAAAGTTATTATGAGGGCATTTGTGGAAAAAGTGATTAAATTAAAACTCAAGCTTTATAGTTTTTATTTCATTTAACAAGCTAACTTTGAGGATATCCATTAATAATTTACTGATAATCAATTAATAAAATAATTTTCGAAGTTTTCAGAATACGTAAAAAATTTATAAATCTGAGAAGGGGAAGAATTCTATATATATATAAAATGCTTACCTGGTCGCCAAAGCATCCTGGTTCCAACACCTGCCATGTCAAACACAACTGTCAATCCATCAACCCGGTATCCACGCTAAATTCATTTGTAAGTAAAAAGACATTTTAAAACAAGTGTCTTATTACAGATCTACGTCATTGTTTAAATTTGGTACAGTTTGTTCCTAAGTAGGAAAGGTTATCAAATTCATTTACATTTTTTTTTTAAAAAAAAAAAAAAAAAAAGGTTTCCACCAAAAGACTAGGAAAAAGGGAGGTTTCTGCACTTAACTTCTACTTTTGATTATCTTTAATCATTTGAACTTGCTTGAAAAAATTAAAACATAAAGTAACAGGTCACTGTCTTTCTTCTGGTCGTCTATACTTAGGTTCATTCTACTATACACTTATGCAAGATTGCTGCACAAATTAGTGGCATTACCATGTAATCGTATTTCTAGTTTATTCATCTTGCTTAGTAAGATGTAACACATCTTGCACAACGCCTATACTTTTGTGACTTGATGCATCAAACCCATGCTTAAATCAGATTACTTGGTTTGTTTTGAGACATATGGGAGTGTGTTGATGTTCTGGCAAGTTTTAAGCATGGATTCCTAGTCGAGTTTCAGATATCAAGAACATGACGAGAATGTCACGTTATCGAAGATTACCCTTCTCCTTTTTCAACAACATAGTACGAAATGTATGTTTCTGTAATCACATTAAAAGAACTAAGCCTCTTTGTGAGTAAATACAGTAGAATCTCGTACAACATGACTATGAAATTCCTTGACGATTTTTCTTAAATATAGCAACAAAATGAATGCTTGATTAATAGCAAGTCATTATCGTAGAAAAAAAGATCTGATCTCCTAGAAGAGTAGAAATTCAACTGTTACTATTTGGATTCTGAGCTATAAAAATAAGATGTACTTTCGCCATTGCAGTATGAAATTAAATGAACAAGCAAAACAAGGTTAAACATATTTTGGGGTAATTTAAGCATGTTTTTTATGTCTAAGTTGCATCTATAATAAAGGATACCATATTACTTTTTTTAATCGTTGAAGGATTATTTTCTTCAGAGTATCACTTACTCCTTTGACATAAATTATCGTAACAGGCAATGCAATCCCAAGTTCAACGTTACCCACTTTTAATCAACTTGCCCAAGATATTGTATATCACCAAACCTTCGCAACACCTTATTTTCGCGAGATAGTTATCTGATTATTATGTTTTTCTTTTATTTTAGTTACAGCAAAACAAATTTTTCACTAACTTTGGTTATACATAGATATAAACAAACTTAATGAATGCAAAAATTACGAGAATGAATTTTTCGTGAGCAGACAGTCTCGTGTAATAACTCCAAAAGTGTGGTTCTCGCGAATAGGAAGTGATTTATAGTACCATAAGAAAGAATACTTGTAATGCCGAGGCTATGCCTACTTTTTTACTTTCCTCTTGCCAGTCACGGACGGTACCCTCACATTGTTGTATTTTGGCCTTCTCCAAGTCTGATTTTCTCACTGAACACATAAGACCCTTCATATCCAGGCGTCCGTACGGTTCTACACGAACAGGGGATCCGTCCTTGGCATGGCCACAGAACCCTCCCGTAAGGTATTTACAAAGCACCTGTCAAAAGAAAACAAAATATGTACTTTTTCTCTCAAGAAAAAGACACACAACCCCATTGGATGAATATTGCCACGTGTTGCTTAAAAGTTATATTGAAATCAAAGCTAGGAGACCTGTATAACGTCATAAATGGTGTAACAAAATCAGTTGATATTACATGTAAATTTAACTTATTTTTAAAATATATAAAAACATTTAAAACCTCTGGTTGCTTGTAGTCCTCTAAGATTGTATCAACTTTCATTTTTTCTCGGAATGCCATACTCTGAAATCAAAAATCGTCAAAGTTACGTCATCTTTGTGGCATTAACCGTATTTCCAAATACGGAAGCTATTTTCATTCAGTATATTTAATTATGTAAATTAAACATCAATTCCGTGACAATTGTAAATTCCTGATTTCTTTTCAGTTTGTATGAATTCTTGATCAAGAAGAAGGTATTGGATGATTAAACCCATTCTCTTTATTAAAAATACACTCGTACCGTTCTGAACATCTTCTCTGCTTTATCCACGTCATAACACCTTGCTGTAAAGTAATAAAACGGGACTCTGATTTTAAAACATAAAATATTATTTGTAGATTTTAGAAAAAAGACAGTAAAATATTATATGCTTTACTTATAGGATACAGAAATTGAAGTCCTACCTTTGAGCCATTTATGCAGGTAAAAATCGTCATGGTCTGGCTTTATCAAGTCTTGTACTTTCAACTTGAACTAAAAGCAGGAAACTTGATACAAAAACATCCATATAAAATCAGATAACCCACTATCATATAAAACACTCCACTAACCAGAGTATGCTGTTTTACCATTCCCATTGCACAAAAACGTTGAGTATTGAGTAAATATTAATAAATCTTAATCCCACGATAAAAAATGCACTATTTACTAATTTAAAAGTCTACCTCGTGACTAAAGTGTGAATTTCTAACCCCCCCCCCCCAAAAAAAAACCCCCCAACAAATTAATATTTTACTAGATAAATTCTTGCCCCCTTTCACTTACTTTGTCTAGTGCGATCTCCTCCTTGGTTTGGTGGTGTGGTAGATAAGTGGTGTCTATACTTAGGTCCTTGGTGTCCGTGGTTACCAGTTGACCACGCAGTGAGTACTGTTGAGACATAGTGACCGCCATATAAAATACATATGTATACGTAACACTGACACGTTAACCTATCCTCATGTCTAACTACATCAGATACAAGGTGATGCGACAACAGTTCTATCGAGAAAGACTAGTGTATACATGTTTATTCATTATCGATTAAACAGGTTTGCTAGTCAATAAACCACGTGATTGCAAAAGATTTTTCCCTTTTTTTAAGTAAAAAAAATGTTACTATATTTATTACGAAAGCCTTGTAGGGTCCAATTGGGTAGCAAAAAAATCTTAATAAAAAGTAGGAATAACGAGATTAAAATTAAAGTCGCCATAATTAGATTAAAAGTCACTGTTACCTCTCGAAAAAGTCATTATTACAAGAGAAAAAGTCATTATTACGGATTAAAAGAGTGTAAACAGAGCTTGAAAAGTCGTAAAAATGAATGAGATAAAAAGCCTCCATAGCGAGAAAAAAAATCCTTTTACCACTTTTGAAAGTCGTTTTTAACTACATGTACTTGAAAAAGTTGAATTTATTAGGAAAAAAAAGTCATAATAACGAGATAAAAACCATTATTACGACTTAAGAAAGTTGTTATTACCATTTCATAACAAGATTTATTTTTTTTTATAAAAAGTCGTAAAAACATTTTTTAAAGAAAGAACGACCTTTTAATCTCGTTATTACAACTTCTTGTTTCGTATGACGACTTTATTCTACTATAAATTCCGACTTTTTATCTCGCAATATCGACTACCTTAAAGCGTAATTTTTTTTATAACGACTAAAAATCTCATTATTACGACCTACTATTTCATAATAATGAATTAATTATTTTTTCTCATTTTCCTAATTTGACATTACCAGGCTTTCATTTTACTAATAATATTAGTGCTATGAAGTTTCAATTTTTTCATAAACAAAAAATTGGGAAAATATGAGCTATTTGACAGATTGTGATAGATTCTACCTGTCAACATTTGCATGGCTGTGTGTGAGAAAAGACCTCCACATTTTAAGAATGTATGGAAAAACAGTTAAACGGGTATTATTTCTAGGCATTACCGAGGACTATTATTCGTAACAGTGCCCTTTTTTTCAAACTAGAGGAAACGATTTGCCAAATTAAGGACAGTGAAAAAAAAAAATCAAACTTAAGAACATACCAACATACTAGTATTTTGCAAATTAATTTAGTTTAAAAAAAAAACGAACTTTTTTTTATACGTAAACTTACTATTCTATTTTTCTGACCAATGCTAGCAAAACTAACGAAATATCTTTGGTAAAAATACCTTTCCTATTAAGAAAATGGGCGATCAAGGCGAGCAAAATGCCTATTATGCGACAAATTTGAAAGTCAAAAAGTACATTTTAATTATGAAAAAATTTTCTTTGATATTTCCTTTAACATTACCGTACTATACTTTTTGTAAAATCTCCACAAATCGCAACAATCTCACAGTGATTTAATTAAGGGAGCCGACTGGGGTTTTATTGTGTGAAAACTACTATAAAGAAACTCTCTGGTTTTATACCATATGTACCTTATATAGACTTCTGTATACAAACCAAGTTTAGTAAAAATCTACCGTCTGGTTATTTTTAGGGACCGTCTCAAAATAAGAGGTACATTTACTATAGGATTATGTAGGAAGATACCATTTTTTCGCACTTAGGAGCAAATTATACAAATGTTACTATGAACTTTTTGCTCAAATTATATTATTTGATGGGAAATACTATAATGTACATTTTATGCAAGAAACACAAAATTCTACAGTCTGGTTTCCAGAGGGGACATCTCAAAATGTCAAAATTCATGATATTTTCCTGTTTTTATGGAGTACAACAGATCATGACAGATACCACAGATTTACATAAAAATAATAAAAATGATTGTGGGATTCTCAATTTTCTATGTTTAAAATTTCAAGAGCATCTGCATCTATTTTATACTTTTTATTTTATGACATAATTAATGACCCCGCTTAAAGAACTTCTGTTATTCATAACGTCAAAAACACACTATTACGACTTCTATCTACACTGTACCAATCATTTGAAAAATCGCTTAAAAAATCAGTTATTTAAAAATGTAATTAGTTTTTTTAACCTGAGCTTTCCTAAATTTGTTAATTTTTTTTTTAAATTATGCAAAAATAGTTGCTTTAAAAGAGTTTATACGCTTATTTTACTATGCTGCGCGAAATATTGCACAATGAAAACCCCAGTCAGCCCCCTTATATACAAACTATACCTTAAATTTTACTTTTATGACACAAAATTCTTATCTTTCGGAGAAATATTTAAGTCCATTTAGTCAAGAGTCATGTCATAAACATGATTTAAATCTCAAGGTATAGCGTACAGTGGTTAGCGTGTTAGTTTCGAAGGAAAAATAATGGATACTCTGAAGGATTTTTATTGCTTGGGTTCGACCCCAATCTATTACGTTTTTATCATAGAATTAAATTTCCACAGAAGATCGAACTTTGTCATTATTTCATATATTTCAAAGATAAGACCTTCACTCTAAACACTGATTTCACAAACTGAATAATTATGACTTTTATATATTTAAAGCTATAGGCATTTTGCACGCCTTGTTCGCCCATCTCCTTTATTTTTTCTGTATTTCTGACTCTATAAATAACTAAAAACTTTATTAAAATAAAATACAAGTGATGGAATTACATGTACTTTCTATTTCAATGTTTCAATTCAAATTTAAAGTAAGGATAAAAACCGTATTTTAAATCAAATCAAAAACATGAAAAAACCTCGAAACTAACACGTCCCCTCCGGTAATGAATAACTCTTTAATTGCACCAAATTCTTACATACCAGGCACTTAGCATCAAGGGGGGATAGCCCCCCCCCCCCCACTTTTTTCCAAACATAACCTTTAACTATTGAAAATATGTTCATTCTTTTTTTTTTTTCGTGGCTTATCAAGCTTTTTCAAGTAAGTTAATTTTTTTCTCTGGCTGCCAACCCCCCGCCCCCAACTTTCAAAAACGATGCTACTTTCCTGCTTATAGAGAGAATTTAACAAGCTATTTTAGATCACAAAGGAGGAATAGCTCATTTTGATAATTTTACCTTCTTTCTGCTCATTCTGAATTCATTTTCAATTCCTTCTCTTCATTGTCCGCCGTCAGTACCTGTAAACTGTGAAAACAAATTACCGATTTACGTAGTTTACGTATTTATTGAGGTTATACATAGATATAAACTCTTCGTTTTTTTTTCCTAGTCAACGAACATGTTCAAATAGCCTTGAATGAGTCTACATTGCATAGTTATCATAGTTATTTTAAGAAAATGTAGGGGGAAAAACATATTACTGTGGGCTTAAATGACTCTTTATTGCATGAATATCCTTTTTTTTTAAATGTAGGAAAATAGAAAAAAAAATATTCCTGGTGGTTTTTTCTATACTATATCATTATCAAGTCAAAGTTTAAAACAAATTATTGGCCTACCTAGATGTTTGATTCCTACACAGACTAAAAAGATATTGTCGGGAACTACAATCTTTGCCCAATTAAAAATGCTGAATCACTTAATATCCCACGTGAACGATAATCGGCAAGGAGAAAAAACTTTTTTTATTTTAAAAATACCATTTTAACCATTATATACTCATAACTTGAACAGACAGCTTCAACTTTTAACCGAGAGAAGCCATCTTGTGTAGAATAGAGTTCACATGCGGTATCTTTTGATTTCATATTCTTTTCACAGTCGGTAAAATTTAGTGCACCATTATGATGACAGAATAAAAAGGCACTGCGATGTGGTTTTATGAGAGTGCAATTAAACCCCCGTCCTGGGTCGACTCCCGGTCATGAGGACCAAGGGGCAAACAAGGTCAAAGCTGAAATACCTTGAAGCTATTCGTTTTGGATCCTCTTTCCTCTATTTCATTACGTACACTTATTATGCACTACTTTTAAAATTCGTTTAACCTCATTTCTAAGTGTTACTTCATCCTAACCAGTGATACTTTATACAATTTTGGTAAGTTGCTCTAATTCTTGACATGGACAAGACGCAGGAGGTCTTCCCAACACAGGGCAACCACCTGTTGGCCACAGACGTGTTAATAGCTGGGGCTTTTAAAAATATAGGTGGTCATGAATTGTAAATAGTGTTGCTTTCTATAACCGACGTCTGATCCGCTCTGGTATGTATTAAAACGGCTTTTCGTTTAGGAATTGGAGCAATATTACGTTCCCGTAAGATTTTGAGACATTCTTAATCTGTAAACAATTTATTGAATCATCAAAGTAAAATCGGAATGAAATTAAGATTTTTCTTCTGATAATGTGACTGTGTTTGTACTGTTTCCTTGTATTTCAATGTTAAATCTTCAATAAGCATTACTTTGTTATTCTTTTTGTTGAATAAAATGTTAACAGTCTCGCACTCTTGATTTTACAAAGCATTGTGCAAAAGTACATACCAAAAGGATGTTAGAATTCCAAAGAAAAACAATTTTATCGTGTACAGATTTACTGAGAATAATACCCGAGTATCAGTCTATTCGACCTAGGGGCTTAAAATATAATTGCTGTCATACTAACACTAACAATAGACAAACTCAATTAATTTAAGATTTTTTTAAATGTTTATTTTTCTTTCAAATTAATATCACATGTCTCGGCGGTACTGGTAGAAATATGTTACCAAATATTACATAGATATTATACACAAAAATAAATAGACATAAAAAGACATTCAAGAAGCATGGAAATGAATTGAATGAATCTTTTACCCGAACGGCAAAAATATTTCAGTAATGCTGAACAAAAGTTACAAAACTCTTCAAATTGATTGAACATTTTATTCATAATGAATGTGCTTTAAAAAACAATGTGATTTATTAGTAAACAGAAGTTTGATAGCTTCCTACATTCAAACGCCAAGTTGCTATAAACTATATATTGTACAGGTCTATTTTGTACATAGTGATTTTACCCGAGTTCAGGATTTGCATTCGTTCAAATCTTTATGATAAATATGCGAAAAATCCTTACATGAAAAAAAAACTATAAAGACTAGACACAAGACTTACCTATATCTTTCGTAACCTCCAGTCAATCTGCATTCCACATGTCGTCTGCAATTTATCCTGACGCAGACGACAGGGTCATTAAACAATGATACCTAATACAAATGTTTTGGTCATTGGTCTCCGGAAACAAATCCTCCGGCTAAATCTTTTTCATTCATTCAGTGATAAGCCATTTGTGCTACAATAAAAAATATTCTGCTAAAAAAATTAATAGAGCGAAAAGTCCCAGTGTGAGAAATAACAGTCAATAAAAGAACATTTTAGTAGAATCAGTGAACCTTCACAACAATGTTTAAAATTTGAACACGCAACTATATATAACTGTAGCCTAGTTATGTAAGACCTTTAGTCCTAGTTTTCATCTGGCCCCACTCCCCACACCGTCAGTTCTGTCTTTACATAGACAGCTAGGGACCCTGTTCATATTATTTTAAATTATAAACTCCTCCAATTTTTTGATAGAGACACATCACATGCATATGACTAGGTTTCTGAATGTCTACATTTCTGAGTAAAGAGGTTTTCTTTTTTAACTGGAACTTAAGAATTGGTTTCTAACACGAATAACACGTTCCTGTTAATTTTTACCCACAAATTCTGTAGATTAATATCTACAAGTCTGACTTCCTTATCTAGAGAGTAGATGCGGGACTATTTATTTGTAGTTATTTACAATTCACTGAAGGCGGGTATGATGCCAAGAACTCATAAATCAGAGTAACCACAAGTGAAGCGATAAAGAAATACATTAAATATAGCTAAATACAGAACTAATAGGACCAAACTTATTGTGTGATCAAAGTATATTTATTAGCAAATGACTGGGATGAATGATATCCAATTATTGCGCATAAAAGGCGTCATAAATTCTTTTCAGTTCTGCATTTTCGACATCTTAAATTTTGTTTAGATTATCCAAATTGAAATGCACATTCTGTTTAGGATAGGTATTCTTGTGAATGTACCCTGGAAGCCTATCGAGATCTTGGTGTGAATGGAATATATGAGATACGAGTTCCGAGTGTAGGCGCTCCAATTTATTACAAGTAAATTCAGGAATACAAAAAAAGATAGTTTGGAGCTTAAAGTAGCACTCGTGATTCTAAGGGTTGGACTTTCTTTTGCTTTCGTCTCAAACGGGTGTTGCTAAAACGCGGAACGGAAAACGGAACGGAAAGTGCGATTCCAGGTTAAATCCCTTAAAATATAAAAAAAATACCAGGAACAGTATATATCATATAATTTTTTTCATATTTAATCCTTAATTATTAAAATACGAGTTGATTTAGTCATGTTCATTCTCTTATTTATGAAGATGTCTGAACATAGACAAAGGACAGGGTACGGAAAACGGAACAGAAAATATCTAATGCCGTACATATATACATGTCACATGTTTTGAGCGAAAATTTCCATAATTTTCAATGCATATGTACCCATGCACCTTAGGTGTTGATAACGTACATCTCTGTAACCCCCCCCCCCCTATTAAAATATAAATAACAACTTTATATTTTCTCGAAAATATGCCATTTCCCCATCAATTTCATCTTGACGTTATTCTGTGGAATGTTTGTGCTGTTTTGCACAATTTGGTCATATAGCATGTATGCTATCTTTCTTAAATCCCGGTTTCAGGTCCCTGTGCACAGCATCAACACTCTTGTAGTTGTAATAAAATTTTGTTTCCTTAATGCCAGTGATCGTTGTCTCTAACACAAATGTATAGCATTATGTACTCTGTTTTTCTCTTTCTTTTCGCCTGTTTCAAAACAACATTGCCCCTTTTATTATCAATAATGATGATTTTGTCTTTGACGAATAAGCCATTTTTTAAATTCAGATTTGGATGAGTGATAAGTGCAGGCACGGATCCAGGAATTTTTTCCGGGGGGGGGGGGGGTTCCACCCCAGTCAAAAAAAAAATTCAAATCTAGAAAATTCTTGACAAGCAAAAAAAAAAAAAAAAAACAAAAAAAAAAAAAAAACAAAAAAAAAACAAAACAAAACAAACCGTCCTTTCCCAAACCTGAAAAACCTTTTTCGGGGGGGGGGGGGGGGGGGGGTAGTCGTTGACTTCTAAAGCTCAATACTTATGACTTTTCGTACCAACTTTATACAGATCCGCGTTTTCGAGGGGGGTCCGCGTTTTCGAGGGGGGAGGGGGGGTCCAAGTTCACTTTTAGTTGGTTTAGTATATACATTTAATAACTCTGCAGGGGGAAGGGGTCTGGACCCCCCGAACCCCCCCCCCCCCCCTCTAGATCTTCGCATGAAGTGAGACATTCTGATAGATAATAGGATGTGAGTCTAATTACTGTGTATTTTATTGACCATTGCATGTATATATGCCACATGTTTTGAGGAAAAAAAATCATGAATAAATCACATTGTTACGATAACTTTTAATTAGATATGATCTACATGTATTAGATAAAGAATATTGCTTCCTAAGTCTGAATTATACCTGTACTTAGTGAAAACTTCACATCAAATTTTCCGTTTTCCGTTCCGCGTTTTAGAAACACCCGTCAATTGAACTAAAATATGTGACTGTAGATTTAGGTAAAAAAGTAAAAACGGCCAAAACTTGGGTGTGACGCTTTTAATTTGTCTTTTGGTTGAACAATATAAGTACCGCTTCCAAACACCATTGCATCTTGTTTGGCATGCCAAAAATGTAAGTATAAACTTCGAACAGAAAAAAAAATCAATATCACGTAGAATATTTTGTAAATTAAATTAAAATATATATTTCCATGGGAATTCTGACATATTGTTGGAAGATCTGATCTCCGAAGATTACATAGATATTGTCAATGCAGGGTTGTCCCTAAGGGGGACATTAAACAAGTAGAAGGGGGTCTGGGGTTCCTCTCCTAAGAGGGGGTTGAGGGAGAATACCAGAATAACCGGTGGATAATGTCATAACAGCCGGGAAAATTCCGGTCCCCGGGTCTTAGGGACAACCCTGCAATGAGAAACTCAAGCAACTTTTTCATATCAAATTCGGTGTACTTAAGTGTAGATTCTTTTTTTTTTAATGTTTGCAGATGACCAATGACAAGGTTTGCAAATTCATGTGTTCCACTTTTGTTGAAGAAGCAGTATTCCAATATAAAACTTTGATCTCCTATTGTGGTCCACCTTACCCCTGGGACCATTATTTGAACAAATTTGGATCAGCCTACCTGAGGTTCATTGCAGCTTAATATACACAAGTACTAATCATGACCTTGCTGTTTTTGGAGGTAGATTTTTAAATATTTATTCCCATATATTTCCATCTAAACCGTTGACACCGGATTGAGGCTCCATCCTACCCCAAGTTAAGGGCCATGGTTTTGAATGAAGTGTCTGAGAATTCTTACATCTAAATATTGTAACGTTTCCGGGTTCGTTTATGGGATGTGGCTGTTCTATCTGAACAATTTAATCAAGTAAATTTTTCTGAGATCTCAATCATAGAATTTACAATATCTCTGCCGTTTCTCTGGAGAGCAGGCGCCTTCCAAGGTTTGAAGTGCATTAGCTTCTGACCTTCAGCCAAACCAATTCTTAATACAGTATATATAATTATACACTACCAAAGTCTAGAAAGCCTATTACAGGCACGTAAGACTTCATTCAAGTATCACTCACAGTACCCAGCACGTTTGGCTCTTCTGTTCTAAACTGTCTTATGACATCAGCCGTCAGCAGCACCCTAACTAATCATCCGACTGTCTCAGTATATATACCCTTCTTGTCACATGACCTGCTGAGAACCGAACGGAACAACGCAAAGAAACAGGAAATCATCACAATGCAAATAATGAGAATCGGAGGGATACTTTGATCTCGATTACAACTTCGCTTCATTACCCACGCCTCCAGGAAATGCCTCTCAAATTCCTCTTAAATCACAAACAACAAAACTGAATGTTTATATATATACATGCATATTTACCATTTTCTACAAACGAACAAAATCAGGCAAATGACTATTTACAATATGTACAATAATTCGCATAATATTTACTTTGTATTCTACAATAAAATCATCATGCCAAGCAGGTAATATTAAGCGTCTCGTACGCGTTGGCCTGCTTTTGAAGTGCATACAATTCATCATCTGCGGCAAATTGCTCATTACCACTGTCTACAGATCAGTTTTCTGTTTCATTCTAGATCTCGTGTTCATCCTCAGAAAACTCTTTCTCTTTACCTCTCAATATTTGAGACCTACACTTTCGCATAAGATCGCAATGAATTACACTTCTATTGCCTCTATATCCGCATGCTACTGTGTAAAGAAAATCGGACAATTAAGGAACCCTCCAAAATGATCTCAATTTTGCAGGATAGCCACTTTTTTTACACAAGAATTTTTCCCCTGGTTCAAACGAGGACCATGCAACTCTGGTATCATATCTTTTCTGGCGAAGCATTTCTCTTTCGGTATGCTCTCCAACGATTTTGTGCGCAGTATCCAAACGTTCACACAGAATCCAGACCCACCGATTAGACGGTATATCTTTTATATCCGGTGGTATCTCGTACATCAGATCTAATGGAGTGGTTGCCTCCCGCTCTAGCACCACCATGTCTGGAGAAAGATGTGTTGTCTCATGAACTGTGAATCTGTAGGCCATTAATACGAGGGGCATTTGAAAAGTCCTGAGAACTGTTTAATAAAATATTTACCATTTCACGAAGTTAATGAATTTGATACCATTGAAAAAAACTGGACAATTTGTACTTATTTCGACGTCACTTTCTTTTTCTATGACGTAATAAATCCGAAAATGACCTCAGAATCTCGAATGTTAAGCATACTGGAAATTCCCGTTTTTTGTCCACATGAGAACATCAAAAAGTGCTGTCAAAGGCTTCTTTGAAAAGATATTTTAATGAAAATTTGTATGAAGGTAGAGTAAGATGGAAGGAATAGTACTGTATACTAACCATTCCATATCTTTTTCCTATTATTTCAACTTCGGAGCTCCAAACATCACGGTTGCTTTTGACTTTCGACTAAAAAAAAAAAATAAATTTCTTTGCCATGTACAATCTTATTTATTTTCCATGATTTAAAAAATGCAAATATATCGAGTTACGGTGGGGTTACAAATACACAGGCGCCCTGTTGGTTTTCAAAAGAAAATATGGGACGCCCTTAGCTTAACCTCTCTTGAGGTGTAATATAATAATAATTCTTTATTGCATAATACACCCATATGGGTCAAGCAATACAATTCATAATAAGAAAAAAAAAACCCAAAGAACAATGAATGTATTTATACAATAGGCGCAATTTAAGTAATTCACTCCTTATATGTTACACCGATGTGGACCTTTTATTTCTTAATTCTAATGATTGTTTTATAAAAGTGAAAACAGCCGGTATAACTTCAATTGTTGGGCTAAGTATATATTCAAGCTTCTGTATGGGTGATTTGAGATAGAATGAGGAACAATTATCTAACATGGTTTTTATAAGTATATTCCTTGCTTGTATATTCAAATTACATTGTAAAAAGAAATGAAATTCATCATCAATAGCATTACATGAAGTGCATAATCTTTGTTGTCGAGGTATTTTCTTATGTCTACCAGTTTCAATCAGTAGGCAGTGGTCACTTGTTCGAAACTTAGTTAGTAATTGTCTATTCTTGAAACTATTATTAATTCCAGTTAAGTGTGCCGTTTCGCATTACGTCACGATCTTTTTCGACAGATGCACCCAGCGTAAACAATTCACGCCCCCGCTGTGTGATTGGTCAACTCATTTTATCAACATTGACACAGGAATAGTCTGTTGCACGTGCAACCAATCAGGGATAAGAAGAAACTTCCAGTAATATAGCTTGCGGTTAGGAGGCGTGTGCTATTTACGTTGAGCGCAGCTGTCATCATAGGTTGTGACGTAATGCAAAACGGCACACTTAACTGGAATTAATAATATTTTCAAGCATAAGATATTCTTCCATATCAAGATTGTGATTTATTTTACTGTACAAATACAGTTTGGAGTTTTCTGTGAATTTGGATATTTTTTCCATAGTTTTGCCTTTATAATTATCTAGTACTATTTTCTTCAACTTCTTTTTAACCGAATTTCGAATGTTGTCAAATTTTTCATTTTTTTCCTGTAGTCATTGCTATTTAAATTATTTTCTTTAAATATAGACAGTGCGAGGGTATGCCACGAGTAAAATCCCTCTTCATGCAAAGACATATTGATATTATATGATTCTTCAATCATGGGGTTTACATTCTGAGAGTTTAGTCGTACAAAGTACATCATAACCTGAGTTTTAATAAAAGAAGAAACTGGAAGTCTACCTAGTTCACACAATGATGAAATGTTGCATGCTGTTTTGTTGAGTCTTAGAACTGTTTTACAATATCTAGCATGTACTTTTTCATAGATTTTTCTTGTAAAGCGAGATTATCACATGAGCTGTTATTTTTCATTGCTCTAAGTATTGCTCTGTATGAAGGAAGATAATCATCCATAAACCAGATTTCACTATTAAAGCATAAAATAGGGCGAATAAGAGTGTCAAATAATTTACAAGACAAATTCACAGGTAATTGTGTGAAATTGAAGAAGATTTTTCTTAGGGAAAATATTACTTTTAAACCTTTCTTAGACAGCTCTAGTACTCCTTTGTTTAAACTACCTTTGTGATCAATTATTGTTCCAAGGAAATTACATTCTTTTACTTCTTCAAGAGGGTGATTATCATAATAAAAAACAGGAGTTGGTTTATATATTTTTTGAAAAGTTAAAACTTTAGTTTTTGTAGTATTAACAGTTAGTTGCCAATTTAAGCAATAATTCTGCAATTTGTTCAGTGTATTCTGTAAACCAGTATGGGACTCTGAGAGCAGAACAAGGTCATCTGCAAAGCTTAAACTAGATACATGTGTGTGTTTGAGAATAAGTGGATCACATGACTGATCAAATGTGTCATGTAGATCATTAATAAAACAATTGAATAATGTTGGACTTAGACTATCCCCATGTTTTACCCCTCTATCAAGTTTAAAATAATTGGAATGAGTGTTCTCAAATTTAACAGCTGATTCACATGATCTGTACATACTTTGAATAACTTTAAAAAAATTTTGACCAATTTGATTGTTCATTAATTTGTATAAAAGGCCATTATGCCAAACAGTGTCAAACGCTTTGCGCAGATCTACAAAGCATGCATATATTTTTGTTTTATTTCGAACAATATATTTTGTTATTAAAGTTTCAAGAACAAAAAGGCTGTCTGTTGTTCTGTGATCTGTTCTAAAGCCAAATTGTTGTTTTGAGAATAATTTATCATAATGTATCATTAATCTTTTATTAAGTGTAGCACTAAAAAGTTTTGCTATGCAGTTCTGAAGTGAGATGCCTCTGTAATTATTTAGGTCATTCTTATCTCCAGATTTATAGATTAGAACAATGAATGATTTTCTCCATGCCGATGGGTATTCTCCAGTATGCAATATTAAGTTAAATAGTTTATCTATAGATTTACAAGTAACCACTGAGCTATGTTATAATATTTCATTTGGAATAAGATCTGGTCCTGCACTTTTATTGATTTTAAGCTTATGAATTAAGTTCTTAACTTCAGTGATGGTAAATGGTTGGTCAGTAATTAGGTTTTCTTCTAAAAAAGTTCTATACTGAGTTACATGATCTTCAATCCTTTTCTGAAACTCTTTATTGTTTTTTTTTTTTTTTTACATATACCTTGAGTCTTACAATGGTTTATAACTTTATTGATGTTAACTAATATGTCTGCTGTATTATTAGAGCTTTTATTTCCTTTGAGAGAATTAAGCACTTCCCAGTATTGTTTGGGGTTTGTTTCTTTCCAATTCAATAATTTATCATATAATTCTTTCTGGAATGAATACTTTTTTTGTTTTACCATTTTTTTCATTTTTTTACAGTGAGTAAAATAATCATGCCTAATTTTTTAATTAAAAGGTTCATTTTTCATCTAAGTTCCTAACATTGTCACAGTTTTTTTCAAATCTTTAAGCTGAGTGTCAAACCATGGGTTTTTTTTTCTTAGCCTTTTTTTTCTTACAATTGATGATTTTACAAGATTTCATTGCTAAATCTTGTAAAATTGAATTCAGTGCTTCTGTAGCTTTATCTATACCTTCTGCATTTTGTTGATAATTTGTATTTTCATAAGATAAAATTTGTTCTAATAATTTTGGATCAGACATAGCATCTAATAATTTAGTTTTTGAAATATTTTCCCATTTATACGAGTATTTCAGAAATTTCAACTGTAAAGCTCTTGAGCTAGAAGTAACTTCACTATTTAGCTTATTGCACTGAATATACACAGATATTTGAGCATGATCTGATAAATATGTGGGATCAGATACTTGAAAAAAATTTATATTATTTAAAAGGTCCACATCGGCCAAAGCATAGTCAACAGTACTAGCTCCATTAGGTTTATAACAAGTAAAATTACCCACAGAATCGCCAACAAATCGACCATTCAAAATACGAACCTGGGAGGCAATGCAAAAATCTGGTAATTGTCTACCCTGAGCATTAAAGACTCTGTCTACTGAGAATCTAGGAATATCATGATCAACATTATAGTCATCTGGTAATAGGTCTTCTAAGTTTGTAGATAAGCAATTATCATTAATAATACAGTCATCATGATCTGAAATTCGTGCATTTAAATCTCCAAGTATAAGAATATTGCAGTTATTTTTAGATAATACTTTTGATACTTCAATTTCTAGTTCAGAAAAATCATCATTGTAGTAGACAGAGTTCACAGGTGGGATATAAAAAGCACACACATAAAGATCTTTTGAAAAATTAAAAAAAGTTTTGTCTAGTTTCAACCATAATCTATTTTCTGAAGATGTTGCATCTTTGATTTCAGTTATTCCCTTACGTTATATAGTTTTCTATGCAATGATGATTCCACCACTAAATCTCTTAGATCTTTTTTCTTCTTTCTACATTTTTGTAAAATATTATATTGTGGTATAGAAATATTAGGATCAGTACCTTTCCAAGTTTCAAGAAGTATATTGATGTCATGTTTCAGAAATGATAGAAAAAAATCTTCATTGCATTTGTATCCCAAGCCTTGAACATTCCAAGATGATATTGATAAATCGTGTATATGCATCACTTAATGCAAATATTCTTCAGTACTATATGGCACAATCATGAAACATTGGTGCATCTATTAAAATTATGTAATAAGTAATAATACACTTTCAAGTCCACATACACTAAGAAATATTGTCATCGATATACATATAGAACATGTAATAATACAGTAAATGCATCCCCTGTGTACAAATTTTACACATAAAAAGAATCTCCCTAGTTTTACATATGAAAGAAAGAAGTACACTTTAAAATGATGAAACCTAGATTAGTTCCCCTGTACATATGAAAAGTAAAAACTTTGAACAAGTGTATTACTAGATAACATGTAGTCTAATATATAGGAAAAATGAAATATTAACTACAAATAACATTATGTGCATGTTACGTGTATGAGTAAAATACATGCTTTGTTGATCAATACATCATTACAAATAACAGAGTAATAGTGGGTATATGGTATACATTCATGTAATTCATGTATATATGTATGTCATAGCCATATTTTTTAGTTACAACGTAAGCACAACTCATAATTATGGATTAATTATAGTCCAGTCCCAAGGCTAACCGTAAAAGTCTCACATCGATATTGTTTGGAATTCTGTTCGATTCGCGATAGTATGAGCCCCTCTTTTCACCATAATTTCTAGAGCTATGATAATGGTTCGGAAACCTTCCAGTCCAGGTTCGAGGTATTGTATTTTGACGACGTTGGTAGGGGAAGGAACTAGACTTGTTAAAGGAGGAATCCTTATGTGAATAAATGTCTTCCAATGTTCTCTTCCCAATCTGTTCTGTAAATGGGTGGCTTCTTTCCAAGGTGTTAGCAAAATGATCATTTTTCACACCTATTATAGGATTCACAATTTCCTTGATATTTTGCACATATTGACTAGTTCCGATGTGTCTATTTAGATGTATGCCATCAAATAAATGGATGTGGGATATGTTGCTGTGACTTACATATTTCACCCCCTTCTCTGCACATAGATCCTTCAACACAGCATTAAACTTCTCTCTCCTTGATTCATATATCCTAGATTGGGCTGTATTTTCATAGAATCTTGGTAATATTTCATTTACAACTATTTCACTCTCTGGTAGAAGTTGTTGTGTCCTCTGTATCAAGGCTTCAAAATCCTGAATAACTTCATCTGGATCTTTATTTTCAAGATCATTAGATCCAATCTGTAATGTGATCACCTGAGCTTTCACTTTTCCCTCCTCTAAGAATTTCATTGCCCCATAAATAGTTTTGTCTCTAAGGGTTGTAACTTTGGTATTCCTGTACTTGTAGATAAGTTTTGGTTTTAAGTCTCGTACAAGTATTAGCTTTCCTAAAAAGCTCGTCTGACGTGAGCAAAAATTTATTACGCAAAATTAGAATCAAGAAAAGTCAAATCCAATGTTATCGACATGATTCCGAGTCCAGAAATAAATTATTTTGCTAAGAAACAAAAGTTCAATTAAGTGGCATCAACATAGAATAAAACTTGGACACAAATTTGTTCCATATAAACTATATTACTTGTAATTTCTTTTTTTTTCCATGGCCGTAGGAATTGGGGGAGGGGAAGGATTCGGGGACAGTACCCCCAATAATTTTGATGATTTATATAGATAGCTACTTTATGCTTAAATTGTGTACCCTAAACCATGTTAGTAATATAACGTCTGATATATCTTTTATATGCTCGGTAAGGAATTTTTCCTCGATAGTGCCCACCCTAATCTGAAAATGTTTGGCTGTGCACCCCCCCCCACCACCACCACCACCGCCACTGTAAAATTTATTCCAACGGGCCCGGCTGTTCATGGATACATTATAACCGGTGCTTTTGAAAAAAAGTTACAACCCATAAAAAATGTATACGTAGACATCAATAGTTGAACAGTTTTGAAAATTATAAAATATTTAATTAAAAAAATAAATGTGTTAAAAATGAGCTAACATCTTTTAACGTGCAACATCTATTTTTCACTTTGATTTTTTAAAGCTATAAATAAATCAAATGTTTGCAAGTCATGAATATGTTTCGAATTTGTTAAAATTATAAAGGTAGAGAGGCTAAGTATGTATTGAAAATAAACATCCATTAGTTAATCTGATAAAGATATTCGACTAGTGTTGACCTGGCCAGTTTCACTCCTGCTGTTTTGCTGGAGATGAATTCGAGAATGGCTAAATGTTATGTAATATGTAACCTGTAATGTATAATGTGATATAATAATGACATCAGGTCCAATGCTTTGCATAGTTTGTTTGGGTGTTTAGCATGTTTCTTTTACTTCTCATAATCTCCAATTGATAGTTAAGATAGTATGAAGTTTCCAAGATCAAGTTATCACAAGAATTCTATTGAACGACTTGACCAACAAGCCTTGGCTAAATCTAATACTGTCTGACGCCATGACGTCAGACAACAATTGAACTCCCCACTATCCAGATATCGTTTTCATGATTTGCCTTCTCGATAGGTAGTTTAGGAGAAGCCTGGTTCTGTCTCTTTGGAACAGAGTGATCGTTACTTATCTCATCATCACTGGAAACATAATGAACCTTACTTTTGTCTGCATGATCTTTTATTGAGTCCACTGTACTTTCCTTTTCCTGTGAAGTTTTCTGTGCTGTTAATTTTGCTGCCTCGTCAAGCTTGTTTTCTAAATTGTTCACTTTTATGTCAATAACTTGTATTCTCTGCTTAACTTGTTCAGTTGTAGCGTTGTTTTGATTTAACATTTTTTCAAGTTTCAGCTCTCTTTCATTTGCTTGGTCTAATTTTCTCAAGACTGGACTGTCACGCTCTTCTTCAGAAGTTTTGTCTAGTTTCTTTTCTAATCTCTGAACTGTCTCTGTTAATGCGTATATTTTTTCATTGTATTTCATATGACACTCAATTAGCTTCATTTCCATCTTGTGAAGAGCATGTAATATTACAGACATAGTTAGTTCATCTTTTTCATTTGTTTTGTTATTCACTTCAAGTTCTTTTGAAACATCAACTTCTGGTTCTATATTATCAACGATCTGATCGAATCCTTTAAGCAATGTCTCACTTTCATCTAAAATTGTAGACTGACTGTCATTAGAAAGTGTAGATTGACTATCGTCCAGAATTGTGGATCGACTCTCATTTTGAACTGTATACTCACTATCATCTAGAGTTGGTTTTTCAGTTAAATTCGATTCTCCACCGACATCTAGGTTGGGCAGTTTAAGAGAGGGCAATTTTCTGATTTTTTTTGTCAAACAGTTTTTGGGGGTTACTTCCCTTTGTACATGTATCAATGGTATTCCGAATTTGTTCAAATTCTTTTTGTATCCATTTTTGACACATATTTCCCTGTACTAGGCAAGGATTAGTGGTATAATACAATGTAATTGTATTAATTTTCACATCTTTCGTTTTTATTTGAACGATAGATTTTGCAAGTGCCGGGTGTGGTAGTTTTTCCTCAAACGGGTGCTTCTCGTCTTTCAGAGATAATGGCGAGGGTTTCTTATCAAAGTCTGACCATTCAACATTCACATTCTCATTATCTCCTAGGTCTAAAAAGTATCTATTTAGCAATGCTCTTCTCCAGTACAAAACACTTTTTTTGTTCAGATCAAAAGTTATTTGTTTACTGTCACGTGTTTCGTGAACTTCCACCGAACTTTCTTTGAAAATCCCTTTTTGAGCCATGGTAAAGATAATATAAGTATCTCTAAATAGCAATGTCTTACTTGTTCTTGAAATAGTGCTCTAAATAAGCTTCATAAGGTCAAATACACCATGTGTTTCTGATTCGCCAGTACGCGCGCAGTTCAGCTGCTGCTTGCCGCTGCCGCCATTTTTTTTTTCATCAATCCCGCAAAATTGGTTAAAACACCTGACAAATTAATGCCAGCAAATTCTTTAACACCGTCCACTATTCTCTTGTGATTGTCAACTTAGTCATTTTCTCACAGCAACATCCTTTTTACGCAATATTTTGAGCGAAATTCGATAATAACATGCTATGTTTGACACACTCTTGAAACCACCTCAGAACTATTGGAGGTCCTGAATAAAACTCCAAATGATAGACTGTAGTCTACGTAAACATTCTCCCAGCTGACAGTTGTGTCCGTTAGCGTGCATCCAAGTAATGAGCAAAAGTTGACTTAAAAATTTTTATTTCGCTGAAATAGTGTCTCTTTTACGTCATTTTTATGGTTAATATGCTAAACAAACGATATTCTGACGGCATTTTCGGAGTTATTACGTCATAAAAATTACAGTGACGTCACAATATGTGTATATTTTTCTGATCTTTAAAGACTTTTCAATGATACCAAATTCATTAAATTCCGCTAAACGATTAATATTTATCATACAGTTCTCAGAACTTTTTCAAATGCCCCTTGTATGTAAGGGAGATTAAGAACCCAGTCACGATGGTTTTCTTGACATAGGTACTCAGTATAGAGAGCAATGTCCGGTTAAATCGCTCTACCATCCCCTCTGATTTAAGATGGTAGCTAGTACGTGTTTTCTTGATTCCTAGTAACCGACACATTTCAGAAAACAATTGCTCTCGTATTGACGACCTTGATCAGAATGTATTATTGAAGGCACACCAAGTCTAGCAATTACTATAGTACCTGTTCCATTATTGTGCGTGCTACAGTTTCGGTTCCATATCTGGTAGAGCGAATGCCTCTGTCCAGTTCGTGAAGTAATTGGACACTACCAGTATATGGCGATTCCCTTTATCTGTTTCCGGCATCTCACATGATATATCTGTCGCAATTCTTTCTATGGGAGTACCGGATCATACAACCTGCATAGCATCTCTTTGCTTAAGATTTGGATTTTTCGCTTAGTACACTTTTCACATCCAGATATATACTGATGAACGCCCTGTTTAACTTCTTCATTGGATAAATGGAGAGGAATTCGTCTATCTGCTTGCTTAATAGGACGTGTTGTATGCTCAGTAGTTATTTTGCGTTTCACTACATTGGTCCGCCCTAAATCATAATTTGAGGTTGCGAACAAATCCTGATGTTCATGTAGATATCTTTCTACTTCGACAACTGCGACGAAAACATATTTATTTTGCACCTGTTTAGCAATTCTTTCAATCAATTCGTAGTTCTAAAGCATTCTTATTCACATCCTTAACAGGAGCTTTCTGCTCTTCCACTGCAATCATTTTTGCAATAAGAGTACCATTAATTACAAATTTGTTGAACATCGTCTGTGACATTCAAGAGGTATACAGGCACAGTATTATTTCCCTTAACTAATATGCGACCTACTTCTCTGCCTCAACCAAGTAGTCTGCACTACCGAATTTATTTTCTCCCGGGACTTTTGCTTGCTTCACTTCTAAGTGGAATGCACACGTAAGAGTTTGTTGTAACTCTGTAGCAGATTAGCGTACCTTCCCATAAAAATCGACATTCTTCATTATTCAACTTTAAAGAGCTTGATCGAAGGTCTATTGCTCCATTACAAGCTTTTAAGAAATCTAGTCCAAGTATTCCATCGACAGCGATATCTGCCACTTTCACTTTGAACAGCATTCTTCTTTGATTTTCCTATTTGTATGATGTATTGGCCTATCCCAAACTGACAAAGTTTTGATCCACCAGCATTCGTTATTATTTACCCATTATCTTCTAATATGGGTTTGTCTGTCAGCTGATCATATATTCTCTTAGTCAGTAAAGAATGCGCCAGTATCAATCAAAAATTTGGTTTTCACGCTATTCACTTCAACATCTATGAAAATGCCTTCTTCTTCACATAAGTTGCCTGCCCCTACATTCTCAATAATACTTCTAGGTCTTTTCCTACTACGAATTAATTCTACTCACATTGCACTTTGCGAAATGACCATTGCACTCATCAGCAGTTTCTCTTCTCTTCATCAATTTGGGACAATTTCTACAAATATGTCCCTACTCGGAGCAATAGTAGCACTTTACATTTTCACTATTCCGTCTGTTAGCAAATCTACGTCTCCCAGGGACATTTTGACTTACTCTACTGGGGTCCGTTTTACAAAAGAACAAGACAAAAACTTCAGTTGATTGTAAAATTTTGCAAAATTAATGAATCTGTTTAAAATTGCTTACGTAAAAATATCTTACTACATTCCTTTTAAAAAGATTAAAACCATTTTCAACATGAAGTGAATTAAAAAGTTACAAGCAGAATTAATTTTTGGTCTTAGTCGTAAGTTCTTTTGTACAACAGGCCCCTGGTACCTTTCTCTTGAATGCGCTTTTCTAATGATTCTAACTTCGTCTGAAGTGTTTGCATCAATTCATGTAAATCTTTTGAATGCGATCCGTCTTTCTTGTAGGTTTCATGAAATTTACAGTGTGACTGTGACCCCACTTTTCAGTTCTGTAATATGCATCCAATTCAACACCGAACCGAATAGCCTCGATTAAATTTTTAGGCCTACTTTGTTTGATGCGCAAGCACTTTTCAGAATCTGCTTGTGCATCTATGAAAGCCTCTTTTCCAAGCGTTTCTCTTACTTCCATTGATACCGAGGGATAAGCCAAACAAGCGAGTCTTCTGATAGTTTGTCCCAACTCTGACAAAGTCTCTGATGCTGATGTCTCTCTTTTACTTTGGCGCAGTAAAGTTCTGTTTGGTTTAGCGGTGCAAATCTCTCCTCAAGCGCTTTAACCTATAATTCGTACTGCTGACCAGTCTCTGAAGAAATATTCACAAGCAATCATTGAGCAGCACCTTGTAGTAATGAGACGAATAAATAGAGTCCCTTTTCTCTGTTGGACCAATTATTAATTCCTGCGCAAGCATCAAAATGAGACTTGTAATCAATCCACGAATGACTTCCGTCAAATGTCGCAGGCTTTACATTACACTTTGTAGCTTCGTTATTTGCCTGTTGTACTGCGGAACAGTCTGGGGGGGGGGGGGATTCTTTATTTTGTTCCTGACTCTCACGAGGTGATTCTTTATTATTTATTTATTATTTACTTATTATTTGTGCAGCAGGCCTAACTCGATATTGCGCTTGCAATGGTAGTTGAGAATGCATACTCAGTGGAAATTGAAAAGGAGAATGCACAAGAATCTCATTCAACACATAAACTGGATGCTGATGCGCATTTGACAAAATGCGGGGTGTTTTCTAATAGACAATGGAACCGTCGCTTCATATTGTTGCTCACTCGCAGCATAATCTGTTGTCAAAAGGGGTGCATTTGGTCCAGAAGTCAAATTTCGCTGCGCCATTTTTCTTCTTACTGTCACACCATCTGTCTATATACTCCTTCCCAGGGTTTTCCGATTGCTGTGCATGTGTCTCTCCTTCTACAGGCTAATTTTCTTGCTGTGCGCTATCACCAACCATTGTTGCAATGCCAGAGTCTCGCATTGGTCAATGTACCAGGGGTATTAATTTGTAGCAACTGGTGTAGATTGCTTTTCTATCTCAAAGCGCAATCGCCAACAGCTCTTTTCAAGAAAAGATATTTCCTCATTGAGCATTTCTTCCATCGCGCTCATAATTTACAAAGCAATAATAACATAAAACTTTAACCAATTCAAAATATCTATTACTTTTATTATTTGCCGAATCCCTCCTCTGCCAAAATATCTATGTAACGTTTCCGGGTTCGTTTATGGGATGTAGCTGTTCTATCTAAACAATTGAATCAAGTAAAAAATTAAAGATCTCAATCATAGATTTGAATCAGCAATATTTACAATATCTCTACCGTTTCTCTTTAGCGCACGCGCCTTCCAAGACTTGAAGCGCATTAACTTTTGACCTTCAGCCAAAACTGTTTCTTAAAGTTCACTGATACTCTCATAAGATAACACTTAATGACATGTCTATTATTCTTTTAGAAAATGTCTTTTTTGTCCAATTTCGCCCGCAACCCATGATACAATTGTTTGTATTTTACTTATAAAATACTTTTCTTTTGGAAAATCATATGAGTTAAAGCAACATTTTGAGTGAACAGAGGGTTTGTGAACCTTAATACAGTATATATAATAATTATTCACTACCTAAGTGCCTATTTCAGGCACGTAAGACTTTATTCAGGTATCACTTACAGTATTTATCACGTCTAATTCTTCTATTCTAAACTGTCTTATAACATCAGCCGTCAGTACCAAACACTAATCAACCCGACTGTCTAAGTATATATGTACTCTTATTGTCACATGACCTACTGAGAACCGAAGGGAACAATGCAAAGAAACAGGAATTCATCACAATGCAACTAATGAGAATCGGAGGGATACTTTGATATAGATTACAACTTCACATCAGTATCATTTATCATTCCTGTTGTTGAGGAAAAAAATCAACCATTTTTTCCCCCTATTTATTCCCATGTAAAACTTTCATCCCCTACTGAGGCCCTACCCTTACCCCAGGGTCAAAGATCTACACAAAATCAGCAAGCTTTGAAACAGTTTTATCTTCTCTGGCCCAGAGGTTCTCGAGATTTTTAAATGACCCCTGTAATTTGTTTGCCTTTTCTTCCCCTTTGAAAGGGGGTGGACCCTTCATCTGAATTTTACTACATTTAAATTTCCTTCACTCAAGCATATTTGGGTAAAGTTTGATTGACATTGGATCATTGCTTTTGGAGAAGAAGACAAAAATATAAATGATAATGAGTTAATGACAATTGACAAATTCCACACAGAAAAGCTTACGTGACCTAAAAAAACGAAGAAGAAAAACAAAACAAAAACAAAAAAACAAACAAACAAAGCAAAAACAAACAAACATGGTGTATACTGCAAAATCTATTTATACTCAGGATGAAAATTTTCTTGTAATGTCAACAAATTTACACTGTAACATAACACTGGCAAAAAGAAAAAAAAAATCAGTTTGCTTTGTTAAGTGCACCATAAATACTGATATTTATTCACAGGTTATGTTGATAGGAATCTGAGCATAGGTACATAGGTATAAGAAAGAAAAGAATCTTGAAATAAAATATTTAATCGATTCTTCTATCTATTTCATTAATATCACATTTAATTTCACTACATATGCACTATATGCAATAACATTAATTTTGTAAGATTTAAAAATACAATCAGTATTACTTAGACTGAAATATAATTACATGTATCAAAACAACTCTTTTAAATAGTGTAAAAATAACATGCATTATAGCACTGTAAAATCACATGTTTGTGGGGGCAAATTTTTTGTGGTTTGAGGAAAAAATATGGGTTTATGAGGATTTGATTTCATGGATGAAGAATTGTTGAGTTGTAAAATATGTGAAAAATTGCATTTCTTGGTGGACATTAATTCATTGGTCTCTTCAATACTAATACTATATGCTATACTGTGAAAACAGAATCACTTAAAAGAAAATGATTGTACAATAGACAGTGCTAGGAAATGACAGTATAGTTTGGAGCATAACTAAAAATATATAATTAAATATAATTTTTTAATCAGAACTGGACATTATATTTAATTATACATCTATAAGTTTATTACAAACAAAAAAATATCACAACCCCCCACCCCCTTAAAAATCATCATGTATAAATACGTTTTGAAATTTTAAAACCACCCCATTACGGTCCAGGGTAATGGAGAAAATTTAATTTAAGAGGGCTGGGTGGTTGTGGCCATTTTCAGACTATATTGATCTCCTTTAGAAGAAGAGCTCCATATAAAGATATACAAAAATGATCAAATTTTAAAACTAAAATGTATGAAATTTTTATTTGCCAAATGATAGTTGACAGCTTAAGATATCATATCTAAAAAATTAAGTTATATCTGATGGTTAATTTGTTGACCCCCCAGCCTCCTTAAGCTATATAAATAGGCTGTTTGTCTTTTTTCTTTTTCAGACCAGGATGCTCTAGCAAAGAGAAGTTTCCAAACATCTCAACCTGTAATAGTTTCATTATTTCAAATACTTAATCCTTGGTAGGGAATTCAGCCCTGAATTTGATACATGCACCTGTGTATGTGCTAATGTGCTGAATGCATGAGGTTGAAATTGACTCGAGGTTCCCAAGAGACCAAACATGTAAACGTTTACAAACAACAAACCAAATTACATGTGCAATAGACAAGCTTTGATTAGAAAATCTTACTGGTGCATTTAAAATAGGCTTAATATGACACTAAGAGTGACCATCCAGCAAAGTTTCACTTCTTGTATAACAGTGTCACTTTTTCACTTTTTGTATAACAGTGTCAAGTGTCAAATATATATACACTGTATATATATAAACTTTTGCCTTTGCATACAAAAAATAATATGCTAATTAATGCAAGCTCTGTGCATATTCAAATTGATGCAACTTTCCTAGAGAACGTAATTTTTTAACATAAATTAAAATTGAGCATTGTTATGTATACAGGTAGTTTTAAGGTAAAATAAAAAAAAACTTTGAACAACAAATCAAATAAAATACAACAGAAGAGGTAAATTATAAAACAAATTACAAATACGTGGCATATTTTAGATGAATGAAATAAAAAATATAACAGGGGACTTAAATGATTTTTCCCTATAACTTGCAGCAGGTTAAGCAGGGACTTGCAATAGTAATTCACTTTAATTGTGTGCATATCTGTACTTTATAGAAACACATAATGCCAAAATGAAATTTCAACACATTTTCTGTCAATTTGAATAGTAAAGCTTTTATTCCCTTATTTGAATCCTTCAGTAAAAAAATTCCTGAATCATGCTAATGTTTTACAGATCATGATGAAAAGTTTTTAATTTTTTTTTTAATTATCAAACATTTTTACTTTTTAATAACTGAATTTAAGCATTGACAAATATCAGATCAGACCATTTTTTTGGAATTAAAAGATGAAAAGGTTAAACTATTGAGTACCTAAATATTTTTTTTTACTAATGGGACTACTGAATTGAGCAATTATGTGTATACATGTATCTCTAAATTAATAAATCAGAGAATAAAACCCTTTTTATAAAATTACACAGATGTGACTTTTTTTCCCTCAAGAGTTCAAAGTACACATCATAATCAGCATTTAAAAGTGCTTATTTTAGATATATCTTTCATAATTCTAAATATATGACATGTATTATCATTTATATTCATACTATTAAACATAATTAGATATTGATCTTTGGCACTGTTTATGACCTTCTTTACTGAAGAAGAAGAACTAAGTTTAAAATACATAAAATCAAACCTAAAAACATTTTTTATAACTCTCTCTCTTGTTTTCATTGGCTCATAATCTAAAGTATTACATCATTTGACAAGATTACTTTATTTTGAGAACTTTTAGACCATTCTAACATTGATGTTTGACTTTGAAGCTGGCCTTAGAGGCATTGGGATTGGTAAAGTCTTCAGTGTCTGGTTCTAGAACTTCTACAAGGTAGTGAATTTTCTTACTTCTTGTCCAGCTAAATGTATTATCAAATCGAAGAATATCTGCAAAACAAAAATGAAAAACAAACTAAGCAATCAGTCAGCAACCAAAAGGGGTCACCTATAAATCAAGCAGCAACTCTTTATAAGTAGATGCTCTGGTCTACAGTCACCATTTGTTGCACACAATTTTCTTGTCTTTCTTTCAAAACTGTACACTCAAATTGTTATAAAGTCATACTTTTCCCTTGTGATCACATCTTTGCCAAAATGTCTAGTGTATCTTAACATGAAACTTGAAATTGGTAGTTATGATAGATTACTAAGTAATTTCAAGGTCAATAATCAAGGCCTTGGTCAATTCCAATGACAGGGCTGAAAAACACACATTTTATTAAGATAATGATATGATGTTTTCAGCTCCTCCATTGAAATTGACCTAGACAACAGGCCCATTGACCTAGAATTGCTCTTCTGATCAATTGCACAATACTGTCATTGTGACATACTAATGGGTCAACATATCCCTAGGCCAAATGGCATATCAATTAACAGGGTTTGATGATCCAAGACTTCTTAATTATTATTCAAGCTAAAAGGATCTGTCAATAAATAATAACTAAACTTAAAATGTACGTAGGTCACCCTGCTTTTGGGTTGACACATCCCTAAGCCCCAAAGTGCATCAACTTTCTACATTTGGTGACCTTATATCATAACTGTTTAGAATGTAAATACAGGTAGGTTAAAAATTTCAAAATTCAGAAAGTAGGTCACAGTGACCTACTTCGACATCAACCTATTGTAATGCCACAAAATGCATCAACTGAGAAAGTCTGGTGATTCTAATAATACTATCGGTAATATCCAAGATATCTAGCTAAAATGTTGTGAAAACGAATTCAATAGCTACTGAAGTTAAGTAACTGTGACCTACTTTTTGTTGACAAACCCCAAAGTTTTCAGTTACATCAACTGACAAGATACCCTTGGTTTCAAGGTATTGAAGACACTCATCTTAAACAATTTGAAAATGAATTCAGAAAGTATATCACTGTGACCTACTTCGACATCAACCCATTGTAATGCCACAAAATGCATCAACTGAGAAAGTTTGGTGATTCTAATAATTTTATCGGTAATATCCAAGATATCTAGCTAAAATGTTGTGAAAAAGAATTCAATAGCTAATACTTGGCCACCATATTCTGAGGACCTGCAATCCATAAACTATTTAGATTTAACTTCTAAGTGTTAAAGTTAAAAAAAAAAGACAACAAATAAGGACCAAATTCAAACAAGCAGGTCACTGTGACCTGTACAATGAGAGTTTCAATTGCCCAAACTGAGATTTTACTTGCCACTGGTAATTGGACAACCATTAATATTTTATCCCTGCCCAGGGGCCATGAATTTCATAATTTTGAAAGAGGCACCCTTACTCATCAAAACCATGCACTTAGTTTAGATCTGCTTAATACCCAGGAACATGTTGAAAGAATTAGAGCATTTTCACTGTATGATCAATAGAGCCCTGCACTATCTCCAGAATCCCTGACCCAGGGCCCATGAATTTCATAATTTTGGAAGAAGCACTCTTGCTCATCATAACTTTGGATTAAATTTGTCTGCCTAATACCAAGGGGCAGAAAAGATAGGACCATGAAATTCACCATTTTTGTTCCCCTTCACCCATAGTTGCTAAAAGCCAAAATTGGTTGAAATTTGTTCAGTTGTACACAATGATAGACAACAACAGGTCACCAGGTGACCTAAAAGTTCAATAAGGTTACTATGCTCTACTTCTTAGTTGATACCCTGAGGCCCATAGATGCATCAACTGGCAAGGTTTGATGATTCTAATCCTCTTAGTGTCCAAAATATTTAGCTGAAAGGTTTTGAAAATAAACAGCTGAAATTCTTAAAGTACAATATGTCTAACATGTAAGAGTACTTACATAATCCTACATCTGTACCAGATATTTACACATTCCTTCTTCTGCACAGGATAGTTTCTGTTAAGGTAACTTACAAAATCCTACATCTGTACCAGATATTTACACATTCCTTCTTCTGCACAGGATAGTTTCTGATAAGGGTACTTACACATTCCTACATCTGTACCGATATTTACACATTCCTACTTCTGTTTAGGATAGTTTCTGTTAAGGGTACGTACAATGTACACAATCCTACATCTGTACAGGATGTTTACATTTTCCTACTTCTGTACAGGATACTTACACATTCCTACATCTGTACAGGTAACACTTCCATCCTCTGGCACCAGGTGAGAATTGACTCTCTGACTGGGGAGAACCTCCTCCATCTCATTGGCTTTCTGTCTCTCATCTTTTGTACGCCGATACACACCAAATCCAATGTCAAATCCTTGGGTGGAAAACTGCCATCTACAGATCAAGTATATAATTTTTTTCTATTATCCCAGTAGTTGCATGTCCAAACTTTGCTTACTTTTGTTTTGGAAATGAAATTTTTATTTCTTGACCAGAGAAATGCTCATGTTTGTTATTCAATTATGTGCAGCGTTATTTCTTTGTTGCATGCAAAATACACTGCCACACATTTGACTGTTGTGAATCCAATAATCTTCTTCTAAAGAATACATGTAAACTGAATGCTGTCAACACAATTACCATGCATGGAATACATCAATACAGGATTGTTATTTTCACACTGTATGTATAGCATGTACTTTAACATATTGATGAAAACTTGGTTTTGTACACTAGCTTGCAATTTAATTTGTTTGTTAGAAGGTAAATGGCATTGGAAGTCTTCATTTCTACTAAACCTAATTTGTGCTGTAACCTAGTAAGAAAAAATACTTAATTTGTAAATTTGTACTTTTTTATGCCAATAAAAAAGGTAGAGTACATACATCAATACAATTAAGTGCAGCTACTCATAAACCTCTAGGCTTAAATAATTGTCAATAAAGTTTTGAAAACACAGTGCTAATACATGTATTTGTTGGCCAAAAATTCCTTCTTCAATATATATATTTATATATGCCATTATTTTAGTGAGTCTTTATATAATACCTAATGGCACTGTTTTTGACAGGAACTTCACACTCAACTTGTAGGGAGGAACCACGCCCCACAGTCACACACACCGCATTATCTATTTCTGCTGAAAGCATCTGTTGTTTGTGGTAAGACTTTGGTACATCACCACCTTGTCCAATCTGAAAAAATAATAAGTTTTAATTTGAGTGTGAAATTGAATTTTTTTTATTTATGAGCTATAAGTAAGTATATGTATAACTGAAATTTGTTCATCTGTCAGTGCATGAAATGGTAAATCCTCATTTCTGAGAAAAAATAAGATAGTTAGTTTAAAGGACAAACTAAACTTCATACATGAAGTATAATTTTATAATACCCCATCAAGTTATTGAAACACATATGTAAAATGGTTTGAAGAAGTTTTAGGCTTTAAAAACTATAAAGAGATTTATGAAAATGCCCTATACAATAGTCTCATAGTACTTTAAATTTTTAAACATTAAAATGTACTGTTTCAATCATATTTACATGTACATCAATACATTTTGAACACATCACATTCACTGCAAAGTAATATACAGTTAAACTTTGTTATTTCACACATTCAAATATATCTCGAATAACATGGATATCTTTGAGTCTGTTGGAAGTCAGAACTACTTTTTCTTTATGTATTTTAACCCCAGAATCTCAAAATTATTGGATATCTCAAAGTTTTTCTTAGGCTAGCCTCATTCCCCATCAAGTTCGAGAAATTGAGGTTTGACTGTAGTGTACATTACAAAGTCATCAGCAAGGAATACATGTAAACAATCAGACAGAAGAGTAATATTAAATGGAAAGATGTTGCACTATTGTAATTTTTGCTAAAATCAACTAGAAAGTTGCAAAATAGGAAACCTTATCTTAAACAGCTCACAGCAATGAATGTTATATCTATATCTATAGATGTATCAAATTCTCATACTTATATTAAATATTCCATAAAATACATTATCTATAGTTATAAAAGTTCATCATACAGACCTTCATTTAGCATTTAAAAAGCAAAGGTCACTTGAAAGATCCAAGGAAGACTGATTAAAAGTACATATTTCTAAATGTATCAACCATTAAGTTTGCTTGAGGAAGGGTTGTTTATTTTTTGTTGGAAGTTTTCTTAGTCAAGCAATTTGAAAGCAGAGAAGTGAATGATTCAGTTTAATGCTTACTCATGATCACTGAATTTCAAAGAAAATGAATTGGAGAATGGGTTTGTATTGAAGAAAAGGGGGAGGGGGAGGGTTTTTCTTATTTATCACCTTGACTTGTGGACGAGGAGATGGAGGATTGTTTTGAAAAACAAGTGACTTTCACTCTTTTAGTTTGAGATAAGTCATGATCTACAGTAATTTACAGTTGTCAGACACAGGAGAGACACCAACTTCGGAATGTAAACAATGTTATGTAACAAGCTCAAATTTCCTACATGGATAGCAAAGATATAATCAATCAATGATTATACATTTTGATTTAAATAACCCTTTAGCCAATTTTGGAGCCAGATGGGTTTGCTTGGCAGTGTAAACAGTTATGAACAGTATGAACCAGTTTAACCTTGTCACCCTGAGCCTTATATGTCAAACTTGTTCTGAAAGAAGCAGTCAATATTTAATTATTAAACACCATGTAAAGGGAGAAATGCAGGGTTTCAATTGTGTACCATAGGGGTTTCAACTCTGAAGCAGGGTTTTGTCATACAAGGCAAGTATGACTGGGAAAAAACATCTTTGCTTATAGTTTTGATACAAATCAATATGCACAACAGTTGTAAGAATGTCAGAGCTTCCAAAATATTGCAATAATCTGTTTGAGAGCTGTTTTTTGTTTTAACAGATTTTGCAAACACTTGTGAAATTAGAAAGCATAAAAGGTCGACAAATTTCCTGAGTCAGTGAAACTGCATGTTTAGAAGTGTTTGTACAATCTGTTTTGTTTTTAAACAGATTGCACTTATATGGAAATAAGACATTCTTATAACCTATGGCATATTGATTTGTCCCAAAACTTTATGAGCAAAGATTTTTTTCATGATCAAACTTGCTCATATGACAAAATTCTGCTAAGAGTTGAAACTCCCCTATAATACATAACCAGAACTACACATGTGTCCCTTACATGGTGTTATTATGAATGGGAAAATTGATTGCAAAAAAGCTGAATATATATATATCGATGATATATAATTGATGTTTTCATATTTTCTTTTTAATCCTATGAGAAAAATAACATTCATTCATCTTGAACTTACAAACTATTAATATTCTACTCTATAACATAATAAGGGATGCTTTTTATTTCTGTTTAGAATTTGGCCATTTATACAGTTACTAAACTGACTAACTATATTTCAAAAGTCACATGTTTGGTTATCAATGGGTAATAAAGTATATTTTCCTCCAAAGTTTGCATATATGATTGCATGTGCAATAAATAGCATGATGATTTAATATGAAAGGTTAAACAAGAGGCCCATGGGCCACATCGCTCACCTGAGCACATTGGATAGGTGAAAGCACAAATCAGTTCAGTATTGAAAAGATTACTGGGGAGGGGGGAGGCTTGAATTTTAAACTACCTGATGATGCTTCCATGTCAATATAACAAATGGCTTTGTTGTACTTGAGAAGATTAAAAAAAAATTTTCCCATATATTCCTTTGTAGAAATTTGATCCCCCATTGTGGCTTCTCCCTATCCCAGGGGTCATCATTTGAACAAACTTGAATCTAAACTACCTGAGGATGCTTCCATATCAATATGACTAAACATAGCTTTTCTGTTCTTAAAAAGAAATATTTTTTCTGTATGTTCTTATGTAAAACTCTGATCCCCCATTGGGCCCCACCCTACCCCCGGGGGTCATCATTTGAACAAAACTGAATTTACACTTCCTAAGGTTGCTTCCATATCAAAATGACAAATCATGGCTTTGCAGTTCTTTTTCAGAAGATATTTTCCTGTATACTTCTATTTAAAACTTTGATCCTCCATTGTGGCCCCACCCTACCCCCGGGGGGTCATCATTTGAACAAACTTGAATCTACACTACCTGAGGATGCTTCCATATCAACATGACTCATCATGGCTTTGCTGTTCTTGAGAAGAAGATTTTTAAAGATTTTTCCTATATATTTCGATGTAAAACTTTGATCCTCCATTGTGGCCCCACCCTACCCCCGGGGGTCATGATTTGAAACTTGAATCTACACTACCTGAGGATGCTTCCATATAAACATGACTCATCATGGCTTTGCTGTTCTTGAGAAGAAGATTTTTAAAGGTTTTTCCTATATATTTCGATGTAAAACTTTGATCCTCCATTGTGGCCACACCCTACCCCCCGGGTCATGATTTGAACAAACTTGAATCTACACTACCTGAGGATGCTTCCATATAAATATGACTCATCATGGCTTTGCTGTTCTTGAGAAGAAGATTTTTAAAGGTTTTTCCTATATATTTCTATGTAAAACTTGGATCCTCCATTGTGACCCCGCCCTACCCCCAGGGGTCATGATTTGAACAAACTTGAATTTACACCACCTGAGGATGCTTCCATTTAAATATGACTCATCATGGCTTTGCTGTTCTTTAGAAGAAGATTTTTAAAGATTTTTCTTATATATTTCTATGTAAAACTTTGATCCTCCATTGTGGCCCCACCCTACCCAGAGGGTCATCATTTGAACAAACTTGAAACTACACTACCTGAGGATGCTTCCATATAAATATGACTCATCATGGCTTTGCTGTTCTTGAGATGATTTTTAAAGGTTTTTCCTATATATTTCTATGTAAAACTTTGATCCCCCATTGTGGCCCCGCCCTACCCCCCGGGGTCATGATTTGAACAAACTTGAATCTACACTACCTGAGGATGCTTCCATATAAATATGACTCATCATGGCTTTGCTGTTCTTGAGAAGAAGATTTTTGAAGGTTTTTCCTATATATTTTTATGTAAAACTTTGATCCTCCATTGTGGCCCCGCCCTACCCCCGGGGGTCATGATTTGAACAAACTTGAATCTACACTACCTGAGGATGCTTCCACATGAGTTTCATCTTTCCTGGCCCTGTGGTTCTTGAGAAGAAGATTTTTAAATTATACTATTAATTTTTCACTAATTCTTTATTGTCTCCCCTTGAAAGAGGGCATGGCCCTTCATTTGAACAAACTTGAATCTCCTTCACCCAAGGATACTTTGTGGCAAGTTTGGTTGAAATTGGCCCAGTGGTTCTTGAGAAGAAGTCAAAAATGTTAAAAGTTTACAGACAGACAGACGGACAGACAGACGGACGCCGGACAAAAAGTGATCAGAAAAGCTCACTTGAGCCTTCGGCTCAGGTGAGCTAAAAAAAAAAACTAAGAACAGTTTGTTTATGGCACAGTTTCCCATACCTGTGATTTGCATGTAGGGTCCCCATCTGGATCTGTGTGTTTACCTCCATAACAAACTGGGAGCTCTTCTGGAGAGATGTATCGATATAAAGTGTCACGATAATTAGCTGTAAAATTAAAACATTCATGGAGACTGAGTAAAATCCTTAAATAGGAATACCTTGGAATAAAAAATATATAAGTACAGTTGAACTTTGGTATCTCGAACACACATATCTCGAATACCATAGATATGTTGAAGTGATTTAGAAGTCCCAACAACTTATTCTTCAAGTATTTTACCCTGATATCTTGAATACTAGGATATCTCAAAGTTTTTTCTCTGTCCCATCAAGTTTGAGATAAAGAGGTTTGACCGTACATTGTATATATATGAATTGCAATTTGTAAAACTACAGCTTGGCATGTTTGTTGCTTGTTACCTTTTACAAAGTTCGTGACTTTCAACATGACCATATCCTTAAGAAAAGTTAACTATACCCTTTTTCAATCTATAGCAAGTAGGAATTTAAATTTAGCATCTGTACTGCATGTCATATAAAATATTACAGCTTCTGACATGGTGATAAAAACTGCATGACCTAGCTAGCTACATTTGTATTTTTGATTGATGTAGATTTGTTGTTAAAAGTGATATAAGTTTAATTAAGAGTCACATAGTGGATTAATTGTGAGGACATAATTATAAACATCAGCACTATATAATAAGTTAGTGTTTATGAAAGAATTCTGATTTCTAATGTAAAACCAGTACAGTAAAACTCACTCAGTATGAACATGGAATTATGGATTATAGTGAAGTTTTTTTGCAACCCCCAGAGAAATTCTTAACAATTCCTTGTAAAATTTTTGGGATATAACGAACTTGGATATAGCGAATTTATGGTTAAAGCGAACTAATTCTGTGTCCCCTACAAATTCAAAAATAACAAAATTTACATATTTTATAGCAAATTTTCAAAGATCTCAATTTTTAAAATATTGAACTGACATTTATTTTGTAAGAATTTACATTTGAAACTCAATTCATCCGGAAACTTTTGAACTCCAAGGTAAATGTTGTATTTTATACTTCCTAAATACATTTAGTAGTCGAATGAAAAAAAAGCTATCTTTCAAATTCCTTATGTATACTTTAAGGATTTTTTTTTTACTGTATCTGTATTAGAGTGCTATTTGTTTCAATTTGAGGTATCATATCTAAAACATAACACATAGATCAATTGATAAATATTCCTTACAGAAAAAATGTCAAAATATGCATATTTAATAGAGGATTACTAAAAACCAATCCTGCTTGTGTTCATTATAGTTTAACTGAGTTTTACTGTAGTTAATTGGGAATGAATCTGCTCCAAAAACTTCAACTATTCAATATTCCTGAAAATGCAGGTCAGATCCAGGATTCAAATCAAGTTCTAGTGCATGCATCCCAATGGGGATGCATCATGCATGCAAGTTCGTCACAATTGGGATTTGGGTTTATTGAGAATGGACTTGCTCCAGATCTCCTGGTCAATAATTTGAATAAGGTAGGTCAGATCCAACATCTGAAACATGTCTAGTAGTATGCATCCTTAGATGCATCATAAATGCAAGTTTGGTCACCATAGGGAATACAGTTATTTGGGAATGAACTTGTTCCTAAAACGTTAACCTTGTCCCTCATCTAGAAAATGTAATGGTGGGTCCAGCTTCCAAAGCAAGTCTGGTAGTGTGCATCCTTAGATGCATCAACTATGCATGTTTGTTCAGCTTTAGGCTTATAGTAACTTGGGAAGTGACTTGCTCAAAAAATTTTAACCTGGTCAGTCATCCAAGAAATGTAGGTCTGATAGAGCATCCGAAGCACGTCTGGTAGTGTTCATCCCTAGATGCTTCAACTGTTTAAGTTTGGTCACCACAGTATTTATAGTTTCTTGAGAATGGACTTGCTCCAGAAAGTTTAATCTGGTCACTCATTCAGGAATGTTAAGTCAGACAATGCATCCAAAGCATGTCTGGTTATGTGCATCTCAAGATGCATCATCCTTCCAACATTGGTCAACATAGTGCTAATAGTTACTTGCAAATGGACTTGCTTCAAAACCTTTAACCTGGTAATTATCTGGAAAATGTAGGTCAGATCCAGTCTCTGGAGCAAGTCTGAAAGTGTGCAACCCTAGATGTATCATCCATAAAAGTTTGCTCACCCTAGGGCATCTTATATCATCCATACGAAGTTGAGATGAGCTTATGTTATAATCCCGGAGTCGGCATTGACATCCTCGTTAAAGTTTTAGGAGCAAGTCCATTCCCAAGTAATGATAAGCCCTACCTGGACCAAACTTGCACGGATGGTGCATCTGGGGATGGACACTACCAAACTTGCTTCAGATGCTGGATCTGACTTATGTTTTACAGATGAGTGAGCACATTTAAGTTTTTGGAGTAGGTCCATTCCAAAGTAATTATAAGCCTGGATCAAACTTGCATCAATGATCCATCTTGGGATGGACAATGAAAGACTTGCTTCAGATGCTGTATCTAATCTACAATTCCAGATGATTGAGCAGGTTCAAGTCTTTCGAGCAGTGCTATTCCCAAGTAACAGTAAACCCTACCTGGACCAAACTTGCATAGGTGATGGATCTAGGGATGGGATCCACCAGGCTTGCTTTGGATGCTGTATCTGACCAACATTTTCTTGATGAGTGAGCAGCTTCAAGTTTTTGGAGCAAGTCCCTCACCAAGTAACTATAAGCTCTACCTACACCAACTTGATAGGATGAGGCATCTAGGGATGGAAAGTATTAGACATGCTTCAAAGCTGGATCTAACCTACATTTTCCAGATAAGTGCCCAAGTTCAACTTTTTAAGCAGATCCATTCCCAAGGAACTAAAAGTCCTACCTTGACCATACTCACAGGGATGATGCGTCTAGGTATGTTCAGTATCCCATATACTTTGGATGTTGGATCTGACCTACATTTTTCCGATGATTGACTATTAACCCTACCTGGACCAAACTCATATGGATGATGCATCTAGGGATGGAAAGTATTAGACATGCTTCATAGCTTCATAGCTGGATCTGACCTATATTTTCTAGATGAGTGACCAATTTAAAATTTTTTAGAGCAGATCCATTCAAACTATAAGCCCTACCTAGATCAATCTTGCAAGGATGATGTATCAAGAGATGTTCACTACCAGACTTGGTCAGGATGCTGGATCTTGCCTATATTTTTGGATGAGTGAACAGGTTAGTCTTTGGAGCCGGTCCATTCCCAAGTAACTATAAGCCTTACTTTTACCAAACTTGCAGGGATGATTCATCTAGGAATGTACACTACTAGATCTGCAAAGGATGCTGAATCTGATACACATTTTCAGACAAGTGACTATAAGCCCTACTTGGACCAATCTTAGATGATGAATGGATGATGCATCTAGGGATGAACAGTATTAGACTTGCTTCTGATGCTTGAACTGACCTAAATTTTCCAGATATGAGACCAAGTTAAAATTTTTAGAGTGGACCGCTTCCAAGTAATTATAAGCTCTACCTTGACCAAACTTGCTTGGATGATGCATCTAGAAATACACACTACCAGGCTTTATTTGAATGCTGGACCTCTCTTACATTTTCCAGATGAGTGACCAGGGTTAAAGTTTTAGGTGTAGCTCTATGAGGCCTGTGATGAATCAATTGCATGGATGATGCATCTAGGGATGGACACTACCAAACTTACTTTGGATGCTGGATCTAACCTACAATTGCCATATGAGTTAAGTTTCTGGAGCAGGTACATTCCCAAGTAACTAGGTCCTACTCAAACCAAACCTGTATGGATATTGCTATTGGGATGCACATTTGCTTTACTTTTAAATAGCATTCATTGAGATGAGCTTCATAATCTTTGATTACCTATGCTAGTTATTTGGGAATTGAGTTGCACAAAAGGTTTAACCTGGTCATTCATCCAGAAAATGTAGGTCAGATCCAACATCAAAGTCAAGTCTGACAGTGCACATCTTTACATGCTTATAGCTGATAGGGCTTATAGCTCTTGAGAATGGACTTGCTAACTTTAATCGGGACACCTAAACCAATGCCAGGAGTATAACATAAGCTTACCTTGACTATGTTGAAGTGAGCTAAAAATTAAGTCTTAAAACAAGCAAAACTCCCTTTCACTTAACTTCACTGCAGCTTCTATTTAATTTTTTATGTTTCTGTTAAAAGTGGTATGTGCTCATTGCTTCACTTTAATTTTAATTTTAAAAATTAACCAGTAACACATTCTTACTTCCTAGAATGATTGTCTTCTTGGCTGTTGCCTCTGATAGAAAAGGTTTCACAATGTTGTAGGCTATAGGAAAAAATCTGGGGGCTGGAAGTACATAAGATTATACTCCTTCAGTGATATTTTTTTTATTTTAACAAATCTATATGAGCAAAATAAATTGGTTTTACTAATACATATAATTCACAATTATTTAGAATTCTTGTTGAAAACTCTGATTTTAAGGCATCATATTAATTCTGGTTTCTAATCTACCACTCTAAAGCTGACTTAAATCATGACAATATTTTGAATCTGACAAACTTACATGTACTCTTACAAAATACACTTGCATATTGATTTTTGAATCTTAAAATTGTCATGACAATTCAAAATCCAATCATTAAACAATTGTTATCCTTCACAACCACAACAATTAAAAAAGTATCCAGAAATCTTCAAACAAACAATGTCTAGGATTTTTTCTACTTTATTACAGGGTTCGACATTAACGATAGTCCGTTACTCTCAGACTGATACATTTTTTATTCGGACTAATAAAATCTGTGGCTAATTAGTCCGAAGGGACTTATAAAAATTTCTGGGAAAAAAATCAATAAATTACCGATGTTCGATAACTTTCACTGGAAAACCCCGCATGTATTTTTAGCCTTCTAGCTTCTTGGCGGGAAGTTAGGTAATTCCGAGTCAATTCGGCGCTTCATTTGAGGACTGATTGGTATGAAATTAAACATTTTAGCGATCATGATTTAGTATGACACATAAAGAAAGATGATGTCATTTATAGAGAAAAACAAACGAAATCGGGAATATGATCATAGTTCCTGATCGTGAGATTTCAACGAATCTTGCGATCTCCCTTGCAGAGTTGTCGTTCCTTTCTCTCTCAGACACCTCTGTGATGGGCTCACGTCAAGATTTTAGACATAACGTAAAAAACATGACATTCAAAGGATTATTTCAAATTAAACTAATAGTTCTAGATAAACTTAGTAAATAAGTACCTTAAAAGAGAAACTTTAGTGCAGGCATTTAATTATAATGAATTTAAACAAAAGCACTATTTCTCGTGCTTATCATTGTGATATATGCGACCCAACGACAGAGGTGAATGTATGAGCCGATGGTAGAGAGTGCGAATCTTGGAATAAAACATTTCACATAAATGCTTTGTTTATTTCAAAAATGTATAAAAAGTACATTGCAATGTTCATTTTTAAATTAACCATTACAAAACACGGATTTTTTTTTGACAGACTCATAAAATCGCGTGAGGACTAGTAAAAGTAAAAAGGCACTAGTCCGGCGAGACTAAAGTTTAAAATATTAGTGTCGATATCTGTATTACATTTACCAAAAATGACTCTCATTTGACCTTCATAAATAAAATCAAAATATTCCTTTATTTTATTTCAATTTCCAAGAAATCAAAAGCCAAGTTTCTCTTTAAAAATTTAATATTGCTATAATACCACTATATTGTTCCAACAATTACATGTAAGATAGCCCTATTTTTTATAAGTTCTAAATTAATTCTTTCAATTCAATTCAATGTGCAATTTTGAATTGTCTCTTACCATTTATGACTATGGCATATTTTAAAGTTTCTGGATAATGATCTTCAAACATCGTTAACATTTCACAGTATGCATCAACACCTGAAACAAACAAAATGATGTACCAGTATGCCTTCTTTTAAAATTAAGACCCATTGACCTTTATATACTCTTAAAATTAAATACAATGTATTATTTAGAGTGGATGCCCTCATTCCATCAAAATTAAGTTCTTACATGTAATTATACTAATGTTTGATAACTAAAGCATTTCTATAAAAAAAAAATGACTTTTGAATCAATGGAGTCTGTTTGATCTTTATTACTGATGGCTATATATTTTACATGCCAATATGATACATTTATAAATCATCATCATTTCCAAGCATCATAAGCACTACACTACTTACAAATTACAGATCCCCTTGACTCTTAATTTCCTCCTATCCAGTTTTCCTTCAGGCTTTTGGGGGTGAATTATTCAAAAGGGAAGTAACTTATAACAATTTAGCCTTGATGTTATTGAGAAAATTTTCCCTCTACATTCCTACAAAATTTTGGCCTCGTATTGTGGCCCAACTCTACTTCCTGGGACTATAATTTGTCAGATTTGAACAAAATTTAATTTCTACCTGAGGATGCTTCCTCACCAATATCATACCCCCAGGGGTCATGATTTCAAAATCTTAAATCAGCACTTCCTAAAAATGCTATATACGGTAATTCATCATGACCCTGCTGTTCTTGAGGAGAGGACTTTTAAAGATACTGTAAACCAACTATTATTCGTGTCATCTTTTATTCGCGATTCATCATTTTGAAATGAATCTGCGACGATTAATTTTCGTGACTGAGGAAGTATTCTATTTAAATACAAAGCAAAATATATGGTTCGTGGCTATTAATATTCGCAATATTAAGTAAGTCGCGAAACTCGCGAATAATTCTCGCACGCGAATAAAAGTTGGTTTACAGTACTTTCCCTACGTACAGGTATTCCTATATAATCTTAAATCCCTTATTATGGCCTCACCTTACCCAATTCAGATATGATTTGAACATATATGATTCTGCACTGAAGTCATATAGTTTTATGTTTTCTTGCCCTGTGGTCTTTAAGAAGATTTTTAAAGTTGCCAGCAAAATTTCACAAATTTTTATTTATATCCCCTTAAAAGACAGTGAGGTTCTTCATTTGAAAAAAACTTGAGTCCCCTTTACTCAAGAATGATTTGTGGCAAGCTTGCTTAAAATTGGCCCAGTGTCTGGAGGAGAAGTGGAAAATGTGAAAAGTTTACAGCTAGACAGACAGACACCAGAAACTTTTTGATTAGATAAGTTTACTTGAGCCTTTAGCTCAAGTGACCTAACAAACAAGAGTTTATTCCTTAACACTACTTAATACGAGGGGTGATCAAAAAGTTCACGAACTAACTGAATTGCTTCCAAAAAAGAACTAAAATTAGGTTTCAGTGTTCATATTTTTTTAAAGTAGTCCTCTCCGATTTTAATGCACATCTGCCACTGTTCTGCCAATGTGCAAATCACGTGATCCATGCTCCGTAGCGTTCTGTTCACAGAAGCTAAAAGATTTTTCCGAGTCTTATATTTCTTTCCATGAAAGTTATTTTTTATAACAAGAACAGTCAATTTGTCGGAAATGGCTAAATCTCGGCAATAGGATGGGTGGATAAGGATATCCTTTCCCAGAATGAGCATGCCCAGTGGTGACCATCAAAAATCAAGTCCTCTGTCTTGGGAGTGTCATTTATTCAATGTGGATAAAGCATGGGCACCTTCTTTTTATCATTATACCCGCACTTTCTAAAGAAAGTTCGGGTATATTGTTGTTACTCATGTCTGTCCGTCCGTCCGTCTGTCACACTCTTATATCTCAAACTCCTCTTACATTTTACACAGTAGCCTAATCATCTTTTGGGAGATGTTTGGTGGTGTCATGTAGATGTGCAGTAAAGTTTCGGAATTTTCATTTTCACCCTGGGGGTCAAATGGGGGTCGAAAAATGACGTTTTTTATGCAAAAAGCCCCTGGTTCCCTGAACTCCTCTTACATTTTACACAGTAGCCTAATCATCTTTTGGGAGATGGTTGGTGGTACGTGTCCTGTAGATGTGCAGTAAGGTTTTGGAATTTTCATTTTCACCCTGGGGGTCAAATGGGGGTCGAAAAATGACGTTTTTTATGCAAAAAGCCCCTGGTTCCCTGAACTCCTCTTACATTTTACACAGTAGCCTAATCATCTTTTGGGAGATGGTTAGTGGTGTCCTGTAGATGTGCAGTAAGGTTTCGGAATTTTCATTTTCACCCTGGGGGTCAAATGGGGGTCGAAAAATGACGTTTTTTATGCAAAAAGCCCCTGGTTCCCTGAACTCCTCTTACATTTTACACAGTAGCCTAATCATCTTTTGGGAGATGGTTAGTGGTGTCCTGTAGATGTGCAGTAAGGTTTTGGAATTTTCATTTTCACCCTGGGGGTCAAATGGGGGTCGAAAAATGACGTTTTTTTGTGCAAAAAGCCCCTGGTTCCCTGAACTCCTCTTACATTTTACACAGTAGCCTAATCATCTTTTGGGAGATGGTTGGTGGTGTCATGTAGATGTGCAGTAAGGTTTCGCAATTTTCATTTTCACCCTAGGGGTCAAATGGGGGTCGAAAAATGACGTTTTTATGCAAAAAGCTCCTGGTTCCCTGAACTCCTCTTACATTTTACACAGTAGCCTAATCATCTTTTGGGGGATGGTTAGTGGTGTCCTGCAGATGTGCAGTAAGGTTTCGGAATTTTCATTTTCACGATGGGGTCAAATAGGGGTCGAAAAATAACGTTTTTTATGCAAAAAGCCCCTGGTTCCCTGAACTCCTCTTACATTTCACAGTAGCCTAATCATCTTTTGGGAGATGGTTGGTGGTGTCCTATAGATGTGCAGTAAGGTTTTGGAATTCTTATTTTCCCCCTGGGGTCAAATGGGGGTCAAATTTTTTTTTAAAAATATTTAACATGTTTAAACATCCTGGTTCCCAGAACTTCCCTTATATTTTATGCACTAGCCTTAAATCATGATCATTTGGAAGATGATTGATTTTGTCCTGTGGATGTGTAAAATGGTTTTAAAATTTGCATTTCCATGTGGATAGCAAATAGGGGCAGGAAAAAAATGGCCCCTCCCTAACCCATGGGGTCATGATTTGTACAGACTTGAATCTACACTTCTTGGGAATGTTTCCATATTAATCATGCTTTTGTTGTTCTTAAAAAGAAGAATTTTGAAGATTTTTTTTCCTTTTAAATCTCTATAAAACTTTGATCCCTTATTGTGGCCTGACCCTATCCTCGGAGGTCATGATTTGAAAACTAGAAATATGTCCATAGGACATAAATGCCCCCCGAATGTATATTACTAATGCAACATGAAAATTTGTATGAGTGTATGAAGTTTGATGAGAATATCTTGAACAGTTTCTTTAAAATTGAAACTAAAATCTAAAAAAAAAAATGGATATAGATGATAAATTCTCACAAAATTATGTATAAGTGCATGCTTACATAAAAATATCTTAGATTGTTTCTTTAAAACTAAGCAAAATACAAATTAAAGAGAAGGGAGGTCAAGGTCACAGGAAAGTGCAAGGTGAAAAGTTTTTGATGCAGTTGAATAGCTCTCACTAATACATATCAGCATATTAGGTTTGATAAAAATATCTTGAATGATTTATTTAAAACTGAGCTTAACACTTATTTGAGAAAAGAGAGGTCAAGGTCAAAGGACAGGTTGAGGTCAAAATGCTGATGCAGTTGAAAAGCTTACATCAGTATGTATCAGCATATGACGTTTTATTGAAGTCGGACATGACAAACACTATATGCCTCGGCCATATTCATGGCAGGGCATAAAAAACTTTAATCTACACTATATGAAGATGTTTCCATATCAAAATGACTAACAAGCAAATTCAAAGAATTGTGGTCCCCTGCTTTCCGTGTCCTAGTGGATGGGATGCCATTATTTATGCCATATTGTTTCAAATATGCAGGCCTTATCATATGTCATTCAAAAGTAATCACCAAAGTTAAAATTTTTGAAAATTCGGTAAAACATCAAGGTCAAGGGGTAAAAAAATTATAGCATGATCGGAAACATATTGTTACAGGTAATGTACATGTCAAATATAAAAGTCCTATCTCTTCTCAATCAAAAGTTATAAGGAAATATAACATTTTTGAAAAGTAGGTTAAACTTCAAGGTCAATGTCACAGAGTCAAAAGTCATGATATATTTAGAAAGGTCTTGTCACAGGTAATATACATGTATAATATGAATGCCCTATCTTTTCTCGTTCAAAATGATCATTTAAAATAATGTTAAATTTTTTGAAAAGTAGGTCAAACTTCAAGGTCAAGGTCATGGGTTCAAAAATCATTGTATGTTTAGAAAGTTCTTGTAAGTAATGTACATGTGAAATATGAAAGCCCTATCTCTTATTATTCAGAAGTTATGACCAAGGTTAAATTTATTGTGACAGACGGACAGACTGACAAACGGACAGACTGACAGACAAATGAGATTTAATGTCCCCATGGTCCCTTTTGTGAAAATGGACGACAATAATGCCCTTGCTGTTCATGAGAAGAAGATTTATGATGGAAAAAATCCCCTGCATTTTTCTATGTAAATCATTGGATCCCCATATGTGGCCCCACCCTACCCCAGTGGGTCATAATTTTAACAAATTTGAAGCTACACTAAGTCTATGTAAAGAAAGTTTCAACTTTTTGGGCCCAGTCAGTGGTTCTTGATAAGACTTTTTTAAAATGATACCACCAAATTTTCACTAATTCTTGATTATCCCCCCTTGAAAGAGGGTGTGACCCTTCACTTGAACAAACTGAATCCCCTTTACCCGAAAATGCTTTGTGGCAGGGTTGGTTGAAATTGGCCCAGCGGTTCTAGTGAAGAAGACAAAAATGTGAAAAGTTTACAGGCTGACAGATGGATGACAAACAAAATGTGATCAGAAAACCAGAAAAACTCAAGTGAGCTAAAAACTGATGATCACAAGTACTTGGAAAGAGTTACAGTATTTGAAAAGCAGTTTTTTTTCATGCATTGTTTTCAGAAGCTGAAAAGGTATGACTTGTATCCATGTTGAAAAAACTTCACATTTCAGAAAACAGTATGATTAAAAATAGTTAATCAAGGTGCTTTGAGTAGCAAAATAAGCTAAACTGGTATAGCTAATTCAACCACAGAGCTTAGTGAATTTTAAAATGCACAACCTTTTCAACTCTTAATCATTCTTAAAATATTTATATCATCATTTCTGATTCAAGGGAGAACTAGAGATATGATCAGAAGTATATCCGTTGACTAATAAACATGTACATGTATATTGTGCTTTTTAAGTCATAATGTTTGTTTGTTGTTAAATGTCCCTCTTGGGAATTTTTCACTCATACGGAGACACCACCACTTAAAAATAATGAAGACGTGCAAGTCGGATTTGAGGTTAACATTCATTTTAGGAATTTTCAACAAATAAGACGTAAAGAGATAACTCCTTCCCCTTGCCCCTTCCCCTTCCCAGACCCCTGTTTGTTCATGTATGCAAACTAGTCTAATACTTTGGTTTGACATAAAAAAAATGTGAATATATACAAATAGTTTAATGGTCCATCTCTTTGAATGATTTTCATTCCTAATTCTAGGAGGGTACATGGGTATACCCAAATTCATGAATGAAATATATGTCAAGTAATCTTATCATTGATGCACTTTTATTTAATTTGATGTAGTCATATTATGAACATAATTCCAGTTCATTAAGAGAGGGGGGATGACCTCCAGGGGTTCATAACCTTAAACCATTAGATGTACATAACATAATACACAAGAAACAAAATTATGTATAGTCAAATGGAAAAGTTTTCTACTATTTAGGAATCACATGATCACTTGTCATTTCAGGGACAGGGAGCGGCTAGGGAGATTGGACCCCCCCCCCCCCCCCTGGAGTTATTTAAATAGGACTATATACTGATTTACAGAAGCAAATAAAAAATGACTTTGGATATGCCCTCCCCCTTTAAAAACATGGACCCCACCATCATTGTTTTTATTTTGTTTGTTTGTTTTTTTTTTGTTTTTTTGCTCCTCAGGAAATTCTGGGCTGGAATTTTTTGGACCGAGGAGTGGAACCCCCCCCCCCTCCCCCCGGAAAAAAATTCCCGGATCTGTGCCTGTAACTGAATGTAATGTCGACAACGGGAGATAACTCTTCAGAATGTGAAATTCGTCTATTGTGGCATCTGATGATCCACTCTCTACCATCGGCTCATACATTCGGTAGAGAGAAACGAACGACAACTCTGCGTAGGAGATTGCCGATGATCTTTGATCCTTTTTAAACTTTAACCTAACCATTTGCATTTCGGTTTATTTTACCCCAATCTATACTTAAACTTGTACTTACCGACTGTCATAGGTCCTGTCAACTTCATGAAATATAATCCAATTAAAACACAAAATGAATTAATTTCCACTGATATACATGTAACACTGCACCATGTCACATGGCATGTGCAATCTAAAAATGATAATGGTAAAACTAGTACTAGTACTGGTAGGGTGACGCAAGCCCAATGTGATGTAGAAATTTTCAAAAAGATGTTCACATACATGTACAGTACAAGAACAAATTTTAAATTATCATAACAAACGATGTTTTAACATAACTTTGCCATCTAGGCCTATTTCCAAAAACTGGCAAATTGTGTGTGTGTGTTGGGGGGGGGGGGGGGGGGAGGTGACAAAATTGATTGGGTATGGCTTTTAAAGGAGGTTTTTGCCTAATCAAATACTAAAAAAAGTTTGCACATTTTGATAAATTCATCAAAAACGCTTTGTACTAAAATAATATTATTTGTTGTTGAGAAAATAAATTTTAAAAGTTCCAATTAAAAATGGGCCAACAATTTATACCCCCCCCCCCCTTTTATCAAAACCTAATTTACATCATTAATTAAATTCTGTTATTTCAGACTGGTAATGAATTAAGTATATGAAATGCGTATAAGAGGTTCATGGGTCACATGGTCACCTGAGCATTTTATGTTCGATTTGACGAATACATGTACTGTGTAAATTATAGAATTATTTGGACTTTTTCCTTGGTAAGCCCAATATGAAGGAGTGTGCATTTAGAGGCAAACACCTTAGTGTGGGTATTACTGTCTCATGACAGCATCTAGTATTTAATATGTTTTTAGTCTAAAGTAAACAATATTTTAGGGATTTAATAATTATATTATTGTTAAGATATTCAACTATTTTTCTAACTGTAACTAGGCGATCTTTCATAACAAATTGCTCAACTAAGGACACATCTCTTCCCCAGCTTGCTTTCACTGGGCAAAAGAACAAACATCATATCTAACCATCTCCCTTCCTTCACTAAAAACAAAAAATCCAATTAATGACTGAACTTCTGGCAAGCCTTTTAAGACAAAAGGCTTGCCAGAAGTTCAATCATAAACCTTGTACAAATTATTATATGTTACTGCAAAGGAATTTCCAAAATAAACGAAAAACTTTACAGCCATTCGTTGCTCGAATACAACTAAGTCAACCATTTTTTGTCACAAGTCATCTACATAGACATCATTTTCACACTGTGACATCACAAACATGGAGCAAAACATCACATACCATCTGCTATTTATAGAACATTTGTATGACTATATTTGTGCCATATTTCAATCTGATCTGAATTTTGGTTTTGTAAATATAGAGATAGTTTGGGAACTTTTTGATCACCCCTCATAAATCATTAAATTTACTAATAAAGATGAAACAATAATATTTGTTACCAGGTTTGTACAAGTGTTTCATCCCAAGCTTTGCAAGGTCATACAGGATAACTAGAGAGTCTATTCTCTTCCCTCTCTGTAAATATAGTAAATTATAAATGTTTTCATTATTAATCTTTTTCTCACTACATAAACTATAGTAAATGAATATTTTGCCCTTAAATACTAGTTTTAGAGTACTTTATTGAATGACTGAAAAAAAAATATCTAACACTGATGTGAGCAATAGTGACAATATGGTACCCCATATTCAATTGTTGTTTCAAGTGAAAAACACTAGGAATTTACCTCTGCACTGAATTCTGGAAATGTCTTGTTGTGAAGCTTTTCAAGGAGCTGAACTTTGGCTCTGATAACATCAGCTTTTTTTGCTGACTTTAACATTCCTATTTACATTGAGAAAATGAAATCAAAGAGATATAAAGCAAGCTGAAAAAACTGAGTTTTATCCCAGCTTTCACTGAACAACTTGGAAATATCGGTATATTCTTTGGTAAGATACATGTATGATACCTGAACAACTTATCAATAAGTGAAGAGCGAGAAGAAAGATCCATTTTTAACAAGATTGACTTTTCTCCATTATGCTCTAATTATCTTTTTCCAAGGTTATTTCATCCTGAAAGCAACTTTCTAAATAGTAAGAATCACACTAAACTTTTATAATGCAGCCAAAGAAACTTCCTTATTGAGTATTAGAGAGAGCAAGGAAATGTACATGACTTGACCAGCAGTTGATCAAGAAAGAAATGAAGCATTACCACTGGGTTAGAAAATATATATGTCTTGCAGTTAGCCAGAAACTTAATCTCATCCAAGATATAGCCAAATAGATTTGATTCAATGTGTATATGAGATACAGAAGACAAAAGAAAAGAAATTAAAAGTGTTTTAAATTATACTAAAGACTTTTTTTAATCAGTAAATAGAAACTAGAGTGTTCCAAGTAACGCATGTGTTGCCTGCTTTATAGCATCCTTAATTAAAGATTAAAATAAATCTACAGACAGTCAGTTATTTATATGCTACTACAATTATAGTACAGGCATTTGCCTGCAAAGAAAAAAAAATCCATGGATAGTAAGAGCAATAAAATAGCATTTATCATAGAAAATCTGGCAATCAAATAGATGTCTGATTCCTGAGCCCTGAAAGCTCAAATGAATAATGAATTTGATTTAAATTATCTAATTAACACAAGTTTAATCAATCTATATTCCAACAGAGATTTCAGTCTGTCTTTAATGCAATTATCAGTTTACAAAGATCCTTTTGGTATACCAATGTAATTTCAAAGTATTTTAAATTTCAGTTTATGTGATAACTGTATAGTACACAGTTTCAAAGTACAGTGTCATGAACTCATAAACATGTGATATAACTGCTAATTATAAGAAAAAAAAACTGCCTCTCAAAATTCATCAAACACAGGCAGGTTAAATCAACTATCCAGAGTATTTTTGCAACATAGGTCAAAGGTCAAGGTCAAATAGACTTTAACACTGTTGTATAATGTTTTATGACAAATAGTGCACATACTAAATACCATAGACTTACCTCTTAAATGTCAAAAATATGCTGTGTATGAGCCATACATGTGATATGTACAGGCTGTACACAAAATGTACAGTTTTTTGAGCCCATTCATCGTGTACCGGCGGGACACCAAGATTAACGGAATATGAAAATTTGTACAGTATTTTGAATTTCTCGCTAAATGCCGCCATTTTCCTCTCATTCTCGCTCGCGAGACACTGGAAAACGTCACCTGTGTTTGACACTTGACCTTCTGATAATTGTGTAGTGTACACAAACCATCGCGTGCGAAGGTGTGAACTGCCAATTGGGATAATTATCTTGCTATAAATCCGTATCAAATACCCCTTTAGGTAGCTTTATTTTTTAAGGGGTACTTAATTACTGGTAATGTTTCGTATACGTAACTTGATTGAAAAAAATTAAGCCAACTTCTAAAGTTGATATACATGACTTTAGTCTTAATATACGTGAATCTGACCCAGATCTTTGTAGGTATAAAATATACGATGTTTATTACAATGATTACAATGGAATTTCAGAAGAATTTAAGCGATATTTTATACCATTTTTTTGTACCGTTTTCTGATAGGCAGTGTACAGTTTTTCAACCAAATTCCAGTTTTTTTTTATGGCTCCTGTACAGTTTTGTGGTCTTTGACTTATCACATGTATGTGTGTGAGCACAGTGAACTATTTTGAAAAGTAGGTCAAAGGTCAAGTTCATGGGTCATGAGGTTGGTGACCATGGTATTTTACAAAAGCCAAAATGCTAAACAATAGATATTGTGCAAAATTTCAAATCCGTACCTCTTACAATTCTCAAGATATAAGGTCTAACAGACAAACAGATGGACAGCTAAATGCCCAGATAGACAGATGGATGGACAGAGACAGATGCCAAGTAAAGTGATCCCAAAGTGTTGTTAAGCTCTGCAGGTGACACAAAAAGAAATAAAGATTTCCCATCCAGTCTTATTTAGATCAGGCTAGTACTGATGTACATTTTACTAACCTGATCAAATTTTTATTTGTGTTGCAAAAACTATTTATTGTTTCTTATTTTTATCAATGATACTTTATTGACAGGTAACAGATCTAAAAATACTATTACATTTGTAAATAATTTTGTGAATCCTTTATATTTGCAAATTATTCAAGTACACTGAAAATCTCTAGCATGTATGATGATTAATATTTGTGATTTAGCCATTTTGATTATATACATCATATAATGTTTACATTTGCTGTGTTTTTCTACAAAGCCAACTGTGAAATTCATTTGAATGCCATTTTTGTGTATACTCGCATGTAGTATAGAAATAATCATGAGATGTCACAATGAGACTACAGCGATGTTAATAAAAATATAATGATATAGGGAAGTGAGAAATTCAAACATTGAGTATATTTTTGGTGCTTTTAAACATGTAAAATGTAAATATAAGGAATGTTTTTAAGTTTACTGTGAATTATTGGTGTGTAAATCACATAGACTTGCACTAAGGCGCTTCATGAAATATGCCTACTTGACAAGTTTGTGTGATTTGCACACCAATAACTCGCACAATTGACAAAACTTAAAAACATTCCTTAAATTCCTTAAGTGAGGAAATGGCTTGTTTCCCAATTAGTAAAAAACAGCTTTATAATAATTATCATTTCTCTGATAAAATATGATATAAGGCTTCAAATACAAAATGCACAATAGAACTGTCTGTTGCTTTTTTTAATGAAATATTATTTTGTGTATATTAAATTTGATTACAAATACTTGATTACAGGTATTTCTTTCATTGTAGTTTTATATATATGTCTATATTTATATGAAAATTATTAATTTTTTCATGTACATTAATATTTCTTTCTATGAGAGTCACTTCTTTTCAGTCTGTTTATCAACTTCTTTAAAAACATTGTTTTCTAACATATCTAAATTACAGGTGTTGTGACAATGCATGAAATTCTTAAAATCACTGAAAAAAATCCTGTGTGTCCATTTAAGTTCTGTTTATTACTACCCACAAATTTGGTCTGCATGCATGCATATAAATATACCTTTCAAATCTATCTGTCCAAATGGGTCAATCCAGACTGGACATCCATCCACATCATGTCCAAACAGACCACCAGTAAAGTACTTTTGGATCACCTCTGGACATTCCCAGTCATGTATATTTTCTACATTTTCTCGTTTCCTCCAAGCAATATGCTGAAGAATCAAGGGAGATAATTTAGTTTTCATACAGAACCAATGAAATCTTCACTGTTTTTTAATGAAAACTTTGAAGAACTTTAGTAAACAAAATGGTTGGATAAATCTGTATTTCTGGACATTGAAAAAGCAGTAATATAAACTGATGTTTTAACAGTAATATTAAACAACTTAACCATTTAAACATAACTTCTAGTTACAGTAAAACTTGTTCAGTACAAACAAGGATATAGCAAATTTATGGATATAACGGAGTTTTTTTGCAATCCCTGGAGAAATTCTGAACAATTCCTAGTAAAATTTTACAGATATAACAAACTTAGATATAGCAAATTTACAGTTATATAGTATACTGATTCTGTCTCCCCTACAAGTTAAAAAAAAGAAATTTAAATCTTTTATAGCAAATTTTCAAAGATCTTAATTTTTAAAATATTGAAGTTAATTGAACTGACATCAATTTTGTAAGTATATATATTTGAAACTCTATTCATCCGAAAACTTTTGAACTCCGAGGTAAATTTTGTATTTTATACTTTCATAAATACATTTTGTTGTCATGCATACTTGAAAGATAAAATCTATATTGTGAATTCGCTTTGTATACTTTAAGAAATTCGTTTTACAGATAAAACAAATTACGGATAATCATATAGCGAAGTAAATTTGCAGACCCCCAGAACTTCCCTATAACCGAGTTTTACAGTATAATAGGTTATATAGTAGAAATTCTATAAGTGATAGATCCATAACACTTACATTTCTCAACATAGTCTCTGATTTTTTCAAATCAAAATTTCTTGCTGCAAAATAAATTTAATTTCCTCAATATACAATGTAAACTGAAGACAAAAAAGTACAAAAATTGGACTTTTGAAAATACTATATCTGATGTTAAATAAATACTTTATTATCAACTTACCCCTTAGCCATCTTAAAAGATAATGATCATCATGGGATTGTTTTAAAACATCCTTTACTCTTTCTTTAAACTGAAAAAGGAATAATTCTATAACTTGATGCACCAAAAATTGACAATGCATTTCCTCTGCATATGCTTAAGATTTAAGGAATCATTCAACTGGTGTACTATTTTATTTGAATCATGCAGAAACTCAGCACATCCTCTCAACTTAAAGCCTCTTTTGTATATTTATGTCACAAACATGCATATTATGTAAGGATTTCTCGACTTAGAAGTAAAACTATTCAACTAATACACATAAAAAATTATCCTGGTTAATATGATGTTACAAAGAACCTTTTCATTTATTAAACCTATAATCACTTCCCAGAATGGTCATTACATACATGTAGTACATGAATCAGGTCATATTGAAATACATACATGTACATTACTTCATACATGCAATAAACGTCATCAATTTTTGGCTTTATTTAAAAATCTGAAAAATACATGCATAGCATAATTTATTCAAAAGTAATTATTTAAATCCTTAAAGGTTTATCAATTCAAGTTTAACATATGCAAGGTTTTTTTAAGGGATAGATGTGCTACAAAAACTCTATCTTAGCCAATAGAGCTTTTATCGAAATGTAGGACACTTTAAAACTTTTATTTAGAAAACATGACGGGGAAAAAGGGCATCAAGCTTATGTATGTTATTTTAGTACCCTAAGCACTGTAATTCAAAGAATGTAATAAAAGGATATAAGAATTATGTTTTTGATGTATATTCCCACTCGTGTCATTAACACACAGTGAGAAACTATTTTTTTTTTCTGATGTACTCTAAATCTAATTTCTAATAGATCAATATACATATATATCCTGGCACGATATATATATGCACAGTTATTAATCCTCCATTTACCTTTTCTAGACAATCTTCCTGCTCTTTACTGAGATCGTCAGCTCGTCCACTCATGATTGTTTAAAAAAATAAATTCATTTCAGCATTAACCATAATGGAATGTTAAAGTTCTTCGATCGACATGCATGTTTATGATTCTGTCACTTCACACACAGTCGTCTGGAATGGGGCGACTTTATAAACAATATTATGACTGTTGATCCCGATCTTAATTCATTTTTGTATACATTACACAATGGTTATGGCCAAACCAATTCTATAGATCCATTCAGGAAGAACTGTGGTATGAACATCTGGATATCACTCGTACTAGGAAGAAGGTGTCCCTTTTGAACTTATTTATTTTTCTTCAAATCAGGACCCTTTTTGGCATGTAACATACATGTTTATTTAACGGTACTGCTACATACAATTAATTAATTACTACGAAGAATTACCTCTGTCAGTTCAATCGTATTTTAAAATATTTATTGACAGAATGTTTTCCCATGTGCGATTTTTGTCGTTGAAGTCCTCTTGAAAAGTGCGTAATTTATCCAGTCCCATTTCACATTGTGAAATATGAAATATGAAAAAATGCCGTAAGAATTTATATTTTGAATATTATTTTGCACTCGTGACAATATAAAAAAAAATCCTGTCCCACTCGTGAAATAAATTCCACATTCATCTACAAAACATTGAATATCCTCTATATTTTGAATAATATCTGTATGTTTTCATTATTTTAGGAATTATTTTAATTTATCGTTTCAGGTTACGGTTTACCGTTTGACCCCGATGGCATCATGCGGATCTAATAATGGAACATTTTACTTTCATAGCCAAAATAATGGTTTCTTTTTTTTTTTTGGGGGGGGGGGGATTTTTCATTGAAGTAACTTATATGCACATTATTATTTAATTATTTATTATTAATAGACAGGATACTGACAAATAAGATAATGTATCAGGACTTTCAACGGTCTCAATTTCGAAAATTCCTGGGTCATTATAATGACCTTGAAAGCATAAACATTCATTTTCTATTTTTTTTTTTATTTTTAAAGTTATACACTTTGTAATTTTAGAATCTTAATAGCTTTAACTTTACAAAAATCCATGAATTCAGGCCATAACTTTTATAATTACTGGATATAATACAATAGTATGGTGCAATTGAAGCAAAGAAAAACTACGTGGCCGTAGGAACCGGGGCCCCAATAATTTTGCCGATATATAGAATACTATTGAAAATTAGCTACTATATGCTTTATTATTATTATTATTTTATTTATTTATTTATAATTTTTTTTTCTTGTAAAGGAGTTTTTGGAAGTTGATATAGTGCCCTCCCCCCAACTGAAAATGTATGGTTGTGCCCCCCCCCCCCCCAACTGAAATTGCTTCTTACGGGCCTGCAGGCATGTTCACGAAACAATATTGTTCAACGTATGTTAGGATATCCTAACTTAAGATGTTCCTAAGATACCGTCGAGCTACATCTTATGATATGTCCTAAGTTGATCTTAGGATGTTCCTTACTTTCTTCCTAACTTTCATAGGAACAATCTTAGGACATATCTTAGGAAAGTTTCGTGAACATGCCTGCTGAACTATATAATGGTTTGGACGAAAATGTTCTGACAAATAAGGTAATAGTTATAACAAGTTTGTTCTTCGTTCGTACGAACGAGATATTCAGTTTGGTGCACAAATAAGTTCTTCCTTCGGACAAATTATTAAATATAGAAGAAAGTAGATTAATTGTTTTTGAAAAGTTCAGACGAACTGGGTATTTGCTATGACAAATTTAGCGAATTATATGTTTGTTCGAACGTATTTGAGGTTTCTTTTTTTTTTTTTTTTAATTTACTTACCTTGTCATTGGTCATTTGCAAAATTATTTTGTTAAAACATTTTGAATGTACACAAAAGTACACTGAAGGTAATTTTAAAAAGATGCTTGAGTTTCTGATTGACAATAACTTTAATTTGTAGTTTTTTGGAGATCAGGTCTTCAACGATGTTTAAGAATTCCCATGGGTAATAATTGCGCCTCGGTATTAGCAGATCATATGAAGCAGAATTTATTCAAAAACTTAAAAACGAGAAGATGAAAACACTTGCCATGGTCTTTAACTCGACATCTAGATATATCGATAGGTATCATGGCCGTAGGAACCAGGGGGGCACGGGGGGGGGCGTGCCCCCCCCCCCAATAATTTTGCCGATATATAGAATACTATAGAAAACATAGCTACTACATGCTTGTGCCCCCTCAAAAATAACGTCTTTTTTTAATTTTTTTTTTTTTTGCTTGTCAAGGAATTTTGGTAGTCGATAGTGCCCTCTCAAAGTGAAATTGCTTCCTACGGGCCTGGGTATTATATCAATTAATGCAGCTGATTAACATAATAATTATTAATATTTTGTTATATAAATAAACTCATCGCATCCTTGTGTATCCGAAATGTGCTTGGGAAAAGTCATAGTATTACTTGGGTACAAAATATTTCCTGAGAAATTCAACTTACCTACAAATTTGAGGGTATTTTCCACACAATATCGTAATCTGTATTAAAACAAAGCCAACATACATTTTCCCCAAGCAAGATTCAGTTAGACAACAACCTCTTCTTACAGATTTCCACAAAAATTCTCAGATTAATCCTTATTAATCATCTGCGCCAGACTCTTTTATATACACAAAATAAATTCTACTTCCAACAACGGGTATAAAACAGTACATTTCAAAAGTATATTTTCATAAGCATTTTGAACATGCTGAATTTCAATCAAGGGTAGGTAAGCGGTGTATTTTTAAAATTTTCGGACATATAAGACTTTAAAAACCTTTAACAACCCGTGAATTTTGCAATAACTATCTAGCATTTTACATGCAGTTTGAAATAAAGTGTAAAGTTCATGACACTCTCCCCGTCATAACACTTCAAGGTTGCAGTGACTTAACGTCATTTTCCATTATGACGTCATATTTTGGTAGTTCATAGATGTGAAGGCACAGAGTGCACTGTGATATTCTTCGTAGGGTAAACTGATCGCAAGTCGAACGCCTATCTATATTCACCGACAGTGTTGACAACAGGGTACATTATGCGTGCCATAAACCCAGAGATGTATCGAAATGTGTGCCTAAAGCGTCATTTTAGCGTGTTGTTTACTGTGGCAACTGAATGAAACGATTGTTATTAATAGAAAAAGCCCGAGATACCAAATAGATCGTAAGTCGAACACATTCGACCACAAGTCGAACGGCTAGATTTATTCCCAGTCGCATGAATTACATAATTGTTAATAGGAACTGCTTTTCATGACATTAACATATTAAATAGACAAACTTCTGAAAAGATTTTTTTTTTTAATCTCGTCTTTTTCTTTTATAGATAGATTTTGATTCATACCAAACATTTTGACATGATTTTCATTAAATTTATTTTAATATCAAGGAAGATTGTGAAACGTTGTTGGTAATACTGGAAATAATTTTGAATTGAAGGAGGAAAGTAATACATGTAATGTAGCATTCAATCAACATTATCAATTTGCGGCAAAATTTTTCATTGATCCTCCACCTTTTCTGTTGATTTTATCTTATTTCTCTCTGTATTCAGTTTTTTTCCCCCAGTTTTATATGCTTTGTCTCTCTTTTTTTCATCCTCCGTTGAACATGTTTGAAGCCCAATTTGAAGTTATGGCAAAAAAGAAAAAAAACGTTTTGCTTTTTTTTTGACATCGATCACTGTTTGTTATCTTCATTTTTTACAACTAGAAGTCTTTTCTAAGGTAACATTTCGAATGCTTAAAGTATTCATTTCAGGCGAATTTATGTGGTCAGAACTCAATTTATTGTTTGAAGTTTCACAACTTTCTATGATAGGACTAATTTTCTTAAAGTTCGATTACTTTATTCAACGCAAAAAAGTTTCAATCTAAACAATCTTGCCATGAAACAAATTCAATTTGACATATTTTAAAATCAGAAGACATAAAACGATTTACAAAATTGCATAAAAATTTGATGTTGAATATTTATTTCTTCAGAAATTTTTAATTCTTTCATGCGGATTTTAAAACCATTCAAATTATCTCTATAAGCTTTCGTTTTTCTTTTTCTTTAATCAAATGTTAATCCTCTGTTACGGCCCCTATTCTCCTGAAATCTCAACAAATCTTATTTTTTTCTGGAACTGGCGCAAATATACTTGCAGCATCGAATTTGAGGAACAAAGTCTTCTTTAAAATGCTTTGTTGAAGGTATATTTTAATTTAACACTGTATAGCAACGACCACCGGCAGTTTTATTACCAGATTTAACTATACTGAAAGGAAAAAGAAACGCAGGGTAAATTTTTGAAGTGAATTAATATTATTTTTTCGAAGATATTTTCCAGCATAGTTGTCTAAAATTTAAACCCATCTTTAATGAACAAGTTACCGAAATTTCATTTCATTTTGACTGACAATTAGTAAGTTATTGAAATTCATATGACGGTACCCCCAAAAATGAAAATAAAAATTTTCAATACATCCCTCGCGCGTCTTTCACAACCTTGATTCTCTTGTGCATGAAATTCATCAGGGCATTAATCTTTCTTATAAGGATATTTATTCAACCCTTCAGACAGGGCAGCCCCTTGTTGGTCGAGATTAGCTGGGCTTACATCACCTTCAAAACCTGCGCGTTCAATTAGCCCCACATATTTTCAATTTAAAAAAAATAAAATTTACGGATGCCAGTTGATTTGGTAAATGTGAATATTTACGAGAAAGTCTTGAAAAAATCTGACATTTTCCTTGGGGGTGAACATGCTGAATGATTAAGTTTACGACGCACACGTGCCTGAGTGAGCGTATCGCTGACGTAAGGTTGACGAGCTCACGGACTTTAAAAAGTGCAATGGGTTTCTTTCAATTTTAGAGTGAATATAATGCTTATAATTGCTTACTGTATTAAAATCCGGTAATACCGTGCCAATTACACAGGTGGTAGGATGAAAAACCATATTTTCATATGACGTTATTACGCGCCAGCGTCATCACGGTTGGTTGGAAAACATTCCTGTTCCTCTCTGTCTGACAATTAACAGATAAGATTTTCTATGGTGAAAAATTATTTTTAAAAAAACTGTACAGCAACATGTTGTTGCCTTTTTCTTCACATAGGCAATTCAATTACTATAGACCCCATGGGACTTCATCAGTCATACCATTATTACAAGAAATTCATACCGACTGTAAATAGTGAAAAACGTTATGTATACCTCCAGTGCATCAGGAAGTACTACAAAATCTTTTAACAAACCTGACAGCATCAATACGCACTTGGTTTTGGCTTTTTACCACTTTTCCTACGTGACATAATACATTTTATGGTTGAGTAATTTTGAACACCGATATCAGTGCACAGTGACCAAGATACACCTCTGACCAATTTTCATAATTTTCGGCCACTAATAAGTCAAAAATATTTCGCATATTATGTTACTCTGTGTTTCTTCTTACTTTCAGCCCCCCCCCCCCCCCCATTACGACCCTATGACCCATCTCAAGTTTGAATAGAAAAACAAAGCGAGATCGAACAAGGAACAGGAGAGAGAGAGAGAGAAAGAGAGAGAGAGAGATCCAAATACACTTAATCTAAAAAGATAATAATAAAAACTACATCATGTATTAAACTTTTCTCCCTTGCGTAAGAAGGGAAAAACTTGAGAAATACATATTTGATAATCAAAGCAATAAATTCACAAAAGTTTGAAGCGGTCACACGACCATATCTAACTGTCAGCTAGTAATACTTCAAAGACGACTGGGAAATACCGAAAATAATCAGGAACAGGATAGGCAATAGTCGGCAAAGAAGGAAGCTCTCATCTTAAAGCAAACAGCTGAACACATAAGAGTAGAAAAAGCGATGGGAACAAGCAAATTCAAAGAATTGTGTTCCCCAGCTTTCGGTGTCTTAGTGAAAGGGAGATGCCATTATTTATGGTTTATTGTGACTGTCTTGTTTGTGTGTCCTGTGCTTGTCTGTGTAACATACAAAAAAGACATAAATTATTGAATAAATAATAGTTATGGCAAAGATTATAGCTTCTCAAAACTACAGCAAACTTTTAGATCAAGGTCATGAGATCAAATATTATGATCTGAAAGTTCTGGTCACAAGTAATGCACAAGTGGAAAAAAATATTTTAAAAAACCAGAGTGTAGAGTCGAAAAGGTCTTGAAACAGGTAATGCACATGTCAAATGTAAATGCCATATCTTTTCTCAATCAAAAATCAGCAATGTTAAAATTTTTGAAAATTAAGCCAAACTTCAAGGACAAAAAAATCATAGTATATTTGGAAATGCTTGTCACAGGTAATGCACATGTCAAATATGATGCCCTATCTTCACTCCTTCAAAAGGTAGCAACACTGATAAAATGTTTGAAAATTAAGTCAAATTTGAAGGTCAAGGTCACGGGGTCAAATATCATAGCACTTTCAGAAACACAGCAAGTGTTTTCTTCTTTTCATGTAGAGGATTTTGAATAAATTCTGCTTCGTATGAATACAAAAATATAGATCTGCTAATAACGAGGTGCAATTGGCACCCATGGAAATTCCGAAAGATTGTTGGAAGCCCTGATCTCCAAAAACTACATAGCGGGTTTCTTAAGCGGACGTAAAATTTGGCGCTTTGCTTGCTCAAAGGTAGGCCAATAATTTTGGTGGAATTTTTTTTGGCGGACACAGAGTACCATGACATTGCAAAAGAGAGGAAATTCGTCTTCTAGATGAATTTTCAATATGTTTAATATACGTTTGAATACAGATTTAGGCAAGAGTTTGAGTAAAAATCAATACCAGATGAAAGGTACATGTATATTGTATAACAACAGACTATCAAAGTTATTTTTCTTGTATTCAGTACTTATACGCAAGTTTGCAAATTCACTTAATTTAGCGATTAAAATTTTAGCGACCTACTTCAAACCCGCTAAAATAAGCCAAATATAGGTAAAAATTCCCACTATACGGTATTGTCAATCAGAAACTCAAGCATCTTTTTAATATCAACTTCAGACTACATGGGTGTACAATCAGAATGTTTTTTAACAAAATAATTTTGTAAATGACCAATGACAAGCTAAGTATATTTACGAATTCCATATCTATCGAAAAAGCAGCTGTCTATGATGTCAAATAACCTGGACTTTAATTTATTGTGCGGAATGGTTGCATAATGTGTTGAAAAGTCGTAAGTTTTGATGTTATTGGTTTTGGTAAAATTTTGTAGTTTCAAATTTTCTAAAAGTTCCTTGGAGTTTTTAAGTATCCACATCTGATTTACACCACTTCTCAAATATACTGTTGTACAGTACTCCTGAAGTTTCTCCTTCAATGCTATTAATATTTCATTGAGGAGAAAAGAAAGAGGCTGGGTAATTTTGAATAAACAAATTATACTGAGAGAGAGAGAGAGAGAGATTCCATCTTAGCCCCCTCCCCCAATACGTGTTCCAATATCAAACAAAAATTCTAAAATATTAACTATTTAATATATCAATATATCAGGCAGTGACAGTAATCCATTCTTTATTAACAAATCTGTTTGTTTGCCTTCACAACTTTTTAAAATAAATTCTGTTTCAAGTTCACATGAAGTCCACATGTGTTTTTCCTGTCAACCAAAATCAATTATCAGTGTGTTGCTGAGAAAGTACAATTATTTCTAATGAGGATTGATATATTTTCTTGGTCAATTCTAGATCTGATTTTAAAATTTCTAAAAAAAAAAAAAAAAAAAAAAAAAAAAAAAAAAAAAAAAAAAAAAAAATTGGACATAAACACTTGGTATGATCAAGACGCATGAATTTGATACACACTTACTTCCAATTTCAACTTTTACCAACGCCGGAGCATGTGTATTTTGAATTAAGATTGCTAAATAACTTTCTTAGATAGATGTGTGTTTTAAAACTGACCTTTTTATATGATAAAACTCATTAACTTCTTGTTTAATGTTAACTAAATTATACTGCAAAGATATCTTGAACGGCAAACATACATAGATACAGTGAATGACATAATTTTTTTTTCTCTCTAACCATAGACTATATGTAAAGTAGAAAAGCTTATCCCTTTCAGCTCCGTCAAGAAAAAAAAATCGTGTATTACAATTTCTATACACGAAAACTTCACTTCGGAGTTCCAAATAAAATGAAGAAACAAAGACTGAATGCTAAGTGAACGCTGAACTCTAGGTGAAAGTGAAGTGAACGAACGGTGAACGGACGCTAAAAACTTTGTTAACTGTGAACGCGAGCGGTTGGTGAACGCTGATCGCAAAACTGTGGTGAGCGCACGTTGAACGAACGGTGATCGAACGGAAGAATGGGAATGTAGAACTGGTCAGGGACTGTATATACTAGTATAAATATCAATTCGTAACAAGCAAGGACTGAACATGCAATAAAAAATATATATGGAATCGAAGCGTAAATGGAAATCCTAAGTTCAAAACTTCAAAAAAGTGTACAGATATTAGAAATCGTAATTAAATATAAAAACATATTTAAGTATTCATTGAATATAAATTTCATGAAGAAATAGGATGTCAGCACGTTTAAGTAGTTTAGTAAATGAAAAAGAGTGAAGATAACGAACAGTGATCGATCTCATAACAAGCTAATTCAGAAAATTTGTGTCCCCCACTTAAGGAAAAAGTTAAGGGAAAAGGATTTGCAGAGTTATTAAATGTATATATTGAAGCAAATAAAAATGCCAAAATGGATATACACTACGTATATACAGATTTGACTACTTATTCTTTTAAATGTGTACAGAGATTTTTTTAATATAAAATATTTATCACACTGTAATAATGGTTGTACACGCCAGACGTCATAACTTCTTCATTTCATTTGTTGAAAACTTTCATTTAGTAAACCGAAAAAAAAAAAAAATTGAAAAAAAAAAATACGGGTTCGTCCTGGATTTTGATCCGGGAGTCATACCCCTAGACCATCGAGGCGTTTGACATTGCTTTAAGACAAATGCAAGTAGGTCACATGTACATGTACCGGTATATATTCACGGTCGATATTGTAAAAATTTTACACAACACATGGTGCCAAATTTAGCCTTTACTGATGTAATTAGAATATGAATGATTGATTTATTGTGTGTTGTTTTACATACCGTTCGAGAATTTTTCACTCATATAAAGACGTCACCATATACCGGTGAATGGATTAAAATATAGACCTTTATTCGGCACCCGGGTCATTTAGCAGTGAGGGTTCTTTATCGTGCCAAGCATACCGTGACACGGGGCCTAGGTTTTTAAGGTATCATCCTAAAGACCTGCAACTTTCACTCCAAAGTGCCGAGCGCTTGGCGAAGGAACAGTTGCTATCTATTTTTTTATCGACTTCGGTCAGTCGCAGCCGTGATTCGAACACACGACCTTCCGATCACAGAGCAAGCGCTCTACCGACTGAGCTACCGTGACGGTCTGTAATTAGAATATAAAATATAAAGTCCGTATATGTAATAACTCTTCACATGCTTACAGTACCAACCAGACCCAACCTGACACCTAAGCAGTCCCAGCAAGCAGTCCCCGGGACTACTTTGGGACTGCTCTGGGACTGCTGTGGGACTGCTCTGGGACCGTTGTGGGACTGCTCTGGGACTGCTCTAGAAAGCAGTCCCAGCAGTCCCTGGGACTGCTTTGTTCACTCATGCATGAAAAAGGTTCTGAGTGACATGATAGCTCCGCCCCTTGTGTATTCTGAATTTGGAGGCTCCCTGTTGTTGTTTTGTTTACTTTCAGCAGAGAGGTGTTTAAGATAAAGAATTAAAAAAAAAAAACAAGGATTTCTTAGAAAAATTTTTAATAAGTAAAGTTAGATTTACATGTAATTACTAAATGTCTTCAGGGGCTGTAAATTTACACAATTGTAGTCTAGAATTAATTTTAAAAAATGAAAGTATAGTTAAAAAGGGAAGAAAGTAGTTAAAAAGGGAAGTCAGGAGATGACTTTTATTCCTTAAATTAAACTTTAATACAGGTGTTTGAAAAAAATATCTAGGCCTATCTAATTAATTAATGCTAATTAAAACTTCAATGCAGGTGTTTTGAAAAAAATATCTAGGCCTATTTAATTAATCAATGCTGTCAATGTTTGCATTAGCACTATTTAGAAAACAAACAAACAACAAACAAACTGGTCATTACTGTAAGATATTCAGAGGGACATACTGTACTGGATTTTTTTTTTTAAATTGAAAAGGCTAAAACCATGCTAAAAAAGAGCAGGCTATTTTTTAACCGCCGTCAAATAAAACCTAATAATTTATTAAATGACAATGAAATAAAATTATTCTACCATTCTTCAGTCATCTAAACAATGTGAACAATTATTGGGGGATTTATTTATGAATTTGTTTTTGATTTATAAACAAGTTATTAAAAGAGTAAATTTATAAAAATAAATAAATAAATAAATAAACATTTGAAAATATTGGGAATTGTGACTTATTTCTTATTTGTTTTGTTTGTGTTTTCCTGGCCGAATAATAAAGAGCAATACAGATGTATAAAATGGTGTCAACACCTGAGGTTTCAATCGCCTTTGGGCATGATTAGCAGAAAGTCAATGCATGTTATTTTGGGTATCAGTGTTACACATCACTGAACACGCTGGTCAACAATGACACTATTTTCAATCTATGTACTGCAAAAAATCTTTGTTTCAATAAATGTGTATAAATTTATTTCGGGATTAATTTATTTTGAACATAATCTTAGGGTTCCATTCGCGTGATTTACAGATGTACACTCGAACGTTTATATAATAAGAGTGTTATTATTTTCTGTTACATAGAGAATCTAACGATAATAAAATTGGCAAGTCAGTGAAAATAATCATTAGTGAAATATAATACTCGGCAAATTTAACAAAGAATTTTTCAAAAGCTCCAGTACTTAAGAAAAATGCATTCAGAGTATATTTTGGGAATCGGCCTTGTTCTATAATTATAAGATTTATTTAAAGCTAGTTCTGATAGAAAATAAATAACTCAAGTGATTTTTCTATTAAAAATAAATAAATATGTAAACCAATATCAATCACAGTAAATTAAGAAAGTGATTTATTTCGGTGAAAAATTAATATACCACATAACTGTGTTTAAATATTCATGTTATTAGTAGGTGTGAACGTCTTCTTTGTTCAATATTTATTATTTGTTTCTATACGCCTAGTGCTATTTTTTAACAGTTCAGAAATAACTGTCGCATGAGAATTGTAAATATTTGTTGACACTGCTCAGAAAGAAATGCATCATCAATTTTAACTGCCTTTTATAGTTACATTGTTTATTGGTAATCTCATTTCTGAGTAAGCTCCGCCCATTAAATTAATTAACCCTGCCCACTGGGACTGCTTTCTGGGACCGCTGGGACTGCTGGGACCACTGTGGGACTGCTCTGGGACCGCTGTGGGCCTGCTCTGGGACTGCTTTAGCAGTCCCAGAAAGCAGTCCCCGGGACTGCTCTGGGACTGCTTTGTGTCAGGTTGGGTCTGGTTGTGCTAAAAATAGTGTCACGCGACTTTTAATACAAACGGGGAGTAACTCTAAAACTTTGAGCGTGATTTGAAAAAAAAAATGACCAAAATAAAAAAAAGGAGCGGGACATTTTTAGAAGGGCGGGAGGGGGGGATAGGTAGTTATGGTATAAAATTATATTGCAGTAGCTCAAAAGTTTCTTGAGATATCGCTTGGAAACGAAAAGGTTACACATAGACAGAATGTTTGAGTTTACGACCTTGACCTTTCACCTTCTGACCTAAAAATTGATTGAGGTCTTCCTTAGGCCATAGGAGCTGTTATGTAAAATTTCATTGCAAAGGCTCAAAGCTCTCTAGAGTTTCTGAGGATCAACATCTGATTTACACCACTTCTAGAGTATCCTGTAGCACAATACGTTTGAAGTTTCTCCTTAACAGCAGTTAATATTTTGGTAAGGAGTAAAGATTAGGGGCATGGTAGGGCATTTGCTGGACCGGGCAATATATCTTTATTTGTAAGGATTTTTATGAAGTTCAGGGATCCAGTATAGGTGAGGTAGATTAAACTCACCTTGGTTGACTGGAATGTTAAAAGTATGAACACTGAAATGTGATTTTGTTGAATTGCATCCTTGGAAAGTAAACTGCAAGTATATGTAGTATTTCCAAACCAACTTCTTCCAAAATACAATTATAATAATGAACCTTTCAAAAAAGATGATATTGTTACCAGCCTTGTCTGCTGGAACCATTACATATTGTTCATCTAGTCTCTCTAATTCTTTAATAACTTCAGATTTAGTGAAAGCGGAAAGATAGATGGTTCGCATTTTGTCTTTTAATTTTCGTTTACGATTCTTTAATATATTTTTAAAACTTTATCTCTCAGTTGATTCGATACGCCAGAGCATGCTCTACGTATGAACAATTTCTAAAACGAGGTAAGTTATTGACAAACAATTTGATGAAACAAGAATATCAGCAGTCTCGTTTAAAGTCATCATTTCGTAAGTTCTATGGTCGATACAATGACCTTGTCAGCAAATACAATCTATCATTACGTCAAATGCTGACTGACTTTTTTTCAAGCTAATTGTTAGGCCATTATTTACACACTGAATTGTCGACGGATTTTTTCGTTATTTCTCCCGATCATGACAAGGAGTACACGGCGCGTGTGACCGGTCGGCAGTGGATGCTCACTCCTATATGGCACCTGATCCCACCTTTGATGTCTTAGTGGTCTGTGTTTGCTCTTCTCCTATTTTGTAATGTTAAATGGACTTTTGAGCTCGAATACTGTTCGTTATCTCCACATATTTCATCAATTCTGACAGAGTGTACAGGTCTTTTTCATTTTTAGCCCAACACTTGGCATAATCTTCGACAGAATTCAGAAATGAAGTTCTGTCGCCAATTGAAAGATCGGGGCTCCCTTTATATAGGATTTTTTTTACAATGATTGATTTAAGAAAAATGATAAAATCGTTCTTCCTGCATTTGCAATATTAATATCTGGATTAAATGTCTTAATTATCAACCTTGTACTGAGACCATGAAAAGTAAGAAACAAGAGGATACATATACAGTGACATTTGGGCATGTTTTTGCGTATATGATAGTTAACATGTTTTAAAAATGAGAATACAATGCAAAAAAAAAATTCTCTTGTAATTTCCTTGACAAACTAATGGTCCTCGACCATGAGTAAATAGAATCCCGTATTCAAAGACTAAAAGACATTAACCTATTATCTTTGAAAACACAGAGAATCAGCTGTGACAGTTCTCTGACGGAAATTCACGGCGAATTTATGATGGTAGTACAAGGAACTAGATACTTTGTGTTGAAGGATATAGATTTATACATGATTGTCCTCTGAGTAACGGACAAAAACTTCAAAATACGCACATGGTATAACAATTGCAATGTCAACAGATTAAATGTTTTATAACGTACCATTCCAAATTTTCAAAATATAAAAATGAGGTAACATGCCACTATTTCATTTACATACAGAACCTGTGAGGAATTATGCCTCTTTTCTTTTGAATTTTAAAGATTGTATTGATGCAGAAACACTGCATTTGATTTTTAGTTGATAAGCAAAGCACCCATCTTAGACATACTAAAAACATGGAAAGTTCGCGAAATTAATTCGTTGAATAGACAACTTAAATGCCCCGATCATAAACTCCTCGAGTAGTTAAAAGGCGATCCACTCTTATGAAGGCAAGCTCCTAATTTTTCTCGGTTTGTCATTGGTGTTGGTGCTACCAAGCACCTGGTCTAGACATCCTTGAACCTTTTGTTTCAGGAACAAACCATTGTACGAGACACCTGTTTGTATCATTCTAATGTTTCCATTAATTTTCTTTCCCTGTATGGGTAGAAATGATACAGAAATACAGTGCTGAATGATAATTTGGTGTACCATATATATATATATATATATATATATATATATATATATATATATATATATATATATATATATATATATATATATATATATATATATATATAAGAGAAAAAGAGAAAAGAAGGAAATGAAAGGCCTCGAGTTATTACTGAAGTTTTCGTCATGAATATTTCAACAATTTCAACGTGATATTAGGGGGGAGTAAACTACAATGGCTTCTTTTGCGTGTGGTTTCATTTCCTTGTAATTTTGTTTGAAATGCTTTAAATCATAACATGGAAATCATAGATTTCCATATTGATTATAAATAAGAGTTAATATGCAACAATTTTTACATTTCCGCATGCCATTTTATATGCTCTCCTGCAATTAACTCATCTAAGGGTAAATAAAAAAAATAATGAGGACCAAATTGATTTTTTTTTGGGGGGGGGAGGGGGAAGTAAACTACCAATAACATATTTTTCACTTATATCATCATATTGTACATGCATTCCATTTAAAATTCCTGAAGTTGCTATAGAATAGATAATTGGATAAAAAATAAGTTTCAGGATTATTATTAGTAAAACTTTATTTGAAAAAAGAAAATGTCACTACATCCTAAAAGACTTTCTAAAATATATAATCAAAGGAAATTGCAGTTTTTTATGCTTAGAATGGTATCAGGGACATAAATGATTAGATCTAAACCTTGATTGAGTTTCTTCTCTTGTATATGTGGAAGAAAAAATGGCTTTTTGATAGTTATTTAACTTTATTGTTTTTCAATTCTGGTATGAAAAGTTTTAATATGAAAGAAATATGAAATAATAAAATTTCCAAAATTACTTTTTTTTGTCCTGACATCTGATATGTATTTTATTTAACATTGCTTTAAAAATTTTAAGACACAATAACGAATTCTTAGTTTGTAAATCAGTTCATAGTTTTGATATTTTTTATCATTTACGGCAAGTTTTTCATATTTTCAAGACTTCTAAACATGATTATTTGCAATGTGTAATATATATACATTGTATTTAAAATATGCATTAATGATGAAAACTATTGTCTGAATTGACTGTAAAATGTCTGTAATTTGTTGATAGACACAATGTTTTGAACATGAAGTTTTTTTTTCAATTTATATTTAGTGAAGATAGATGAAGATCATTGATAATTATAAAGTAGTTTTCTTGCACTCCTGACTACGACCCAGTAAAATGAAAAATTAAAACCACATAACAAAAAAAATTCATAAAATGTTGGCAACATCAAGTTGTAACGAAATTGTGCAATATTTGTATGTCCAATATTTATTTTAAAACACATGAAAATATTTAAACTTGAGATTATCTCTTGAATTAATCCCTAGTGCATGAGGCCAACCAGAAACATTCTACTCATCGATTTTGTCTTTATATTTATTCATATTATCAGAGGTAATTCTTATATATTTGTTGCATTTCTGACTAGGAGCATGGGAGTCTTTAAAGTAGAATTTTGAGGCAAAAATTAAATTAGAACTTGTTCTGAGTTGGAATACTTGAATGCTATAACAGTTTTTCAGTGTGTTTATTTTTTACGTTAAAAAAATCAAAGAAAAGATAAAAACACATCTGAATTGATAAAATTGAAAAAGAGAAGGATTTGAATAGTAAAATTGTCTATAATTAAGTACTAAATTATTCTAATAGATCATTATTAATTAAAGAATATTTCTTAGCATGAATATAAGTCTTTTCATCATATTACTTGAATCTTTAAAAATGTGTTCATTCCTGACTATAGAGATAAAGATCTGAAACACAGGCAGACCCTGTAATTGATATATTTATGTGGTAAAAATGTTCTTTGTGTCTTTACTTTCCAAAATAAAAATCAGAGAATAATATATAGATAAAAGGATTTTTCATGCTGGGGAGCAAAACATCAAATTTTGCACTCCTGACATTATTGGGTATGCACAGATACTTGCCTCTCATTAATACTGCTTTGTGATTTATATAACATTTTTAAGTCTTAAATTGTATATCAATTATTGTTTTACAATTCTAAAATTCTTTTTTGACTTTATTGTCTTTCAGATTTTTAAAATTGATGGGTTTTTTTGGCAACTTTCTTTTTTCTGTTGCACTCCGGATCCTGGCATGGTATAACATTTTTTTTTTCAACAACAGCCATAACCGCAACTTGGTCAAACAAATGTTTCGACGGTCTTCATTTAAAACTCAATACTTTGAAAAATTATCAGGAAAGTCTCTATCCTAAAATAAACTATTCTTATTTATTTCACTGATCTTAAAAAAATATTGAATTTTCAAAAAGTCTCAAAAAGGTCTTGCACTCCTGACATGTTTAACATCAATTTTGGTTATAACTTTCTGTGAATTGAGATATTAATGGGATATTTAACAGGTATTTAGACACTATCTAAAGACATATGCTGAGTTATAGAAATTTATTCTCATTGCCTTTATTTTTAGCGCAGGTTGATAAATATGTGTTTGGTCATTTTTTTAGGTCACCTGAGTCACTCAGGGGACCTATTGCTAACCGTTTTGTTTTTGTCTGTCGTCGAGCGTCGTCCGTCTTGCGTTAACTTTTGAACATTTCAACTTCTTCTCTTGAACTGCTATACCAATTTCAACCAATTTTGGCATATACATGTAGCATTTAGGGTGAAGGGCAACAAAAATTAAATTTCATGGTCCCTGTCCCCCTGGGGCCTGAGGATGGGGCTAAAACCACCAAAATTGATGCAATCTTTAAAAATCTTCTTCTTTACTCCTGGACATCAAGCAGTCAAACTGTTGGCATGATTGTAATCAGCATTAAGCCCTCAACTAAAATTGTGAAATTCATGGGCCCAGGGTCAGGGGTTCAGATGCTAGGGAGGGGCTATATAAAACATACAGTGAAAGTGCATTATTTCTTTGAAAATCTTCTTCCCTTCTCCTGGGTATTATTTAAACAAACTAAGTGCATGATTATGATTAGCAGTGATGTGTTTTTCCAAAGTTGTGAATTTCATGGCCCCTGGGTCAGGGGCTCTTGTGTTAGGAAGGGGCTCTAATGATTATATAGTGAAAATGCATTAATTCCTTGAAAATCTTCTTCTGGGTATTATATAAACAAACTAAGTGCATGGTTATGATGCACAAGGATGCCTTTTCCAAAATTGTGAAATTCGTGGCCCCAGTTTGGGGAAGGGGGAGGGGTTATATTGATTATATAGTGAAAAAGCATAATTTCTTTAATTGATTGATTGATTGTTGTTTTACGTCCCATTCGAGAATTTTTCACTCATATAGAGACGTCACCATATACCGGTGAAGGGCTTCAAATTTTGAACTTTACTCGGCACTCAGGGCCATTGAGCAGTGAGGGATCTTTATCGTGCCAACACCTGCCATGACACGGAGCCTAGGTTTTTGAGGTCTCATCCGAACGACCCACAACTTTCACTTCAAACTACCGAGCGCATGGGGCATGTAACCCATTTTTTATCGACTTAGGTCAGTCTCTCACGACCTCCCGATCACAAAGCGAGCATAATTTCTTTGAAAATATTTTTTTCTGCTCCTGGTTATAATGCAAAGAAACTAAGTGTATAGATATGATGAACAAGAGCGCTTCTTCCAGAATTGTGAGTTTCATGGCCCCTAGATCAGATGTCCTGGTGTAAGGGTAGGGCTCTATTGATAATATAGTGAAAATGCGCTTGCATTAATCCTGTTAAATAATCCTGTCTGATCCTAAGCGTTGAGCAGATAAACAAAGTGCATAGTTATGATGAACAATTGTGCTTCTAACATTTTTTTTTAACTTGTGGTCCCAGGTTTTGGTGTTTCTCAGAGGGGGGCACATTGATAATATAGTGAAAATGTGTTCATTCTTTGAAAAGCGCTTAGTTATGAAGATGAGGGTACCTCTACCAAATCTGTGAATTTCATGACCCTGGGTCATGGGATTTTGTGTTAGTTAGGGCTGAATTGAATTAAACATATTTTATTGACAAAGAGTCAAAAGGATTAGACACAAATTCAAAAACTTAGATTGTCTTCTCCTAATACAACATTTTGTAAAATTGCCAAAATAAAATACATGTATATATATGGTCTACTACATATACATAGTAATAATAGAAAGAAAATAAGATATTTAAATGTGCATGCAAAATAAATATAGATTTACAATGGTAAAAAATTAGGCTTTTTTTTTTTTTTTTTAAAACGACCACATTCATTTAGAGAAGTTTGATTAATCTTAAACAGTTCAGCATTTTGTTCAAAAGTAAGAGATCCTCACCCCATAGCATTAAATGTACATCTATAACATATAAATTATTAAATAACAGTAACTTATTCATTAAGGAATTCCTTGCATTTTCATAATCTTTACAAGCAAAAAAAAAAACAGACGGTATGCATCTTCTAGTAGTCCACATGAACAATTTCGACTAGTTATTAAGTTACAACGATTTAAGTCAGAGTTTACAATACAATGGTGTCTCAATCTTGTATGAATTATGTTCAAAAACCTTTTCCATATGAAAAATATTTCTGAGGTTTTACAATAATGTTGTGCAGACAGTTCTTAAAAAATTCAATTGAAGTTGCCTCCCTTGCTTTAAGACTAAGGGAATTCTACTTTCTGACAGTTTCAGGAATAAATGATTTGTTAAATAATTCTAATCTGTATTTTGGCAAAGAATAGTTTAAGGAATTCCTAGTAGTATATACTGAAATATTGCCTCTTGTGTCAGGTACTAAATTTTGTATATAACTAGGTACAAAATTATTGTGCATTTTATACATTGTTATTAGTTTTGCTCTGTTTCTTCTGTATTCCAAAGGTTCCCAACCTGTTTCCAAATATGCTGAATTTCTTGAAGCAATAATTGTAAGCCCAGTAACAATTCTTGCAGCAAATAACTTAACTTTTTCAAGAATTTCAATGTCTGCCTTTGTGCATCCAGACCAAACTTCAACAGCATATTCTAGCTGTGGCCTAATAAAAGATATATACGTACATCTGGGATAGAATATCTCTTGACACAGTAAATTTTAGTTTTTTAAGTAGCCCCCGTTTTTTGTCAGCTTTCTTTATAATGATATCAATATGATCAGACCATCCAAGTTGGAAGACAGTAGTAGTTAGGGCTGTGTTGAATCTGTAGTGAAAAAGCTTTATTTCTTTGAAAATCTTCTCTGCTCCTTGGCATATCGAAGGCAAACAAAATAAAAGTTATAATAAGCAAGGATATTTTAACCAGATTTTTGAACATCAGGACCATTTGGTCAAGTGTTCTGGTCCTGGTCAGGGCTCTATTGATTTGTATTCTACTGAAAGAAGTTATTCCCTTTTGCCATTCACTTTTGATAATTAATCACTGTAAATAATGTATTTGAAAGTTAATAGAATAAGAGAATTACACACAAAAATTTATTGTATAATACAAAATTACTTTCATATATTTCATGATCAGGCAGACTTGTAAATAATGAATAAATAAAAATGAGACAAAAATAACTTGTCTCATTCAATGTTCTTTAAAGACCAAAAGTGATTTGTCGCAATATGGGTTAAAGTAGTACAGAAGAACTAATAGTTTGTTACTAGTCTGCATGGTGATAGTGATATATGGAGGATAGATTAGAATTTGATTTATGAGTTGTTACTGAATACTAGACTAATTATTTCATTGATCCTGATCATCCTATTTCTCTTGCTTTTGGGCAACAAGGCTTCATCTATCAGTTTATTTTATGTTCTTTGGATCCTCTAAATTGTTGTACTCAGGTGACCGTTATGGCCCTTGGGCCTCTTGTTTAAATTCACCCCCAATTAGCTTGCATTTTATGTATGTACAAGTTATGGACAAGTCTTGACGACATTTACATGTAACTTACTGTTCTTGACAGAAATAAGATTTCGACATCAGCTCTGGCTCAAGCTGTTAACAAAGCCTATGAGTATTGACGCCAGTTTTGTAAACGTGTTATTAACAAATAGTTGTACTAATATGAAAGCTTTGATCCCTTACCTTTGATTACTTTAAAAAAAAAGCTTTCATGTATAAAGGAATTTTGATAAATAATTAAGGGAAGACTTCCAATTAATGTAAACATTAACATGGGAATCTGATGTCGCTTATTAAAACTAATTAAATCACACCCTCTTGCTATGTATTGATGACATTGATTTCATGAAACTGGTGATAAAAATCAAGATCTTGCTTTAATTAAGGTTCCGTCTTGACATTTTCTTACGACTTTGTAAGAATTTTCTAAACTTAATTCCTTCTTTCTTTTAACAAACAGCTGAACTTAATACAGAAACACCCAGTTTATAAGATGTTTTATACTCGATCATGAGATCTAGTTTGAACCAATCAGACAGCTGGGAATGATAAAAAAAATAATCATACATATTTTGTGCTATGACAAACTATTATTAAGTATTAGAAACATGATTTTTTAAGATTTTCTCATAAACTGATGTAAAAATAATAAAAGAAATTAATATAACCCTTTGATTTGGTACAATCCCTAGAAATATAGACCTTATAGAAGGTCTTAGAACTTTATTATCTTATAGAAAGCATATAGACGGAACACGAAGTCTGATGCCATTCTATTGTTGTTTCATAAACGATTGTTTCCAATATTAGAAACATCAGGTTTATAACTTTTTTAGGAGCTTAAAATAGAAACACCCAGTTTATAAGATGTTATAAGATAGCTGGGGAATTCAGAGAAAAATAATAATATACAGTTACACCTTAAGTAGCCAAATCATCGTATTAACCTCAGAAAACAGAAATAATTCTATGATATGCTTGATTAAAACTCTTTAAACTCTATACGAAAGGTTTTTATCCAAGACTTCTTATTTAAAACATTCATGAAAATGTATTAAAGTTTAGAGGTAAATACACTCATTTCCGAATTATTTGCCATGTGAATCACAACACTTTGATGTGGCTTATTAATTACTACCGGTTACATTCGAATGTAATTTGCTTGGAAATAACTAACAAGATTTAAATTGATCGATCGCTTTGAAAAAAAAAAATCCCGATTTTTCAAAGATCGCAATAATAACAAAGTTAAGCTAAAGAAGATGATTCTTTGAACATAATCAAACAAATCCGAATCTTAAATAATTAGCTTTCTATCCTTCTTAAAAGGGCTTCCTTTTTTAAAAAAAAGGATGTAGGGATTTCTTAACTGGAATTACTTTCATGTAAAAAAAAAAAAAATCAAGTTTTTCTTCTTTTTCAAATTAAGCAGATTCATTGATTTATATTGCACACCGAAGGTTACCTTATTTGAATTATTGATAAACGAACGACATATTTAACTGGATAATTAATTGTCTATCATTTTCATTCAACGCGACATAGAGTCTGTAGCATGATCGGGAATATCTGGTCAGGATATTTCGATTTGTGCATTTATTGGGTGAGTTTTATATTTTGATCTCAACAAGGAAATTTTTTATGTTCATCGATTTCTAGATCATTATATTTTTGTTAATATTATCATTTGAGAAACAATTTGGTTTTAAAGTAGATGCTTATGTGCTGAGCAGTATACTTTTTTTCTCTTTTACATAAGTTTGCACTGTTCCCTAATTTAGTAGCAAATCTTAATTTATCTTTGCACATGAGCAGAAAATGCTAATATTTTATGTAATTTTTTTTTTAACCTGACCGTTCATTATGCCATTCTATACGTACTCCCTGATAAAACTACAAAATGTACAAGTAAATAATTTGGTTTCAATGGAATTAAAATACTAGTACTTATTCTCTATTATGAATGTTTCCTTTTTGCTACTTTCTTAAATGGAAAGTCTCTTCACATCTTTAGTGAACAGAAGAACAATAAAAAGAATTATTTCCAAGACAAGTATCTGCTTAGAAAATATGAAACTAAAACCTAATGCTATCCCTAATGCATACCAAGTGTATTGATTAAATAACACAATCTACATGTATAATTTTTACTTCATAGCTAATAGTTATTTATGTACTTCTAATATCTATATTTGATTAAAGGAAATTTTAAGCTGGTTTACATTTTAAAGTAACATTTTTAATCGATTTAAAAAAAAAAAAGAAGATATGAATTCAAACAAACTTTTTTTAAATGAAATTTTTAATAGAAAAATCAACAGAGTAAAGGGGGGTTTAATCAGTTTTGTGTTAATTTGTGAAGAAAGCATACTTTTTACAGAGCTACGAATCTAAGATTCAATCTGATTCCCTACTAATTACTTCTCATTGTGGTCATTCTAATCTTCTTTGTAATAATACCCCCTCAAAAATATTATTATTAAAGCAAGACACAAATACATTACTATAAAATAATATTTTTGAATCAATTTACCTCTAAGAATTACTGTCCATACCTTGGCAGAATAAAGATATTTTTGCACAATGATTTATATTTGATCAAAGTCTTACATTAGCTAACTGAGACATTGATGGATCTTTTTAAATGCCTATTTGATGTGAACTTTAAGATCATATTCATCTAGTTAGTTATAATGAAGAATTACTGTTGATTCCAAACCGTCTGATTAGATTTTAACAGAATTATGTAACCCTTGTATTTTCTTGGTGTGTGTGTGTGAGGGTGTGCGTGTGTGTGTGAGTGAGGGTGGGTGTGTGTGTGGGTGTGCGCGGGGGGGGGGGGGTGTCATCAAATAGAGATTTGCAGGATTTGATATTTCTGCAGGATTTAGAAATGATATTCCTGCAGGATTCGGTTTTATATTCCTGCAGGATTTAGAATGTTATTCCTGCAGATTTGGAATGATATTCCTGCCGGATTTGGAATGATATGATATTCATGCAGGATTTAGAATGATATTCCTGCAGATGTCAAGCTCCGATTTGGTATCTATGACCCACTTTAAATAGAAATACTGCAGTACTCTATTTAATTTTGAGAGAGAAAAAAATCTCAGAAATTGCATATGTTTTAAAACCAATATAACCCTTTATTTGCTTTGAATGCGACAAAATTCTTTTAGTACCAAAACATTACTTAAATAGCAGTCATTACCTAGCTGAGATTCTCGATATATACATCTATTATATAGCTACCGTCTATGGTTGGCCGTTCTACTCACAATTAATTATTTTTACTCCACTAAAATTATTTTTACTGCAGTAAAAATAAAACACTGGCCATTGCTACTCACAATTAAATATTTTTACTCCAGTAAAATTATTTTTACTTCAGTAAAAATAGTTCACTCTTTTATTGGAGTAAAAATACAATGTGGCCATTTAAATCACAATTAATTAATTTTACTCATGTAAATATATTTTCACTCGAGTAAAAATATAACACTGGCCATTTCTACTCACAATTAAATATTTTCACTGAAGTAAAAATCAGCCAATCACATTCCATGTAAGAAATTTGGTGACTTATAGGTCAACGGGGAAATTCCCCGGGCTGCTTACACCTGACATTTAGAAACTTGGAGAGGGTTTGCGGACTCAGTATACGACATGACCTAGAATATTGTGCATTTACAAACATCCAAGATATTTCAATATGTTAATCTAGCTATAAATAAACATGAATTTATTTAATTTAATATTAATTTATTTAAGTTTATTTTTCATCTTTTTTCACATAATATATACATCAGAAAGTAATTAATATATAGATTTATATATTATTGTTCCAACATGTCTGTCTATAATACCTTCCCGGTATACAACTCATTCGAAGTTAACGTTACCTTGACTTAAAATAACATGGAATTTTCTAATATTTTGGAAACAAAAGACACATAAAGAGGATCATAAGTGGATACGTTGGAAAGAAGAAACACATTACAAAAAAAAAATGGATTCGTTGACTACGTATGCATGTATAAGATGCAGCTGTAATTCCCAAAACGAATAGTGTTCCACACCTTTCATGGACACAAAATATTGAAAACAGTAGAAAAAAATCTTGATACATAATTCTGCAAAGTGTCAAACAAATTAAAAGTATTTAAATTATGAAAAAAATTGACTTGATTACTGTGATATATACATGTATATGCAAACACAAGTAATGGAGAAATAGTATATAGAAAGTGTTTCTCGTGAAATTATAAACTGAATCATTGCACTGTTTGATAAAGTTTGTATGATAAACATGTATAGAGACAGTTCCACATATTTATATCATAACTTTGGTAACTCAATGATTATCCGAAATGCCAAGTAAATCTATTCATATTAGGTACTTTCCATTAAAGCTTTCAAAAATTACCAAATTTCTTACATTGAATGTGATTGGTTGATTTTTACTTCAGTAAAATATTTAATTGTGAGTAGAAATGGCCAGTGTTATATTTTTACTCGAGTGAAAATATATTTACATGAGTAAAATTAATTAATTGTGAGTTAAATGGCCACATTGTATTTTTACTCCAATAAAGGAGTGAACTATTTTTACTGAAGTAAAAATAATTTTACTGGAGTAAAAATAATTTTACTGGAGTAAAAATAATTTTACTGGAGTAAAAATATTTAATTGTGAGTAGCAATGGCCAGTGTTTTATTTTTACTGCAGTGAAAATAATTTTAGTGGAGTAAAAATAAATAATTGTGAGTAGAACGGCCAACCATAACCGTCACTTACTTCCTTGAAAAATTAACTTATTAGGTAAATGATGAACACCAAAGAACGATGTTATTGTTAACCTGGCTTTGTATCCCCCAATCGGTCTAAAATGAATGGACATCTTAATTTCAGTAAATGATAGCTTTGTTTCATTGTTGACATAGAATTAGACAAAGTCTTTCCATTGTCCCGCGTTTAACTTATTCAGTAAACACAAATGATACAGCTAACGAGAAAGAAAAAAAGGTGTAGGCAAATCAATTAAATTCTTTATTATTAAAATATATGAATCAATCAGAAGTCCTCAATTTTCTATACTGTTTGTAACAGCTGTGATTTTTCCTGGTCAATAAAAACACATTATATAATATTGAATATTTGACTATGTTTGTTACTTATCTGGATTAATGACCCTCTATACACTAATGAAAAGTGGGGATTTTTTTTGGGGGGGGGGGGCTCTGGGAAAATTATATCATATAAAGGTATGGAGTTTATCTATTTGATTTTCAACATAGGGTACCTACCATATATCCCTAGAAAAAATATTCAAATACAATGAAGTGTTGGTGAACTGAAATCACTATTGCTTATTTAAATGGAAAAACTACATGCAAAAAAAAGAGTTCAGTCAATTCAACCAGGCCAAATGAATTGTTTAAAATGTCTGATTTGATTACAAATTGAATAATAAACTTGATTTAAATTCATTTTATTTTAGATCTAAGGGCAGATCACTGTAAATGAATAAAGAACTCTTTAGTGTGCAGTGTATAGACGGTTCTTAAGTCGCATCTACATTTTTGAAACATTTCAAGTTTTTCTCCTATTTTTATCACTTTTTAAGTTAATTCAAATTTAATTCTAAATATAATTACTTCTCAGTGGATTTGATTTTTGATAAAATAAAATATATCTATATGGCAAATGGGTTTATAAGATGCTCAAATATGCCAAACAATACTAGATTTCTTTAGTGATTGGCGTATTTTTTTTTATTTGTTTTATCTTTTTATATGTTGCTCTTTATATTTCAAAAATTTATGGTCAAAATTCCCCCCCCCCCAAAAAAAATGTTATAATAAACATTAGTTACTGTATTGAAACGGAGTATATTAGAAAACTAATAAAAGAAAACTCATTTATGATTGGAAAGAGTTTTGATTGAAAAGTTTTTTTCTAAATATTGTGAAAGATGGTCTTTAAATAGCAATAGTATATAGATTAAATAGTGATCTAATACTAAATTGATATATGTGTTCCTTTTTTTAATGTTCAAATTATTCATGATAACTTATCTTCTTAACAATGATTTCAAATTTTAAAAAGATGTTTGAAAGAAAAAAATACCAGTAATTGCCAGGCAAACTCTCTATCTTATAAACCAATATTAATGCATAATATACAAATATTTTCACATGAATAATAATACATGCCAAATAAAGCGATACATGTGTATATGTTGTCTTTATTCCACAATTGACACGTAAGCAAAATGACTAGACTAAAAGCTCTCAGTTTTACTCTGTTGGCAAAGTAATCCCTAGGGGAAGAAGCAATGAAATAGTTCCCTATAGTGGTAAACTATGAAAGCTTTTTTAAAAAACCGCTGTCTTTGAGAATAAAAGCATGGATTTTTAAGCAGTTGTTCGTATTAGCACTGAATGGCACTCGCTGTAATAAGTCAGAACCCTCGGCAGTGGTTAATACGAAGTTGTCATTGAAATGTGTTATTGACGTTTTCTGCCGAAAGCAGTGGAGTAATTATAAGAAAGAAGGGGAGCGGTAAAAGGGGTGTTCGAGGGGCCAAACGTGAATCTACAAGGCAATCTACAAGAAAAATTAAGGAACCCGGTGATTACTGCGTCGTCAATGCTAGATGTCTTTATCGCATTTCCTTTAATGAACTAAAAGATGAAGGGTCGTTACAAGCTGAATTAGATACAGAGTTCTGGTTAAGGTAAGGAAACTTCCTTGGGTTTAAGAGTTTATTATAAAATGAAATAATGCACTTTGATTCTAATGCAGACCGATAATTACTTTTTTGAATATTTTTATGATTGAACGGCCTTTAAATTTATACATTAGACACAAATATATATAAAAGAGTGCATTATATATATATATATATATATATATATATATATATATATATATATATATATATATATATATATATATATATATATATATATATATATATATATATATATATATATATATATATCATGATAAGAACAATTTGTACCCACAGATGCACATAATAAGGGAAAATGACAGCCAGTATTGATTTCATGGTTGAGCCTGAAAAATATTCATCTCATATACGATATTCTCATGCGATACCATATAATTTACGGTTAGAAATCTGTTTAGAAATTTCTTTTCTCTTACACGCAAAACATAGAAAATTTCATTATTGGCAATTAATATGAAGCTGAATTTAAATATGATAGTTAAAAATGCTTTCATGGAAGTTGCTATGATAAACATTCATCCTATATATATATTTTTCCCCTAGTTCTTTTAAAATGATATCAATATATTTTATAAACTGTCAAAATGTTTGTATGGCTGAAAAAAGAAAAAAAATGTAGCTTAGTCATCCCCTCCCCCTTTATAATAAAACAAAAATAAATACTGTTAGGTAAAATATATTCTGCTCACTTGTATAATTATGAGGGTTTGTTATTCCATATAAGCTAGTGAGTGTATACACTGTTTACACATGTATCTTTGATTTTTTGAAGGGTACATTTCTGTGTAATAATGCTCAAGTAGCTTATTAATGTCGTTAAGGTGAGGCAGGATCCAGAAATGTTTCAAATATCCAGTTTAAGAAAATGTAGCCAAAATTTTTCCTCAGAGGGAAGAAAACGTATTCAGTTTATGTACTTCTAAAATTTTTCAAGCATAAAGCCCAAGTCTAGCCATTTTTAAAGTAGGATACTTTCATATTTATAAATTTATTAAACAAAGGGGAAAAAGCAATAAAATTTGCTATACTTTTAAATATACCTTTTGAAATATTAGCATCCTCCCCTGTTCCTTGTCAATTTATATTTCATGATTAAACAAGCTAATTGGATACTCTCAGAATTTCAGAAGAATTTTATTGAACTTATCTGCATAGTTGCTAATTTCGGAGCATTTTAAGTAATTTTTAAAAAAATATTTTTAGAGGATCTGAAAGAAATATCATTATATGATAAATGTAACTCATTCATGACAAAGAACAATTTGGGAAAAATTGGTTCATTATCACAGTTTATAATATCTTCACAACACACGCCTTTGAGATGCAGTATTTGTAATTGGTTGATCCATCAGATGTCTCTGTTCGCTATCCTCGCTATATCTTCACATTTTCATGAAATGAAAATTTTCAATGAAGGAATTTGGAAACAGTTAATCGAACAGTCATCGTATCCTTGCAGTATTCGACAATGTATCAATAATATATCGATTAAGTATATACATGTAGAAAAAGATAATAATTTTCTGTTGTTGGTGGGAGAAATCTAATATAATAATATTTGTGGTGCGTAATAAACTTTGAAGACGAAAGGTCATTAATGCCAGTAGAATTTTACCTAATCCTTATTTCCATATACCGGGGTACCAAGACAAGTTTCTTCTTTTGTTTAATTACTTTCCTTAGGCATTTAAATATGATGCTTCTAAGCAATAAAGTTCTTAATTAAAGTAATACCAATATTGGGATTTTTAGCTTGGAGCCTCAATATAATTTGAAAGAAACATCTTGTTAATTAACAATCCCTTCTCATCTAATTAACAGAGAGAATGGTAATTATAAGAACAAAGTATGCTGGGTCGCTTTTTTCATCAGTGAAGGTGTCAATATAATAAGTGTAAAATGAAATTAAAAAAAACGAACATAAGTCCAGCAGATATCAAATGATCCATGGAAACGAAGTGGTGTGGAAGGAATGCTGAGAGTAATGATTTTGATGCTAAAAGTTCATAACATGGTCATCATAAAGAATGTATTGTTTTGAATGATTTAACAAAGTTAAATTTAGTAGGTTTATTCTGAATCTTTGGCCAGAAGCAAACATAAGAATCGAACAGATCTTGGAGAAAATAACCAGAATAGTAAGTTAACCTTTAACAGGATTGATTTTTCTTTTTCTTATTTCCGATTTTCTTTCAGATCAATGTTAGGATTTTGATCATAATTTTACTCGATTCATTTGAATGAATTCATTGATGTTAAATGAATTGTAAGAATTGATATTTTTCCCTTTATTTTCCAAAGTACAATGTACAGAAAGTGATTATATAGGAAATAATATACAGAGGTTTTTGTTTTCATTTAAAAGCAAAAAAACCAATCGTTCATTAAGAGATGAGCTTACTGAGACACAGGGTGTAGCTTGGTGCCGAATATACTTCTATTCTCTCATTTCTCTATCGATTATAATCTTGTATGAATGGATATGATATGATCCCTTTGGAGGATAAATGTGAGGAAATTAATCCTTTATTGTATAATTCAATAAGAATATCACTCTTGTAATGAATGTATAGATTTTTTTAGAAGTCATTGTTCAATTTCTCTAAGGAAATTTTCACATCTGCTCACTTGATTTTTCGATTTAATGAGAATTCAGCATAAAATATCGTGAAAATCACTCTAACTCATAGGGCCATTTATCTAGAATTGCTCGAATTTCTCTCTCTCTCTCTCTCTCTTAGATTAAGGCTCACATCCACCTGTGGTTTATAATATAAATAATATTTTATTCACCAGAATTTTTCTTTACATATATTGCATGCAATATTATCAAGCTTCACACTGAGCTCTTGTTGAACAAGGTAAATAATTTTATTCACAAGAATTTTTTAAACATATATCAATATTTTCATCAGGCCAAATTACCTAAGATTCAAAGCATTTGTTATAAAATTATCCCTTAACGTTTTATATTACACATCATTAATCAATAGAGCTTATTCCAAACATTCAGATTCGTTAACAGTAAAAATACCCTTTTATTAGTCTTTTTTAAGCCGTGATTCCATTCGTTTTGATTAGCAATGGTAGAAAATACTTTGATAATTATTGGTGGGTGACAATTCAGTTCTCTTTTTTTAAGGTCTGAAATTTGAAATTCTCTTAAAATGCCTTCTTCAAAAGCGATTGTCTCGTCCCCTCGTTTGTGATGTCTTAATTGTGCATTTTCTCTCTCGCAGTATTTTACTCTTCAGTTTGCTGTAAAAATTTCGCAACTTTTTGCAATGATATAGACAGGCAAAATGTTTTGTGGCTATTTCTATGTTATAATTATTTATTTATTTATTTATTTTTGGTAAATGTTGATCTTCAGTAGGTGTAACCATGATAGGCTTTCATTTTCGTAATGAAATCCTTTATTGCGATTCTTCAGCCACCATTTTTGGTATGTTTATATCAGAGATCTGGAAGTCGTCAATCTTCATAATCAGCTTGTACAAGGTTCTTAATATCACAAGGATCTAAAATTTATTTTTATTGATTTTCTGTTGATGTTTGTCCATTCTTGTTATACAGCATAACACCCTAACTCACTGATTGTACCGCCCTGTTGAAATAGTAGATTACACTTATTTAATAGCCTACATAACATTACTGCATTGCCTTACTCAATATACTTGTATCTCATTTGGATTAATTAATTTCTTTTCAGATAACATGGAACAACCACATGTAACTAATACATTTAGAATTCTCGTCAATCCCGAGTAGATGACAGAGTAATGGAGGATAATGTACAAAGAGTTAAATTTAACATCAGAGGCAGGACATTCGAAACTTTTGCTTCAACAATAAATAATATTTCGAATTCGAAACTTGCAAAACTGACACGTGATCACACATCATATGACACAGAGAAACAGGAATATTTCTTTGACAGAGATCCCGAACTCTTTAATGTGATCTTGAATCTTTTGGTAACTGGGAACTTACATGTCCCGAAGCATATCTGTGGAGCATTGCTACGAGACGAGTTGAGTTTTTGGGAGATCGAGACTGGAAACGTCAGAGAGTGTTGCTGGAGGCAGTATTTCCAACACGAGGATGATATGGCAGTTTTAAACGATCTGATTCAACACGAGGATTTGAAAAATTCTTGGACAGAGTGCGAGACAGTTAAGGAGAGAGTTTGGCTAATCTTAAATAATCCCGGATCTTCAAAACTCGCAAAGGTACCTTTTCAAATACTGTAGAATTTGCAATTTATATTAGTATTACTTTAATATCGTGAAATGACTCGTAGACGTCAAAATTCGCGAGTGAACCGTTGATCAAGAGATTTTACAAGTATTTCGGTAGCGAGTTATCTTATTTTTCGAGAGGCGCTTCTCGCAAAATAAGGCAACGATTAATATTCCTCGAGTATATATATCTAGGATTCTACAAAACAAATCTATTTTAGGCAATTTATTTCATTCGAAACACTTCTTATATTTTCAAGTATATCACATAAATTTCTGACTAAAAATCTACCAGAGTATTTTAATACAGTTTTAAAAATACCAGGTTTATTAGTTCACAAGCTACAGATAATATTTTTTGATAAATTAAAATCTGTTTTATCAAATATAGATTCTTGAATGTTCAATTTTATAATAGTTCATACCCCCCCCCAAAAAAAAAAAATACCAGCGATAATGTAAATCTACAGTACTAGTTAGTTAAACTGTGACAATGCTACTACAGAGAACTATATCATAGGCTATTTAGTTGTTCGACTATATCAGATCAAGAAAAAAATATGGAGGATATTCAATGTTGTGTTGTTGGATATGGAATTTATTTCATGAGTGGGACAGAATTCTTTGATATTTTCATGAGTGCGAAGCTCGAGTGAAAATATAAAAAGAAGAAGCAATGTCTCACAAATACTAGTAAATCCCATATCCAACTACAAAATATTGAATTTCTGTTTATTACATATATATTTGAGTATTCGATCCTTTCCCATACCATGTGTTCTACTTCAAAATGTCCTGTCAAAAACTGTAAAACCTGTGACATTTGATAACTAGCTCTTCGTTTTCTAGTAATCTTACTGGACAGAGTTTCTATACCAAAATTTGGGAAAATCTGAATTGCAAATCTTCTTACGTTGTCGACGGAATAGAATGTACCATTTGTGTGTTTATTTATGTTGGTGAAACCAACGGTTCACTTAATTTGTGTGCTTATTTATGTTGGTGAAACCAACGGTTCACTTAATAAAAGAATATCGTGGCATAGATTTCAGATTAACAACAGGGACCAGGAGCTTTTATACAAGCATTTTAATTTACCTGGCCATTCTATTGTGTCAGTAAAAGTTAGAATTCTAGAAAAAAATTACCATCATACTAATAGCCTATCACTGAGTACACCTTTCCGTAGACAACGAGAAGAATACTCAGGCCCGTAGGAAGCAATTTCAGTTGGGGGGGGGGGGGGGCACAGTCATACATTATTTAGTTGGCACTACCAAAAATTTCCTGACAAGCAAAAAAAAAAAAAAGGTCATCAGGCGTTTTTATTGAGGGGGCACAAACATATAGTATCCGCGACACTTGGCAAGGATGAGCCAGGGAACCAGGCTACTTTCATTCACTGCTACCTTATGTAAATAAAAAATTAGGCCTTCATCACATTCGTACCAAACTTTTCTCTGTCCCTTTTTAAGTTTTGAATATTCTATTTGTAAAAGTCAAGGAAAGTCCATATTTGGATTCCTCCACACCAGAATACAGGCTCGGATCTGTGGTTATGGAGATTGCAAATCATAGACTTTTTTAACCGCCATGTTTTACGAAAGAAAATACAGCTAAATCTACCTGTTTTTTCCTTAATCTTCAATATGCCTACAAAGGAATTGACGCGGTTAATATAACTAATATTCTTAATCACAAAAGGGGTCCGGTCTAATTGAAGACTACAACCTGTATTTCCTATAAATATACCTCGACTTTTTAATTACAAGAAAACTTAACAGAGCCTGAATATTGAGCATCTGAAACATAATCCTCCATCGTGTTCATGTTCTTCTTCACCCTACAACAATAGTCCTGCTGGACACGTCATTGCTGGTGACGTAAATATAGTTAATAATGAGGACCTTAAATCACTTATTTTAAAAGGGCCAAAATTTAGGGGCCCCGATCTTTCAACTGGAATCATAATTTTATAAATATTACAAATTCTGTGGAAGATTACGCCAGGCGATGGGCCAGACATGAAAAAGAATACCTTGACACTTTGTCAGAATGGATTAAATGTATCAGATATATGTTAAAATCTCGCATTAAGCGATTGAGGGGCAATATGAAAACCATCTATCCTTCTGTGTTCAATAATTCAGAGGTGAAAAAAGAATTAGACTACACGAAAGTATGTACTGGTCCCAGCTGAGAAAGCAGGTAACAACATTGTCTTTGTTTGTAAGGCTCATTATTTTAATTGTATTTTAGAAGAACTGGGATTTAATTCTACAAGTGGTAATCCAACTTAATTATACCTAAGGAGGAAATTCTTCAAAATCCTATGTCAGTTTTGAATATTTTTAATATTCACAACAACCAAATTGAATTTGAATTACCATATTTATATTTGATTCCGAAACTTCATAAAACTTCTTACAAACAAAGATACATAGCGGGTTCCAGTAAATGTTCTACCAAGCCTCTTTCTTTACTCGGTGTGTTCCCCGAACGGCTACTCGCCAAAAAAAACAAGTAATTATCACACTCAATTAAGGGGCCCTCTAAGGGGTACAGGTAGACTTACCTGTGTTTACCTGGATTAGCAATATTTGATAAATCAGATTAAAATCCATTCAATTCAAAGACTTTTTTTAATTTTCAGAATTCTACTATATAAAAGGAAAAAAAAAATAGATAAAATTAAGATAAATCAGATAAATTCATTCAATTTCATTTTAATTTAGAGATTTTTTTTAATTTTCAAAACTCTAACGTGTAAAAGAAAAAAAATGCACAAAATTAAGATCCTTTGTATGATTGTACTTAAAATAAAAAAAAAAAATTGTACCTTTAATATTATTTTTTCCAAATTATTCAATAGTATTGATGGAAAATTTACATATAATTATTTATAATTATATTTTTAAAAAAAATCATAAATTATTTTTTCATAAAATTAATACACACACATAAATTATCTATAAATTTCTCTATCCGAGAAGTGTTTCCGGACATCACAACCAAGGGATGTTTTTTTCACTTCACCCAGGCTATTTGGCGAAAAGCTCAACAGACAGGACTACAGATCCCCTACAAAGATGACGACAACGTAAAGACCTTGGTTAGAAGAGCAGCAGTTCTTCCCCTTGTTCCCCTGGACTGTATTGAAAACGTTTGGTTCAGAGCCCTGGAAGACAGAGATGAAGCTGACCTCACACAAGCTACAGCATCCTTCACAGACTATGTAACAGAACAGTGGGTTAACGGTAACAGACTTTTATGGAATCATTTTGGAATAGAGGGACCACGGACCAACAACAGCCTTGAAGGATGGCACAGCACGCACATCCCAACATCTTCATCGTCGTAAAGATGTTCAAAGATATACAGAATGCTAAACAAATTCAAAAGATTCAGAGGGAAGCCGGCGGGACCATTAGACCTCCAGCAAAAAAGTATGCAACTATAAAGAGAAGATTGCAGTTACTGAAAGAAAGGTACCAGGATGGCATCATTGACCTTATGGCGTACGCAGACTCTGCATCTGAACTACTTCACCTAGGATAGTGATCCCTTAGTTGTGACTAAATAAATTGTAAATATTGTAAATTTGTGTGGTGTGAAAGTGAAACAGTGCTTTTTTACTTATTATGAAATATGAAGTTTGTTAAATAGTGCTGTTAAACAATAGAACTTCAAGACAATTTAAAGTAAAAAATCTGTTTAATTCTTAATTTTACTATGTTTTGTGCTTGTAAAATAATTTATTTAAAAAATTGTACACAATATATATATATCTAAACTTCTGCTAAAATAAAAAAAAAACTTCATTACAAATCCATTTTATTTTATTTTGTTTAAAGTAACTTAAATTCTGGCAGATTATTCATACAGGTAAGTCTACCTGTACCCCTTAGAGGGCCCATTAATTGAGTGTGATAATTACTTGTTGTTTTTGGCGAGTAGCTGTTCGGGGAATAAGCCCTTCACTCCTCACTAAAATATTAACATCAGTGAAGGAGACACTTCAGGGGTACTGTGCAACAATATATTTGAGAAGTGATGTAAATCAGATGTGGATACTTAAAGATTCCAAGGAACTTTTAGAAAATTTGAAATCACAAAATTTTTCCAAAATCAATAACATAAAAATTTACAACTTTTCAACTCTTTATACAACCTTTCCCCATGAAAAATTAAAGTCCAGGCTTTTTGACATCATTAACAGCTGCTTTTTCAATAAAAATGGCACTCGTTAATTTACTTACCTTGTCATTGGTAATTTGCAAATTAAATTATTTTGTTAAAAAACATTCTGATTGTACACACAAGATGCTTGAGTTTCTGTTTGACAATATCTATGTGTTTTTTGGAGATCAGGTCTTCCATCAATGTGTTGGAATCCTCATGGGTACTAATTATGCCCCTTATTAGCAAACCTATTTTTGTAATCATATAAAGCAGAATTTATTTACTTTTCAATCGTCAACTTCCCTTACTTATGCAGCAATATACCCTCAGCACCTGCATATGAGATTTATATTTCGCAGTTGATTCGATACGCAAGAGCATGCACTTCGTATGAACAACTTTTAAAACGAGGTAAAATATTGACAAGTTGATGAAACAAGAATATCAACAGTCTCGTTTAAAGTCATCATTTCGTAAGTTCTATGGTCGAAACAATGACCTTGTTAGCAATACAATCTATCATTAAGTCATATGCTGACTGACGTTTTCCAAACTTATTGTTAGGTCATTATTTACACACTGAATTGCCGACGGATTTTTCCGTTATTTACCGATGATGACAAGGAGCACACGCGGGTGTAACCGGTCGGCAGGGGATGCTCTCTCCTCCATGGCACCTGATCCCACTTTTGATGTTGTTGGAGGTCCGTGTTTGCTCTGCTCCCGATTTGTATTGTTTTAATGGACTTTGAGTTTGAATACTCTTCGTTATCTCGATATTTCATCTTGTTAGGTTTTCCTTTTGCCACTATCATTTTTTTAAGTGTCGTAGGCTGTGTTGTCATGGTGAGTTGCTGTGAGCTAAGCGATGGGACATTGAAAACTGTAGAAATAATATTAACAAGAATTTGCAGAAACTGGTAATTTTAATAAGTGTGAGGATGGTTTATTTACTCTCACTATTTTATAACGGAGTATTTTCTTTATAACATATATATTAGTGAAGAGAGTGAATATCTCGAGTTTTGCCGCACTTCTGATAGTTTTCACTGGAAAAATATCACTTTGATATTTTTCACTGTAAATAATTTCACTTTCAAATATATCACTTTTATTCAGTGAATAAATTACAGTATTTCACTTTTGAAAATGTAATAAATTGAATCATGCTTTGAATGACTTACGCGCAAAACTTTCTAAAGAGAAAGGTATCTAAAGGTAACGGTTGATTAGACAGGCAGCCTCATCGAACGATGCCGGAAATAATCGCGGGCCACCATGTTGGTTACCACCTGACACCAAATCATAGACATTATTTCTTAAATATAGAATCACTTTGGTATATGGACATATGCACTCTTATTTATTTAAATTATAGTTACTGGGGTAACCAGTCTGGTTCATAAAAAAAATAAATCCATAGAAAAATGTTCTCAATATCAAAGTTACACATTGGCGACAAAAAGGAATTCATGATTTATAAAAATATATATATTTTTTTAAATATTTATTTTTCAACAAGAAATACCAGGATAATACAGTTGAATATTACGTTTTATAGATTGATTTTGACAATATTATTCAGAGTGGAAGTTTCTCTCTTTGCAGACCTGGTACTGCCTATACCTATGTGTGGTGTTTCTGAGTATCGTGATCTTCTGTATTTGGAACATTCAGGATCTCCGTACAGACTTGTATGTATCTGAAATCATCACACATCACTACCCTGACATACACCTCTCCGGGAACGACAAACTGACCACTTTAATCCTCACTGACCCTGTTCCAGCTCTATTCGCGTTGGAAACCGGGTGTCTGTTATTTTTCATGGTTGAATGGAGCGTAGGGTTCTTTGTATGTCCCAATAAAAGAGAGTACCTGTCGTCATGGACCCACATTGTCAGCTTTGTTCTTGTATTTGCGATGTTAATGAATTTTGTTATGGAGTTTTTCAAGTCAATCCTTGCGGAAAATGAAGTCGCCCGATGGTTCTATTTTATTTTTAAAGCCATAAGCATGGTTCGATTGCTCCTCTTCATTCGCCTCGCCCGTCGTTTTAGCGCATTAAGAGTTCTTCTCCTTGCCATAAAACACAGTCTCTTGGAACTGTTGTTGATGGCTATCACGTTTTGTATTGGAATGTTATTCTTTGCTACGTTGATATACTACGCTGAGATTACAAATACCAATTCATTCTCGAGCATTTTCATTTCAATGTGGTGGGCTATTATCACCATGACAACTGTTGGCTATGGAGATGTATATCCCACTTCCATTGCGGGTTATATTGTCGGAGTGTTATGCGCGTTATCTGGCCTTTTGTTATTAGCCATGCCAGTAGCAATCATCGCATCTAACTTTTCCGAATATTATAGTCAAAACAGTTTTCATCAACGATTTCTAAAACTCCAAAAAGAAAAAAAGACCACGGATATTAGTCAAATAAATAAAGTTCACCCGCATAAGAATACAAAAATTGAAGATGTAAATTCAAATAACCATTGAGTGTTTGTGTTGCTGGTGTAATATATGTATGTAATGTTGTCTTTTTTAAAAGTTAAAAAAAGTTTATGTTTGTGTAATATTTGCATTTTAATCATGTTATTACTATATATGGACAATAAATATGAATTTACTAACGATAAAAAGTCATGAAATTTCGGAAGACGAAGTATCCCTATGGATTTTAAAATCTGCAGTTGTAATAAAGAAAAAGAAAAATTAATTTTTGTCTATTTTGTCAGAACTATACGTATATTTGTATTTATCGGCGTTATTTTGTGTATTCCTTCTTACTTTGGGGAGGGGGGGGGGGGGAATTAGTTCAAAGTGCACTCTTGACACAGAGTGCCCATATACAATTTTCTAAATGTGAACTTGATCTTGCCAATATAATTTGCTTAAAAAAACCTCTGGTAGTAAGTAATCTTTGAGTGAAATATCTAGAGACATCCAATGTTTCTCCATTAGAGCGTTACGGACCTAACATGAATTCTTTCTCTCTTTCTTTTTTTTTATACTATCGACCTTTAACTCGCCAGAATGAGGTTCAAGGTTATGACATACCCTCAGCTCAAAGTATTTTTGTTGGAAGTACATGTATCATCTTCCAATACCTATCCCTGAGAGGTTATATGAACTGATAACAAATTTTGTACATTGTTTCTGCTAGTGACTTTGAACTTACAGAATGACCTTGGGTAAGGTCATGACACATATTCAGGACATAGGTAATATTTGTGTGAAAAATGAACTTCCAATGTTTTCCCATTAGAAAGGATGACTGCACTTAAGGACATGCGAAAATTGCGACAAAATAAACTTTCAAAACAAGCATTTTTCTTTTAATTGCACAAATGGTCAACATCTAATCTACAACTTTATGTAATTAAATTAAATAAAAGTACGTATTTACGAAGTACGAAGCTGTTTTCTAAGGCGGGGGTCATCACAATTCCTTGAATCTCCGTACGATAATGAGGACGCCCACCTTTTCACTGACTTTATACATAGTCAGCGCATGTTTGTCTATTGTTCTCCGTTTAACAGTAGTTGTATATTTGCATTAACAATGTTGTGTCAAAAGGAGATTAATAGACAAACATGCGCTCATGGTTTAAACGAGAAAAAACTGCTTCTTCTTACATCGCTCTCTCTATTGTAACCAAGGGCTGTGACATGTTGAATATTATAATTCACCACGTGATTTCTTACCTCAGGTAACTCTGTGAATATTAAATTCCGTCACGTGACTTGTAAAGTAGTATGTTTTGTGCTAACTAGGACAAAGTGCTCGAACACGTTAAATTGTTAGGCATTGATTTAAAAGATACTTTACTTACATGGACGTCGCTCATATTGTTAATTTCGTTTTTGAAACCTCTGAAAATAGTGTTCTTGTGCCATACAGAATAAAGAGGGAATGAGAAGGAATGGGAAAGAGTGATCTCGTATTTTTTAAATACATGTCATTGTTATTTATCTAGTCTAATTTTAGAGCCATTCTTACAATGTTAGCTCCACCTCTCATGCATACCTAATGTTTAATCAAGGGCAGGTAAGTGTAAATTCTCTACACTTGGAAAGAGTAAGGACAGAAAACATAGAATCATTTTATTGTATAACAGTCTAAGATCATTGTAATATTTAAATTCGGCTCGAAATTGACAGGATTCTTTCATAAATATATGAAAATGAAATAAGAGTTTGATATAAAAGCAACAGAAGCGACCGAAAAAGACCCAAAAACCGGCGTTAAGTGCAGTCATCCTTTACAGACCAGACATGAATTTAATACTTTTTCCGTCAGTGACCTTGACCAGCCAAAACTTTCTTGGATTAAGATCATGACACACCCTTAGGTCATAGACAATATTTGTGTCAAGTATCAACTTCCAATTAGCCTCCATGAGAGAGTTATGGACAACACACAAATGATACACTTTTTCTGTCGGTGGCCTTGAACTACCTTTAATGTCTTGGGTCAGGGTCAGTAATTACTCTCAGGTCATAAGCAAGCGTGGTGAAAAGTCTCATATTCTCAATTAGAAGCTATGGTCAACACAGGAATTTAACATTTTTATGAAAGTAATCCTGAACTTGATCAAATGGCCTTGGCTTCTGTATACCTTGAATCCTATTAACACCCCCTACTTCTTTTGCGGGAGTATAAATATTTGAGCATTTCTACGATATGTTAAAAACATAAATTTCAATGCTCATGAAAACAACCCACCATCTGATAAAACAGGCCGTAGGAAGCAATTTCAGATTGGAGTAGGGGGAGCGGCTACCAAACATTTTCAGTTTGGGATTGAGGGCACAACGAAAGAAAAATTCCTTGACAACAAGAAAAAATCATCAAACCCCCGTGCCCCCCCCCCCCCCCACACACACTTCCTATGGACCTGAAAGAAAGAAGATCTGTTGCCAACTTTGAACTGATAATTCATGTTGTCATGCTAAAATAGCTCTGTTTTTCGCTCGTTTTTATTGTTTTTATCAAGTACATAAACTTCCATTGAAAGGAGTTAACAACATGTTTGGATACCAAGATTTTTATTCCGTAGTTTTAACATGGGTCATCTACAAAGTACCGATATTTAGTTTCAAAACTTGCTCTGATGAAAAAAAAAATCTTAAAAAATGGAAACATTTATTGTAACATTTTATGAATTTCATAAGAGGACTGTTTGAATGTGATCTAAATTTTTTTTTTGTCCGACTCGTGCTCGGAAAAACATCTCCTTATTCTAAACCGTTCCTGGATGAGAGGATTTTTAGTTTTTTCATAGAAGAATCATTACAAGAGTCAAGCGCCAAAGTTTTACTTGAATGATGCCCCGTACATCCCACAAGATCTGACCACCGTTTTTGACAACTTGAAACTCATTGGAAGTTTAAATTCTAAAGGAAGAAACCAGGACGCACATGTGCCTTTTCTGACTGTTGTGGAATGAATTTCTGCAGCAGTGTTAAAGAGCTGGTATGAAGAGCAGTTTCTTTCCTGGAGCAAAATTCCCCAGATGCTGTAATTGACGTCGTATTGCCAGAAACAACCCTCGTCTTTGAACGATATTTGAGTACCGTAGAGGGCCGTTAACACTGGATACAAATATAATAATTGATAACGTTTCCAGCCTACTGAAGAGCGCAAAGAACGTGACTTGCATTGAAATAAGGTACAATCTGATATCTTAGATTCCAACATATCATTTGCACGAGATCCTTCGTGTGCTATATAATGTCTTCTACGAGGCATCAGTAAATGTAGATATGTAGAATTACTCAAACGTTGGGGATCAAAACGATAACAAAAACATAAATTATAGAAGGTATCATGTTGGACTCCATTTACAATGTAAGACTGATTATATTAGTCATTTAAGAAATGAATTTAATTGTTGAGAATTCATGAGGACATGAACTTCGACACTTCACGTCGGCATATTTCATGAAGCGCGTTAACTCTTCATGATAAACATGCAAACGTGAAGCGTTATAGTTCATGTACCTCATGAATTCTCAACAATTAAATTTATATCCTTTACTTAATTATTTTTCTGATGACTTGTCACATATTTTTGTCATTCAACGATCATTCTTGAAAAAAAAAGTTTGCACTATTTTTTGGCTTTAAATGCATCACAATGAAAATATTCTTACTCATCCCACGGTAGTTCATGAGAATATCGTGTACTTTTTCTAATTTGCAAAGAATTTTAAGGACATGTATTTGGAAATGTAAATATACAATTATGTTTTGTGATGATCATTTAATCCCAGCATCTATACAGTCAAGAGGCATTCTCGACGTGATTGTAAAAGTAATCAAATCAGATAAGAGCTCGTTTGATAAAATGAGTAAGAATGTCTATGATCAGTATTGTATCTGACATGTTCTGGATGTGAGTATAGCATAAAGGTTTTGGAACAATTACTTTGTTAAATGACAAAATATCGTGCATTGACAAAGCTTGACAAGATATCGCATCCTTTGGTGCATATTACTATTTATGTTTTTGGATCTCGAATTTGTCCTTAATTCTCTGGAAGAATAATCAGGTTAAGGTTTTAGAGCATCTTTATCTAGATGGCTCCGCTGACATTCAAGTTTAAAGTAATTGAATATCTAAACTAAAAATCTCAAAGTACAGAGAGCTTGCTTTATCCATTTTTGCACACTGGTATTTTGTTCTAACAGGCAAAATATTTCCCCCCTAAATCTATCTGGATTTTGTTTATAAATAGAGTGAAATTTACAAAGAACCACTATTTGATAGTTTTTCAACGTACTTCTTATATATGAGTGTTTGGTTAGGCATATGTTATTGTATAAAGTCAATTGATCCTGTTTCCTGTGCACCGTGTAGATACTCTTTATCCAAAGGTGAATAATCATTTGTCTTAAGCATAAGTGTTTTAGCGATAATCAAATAATCAAGAATTAACAGTTTAGACATCTTTAATTACCAATAACACATTTATTATCGAAACAGGGTTATCATCAAATATTTCTGCTCAATTCTATGGTTTCAATTGATATAAAATGTTTTATTTTAATGAAAAATGTAGTTGTCATTGTGTAAGCTCAGACAATTTTTATTTAAGCAATAGAATGCTTTCTTTGGTTGTTAGTATGGGAATGTAATGTTGCAGAGCTCTGTTGTAAGGGGAAAAAGTGCCTAACGTTATTTTTTCTGCAAAAGCTGCAACTAAAATCCCCATACTAACCCAAAAAAATAAAGTAAAAGAAAGAAAAATATTTTATTGTGTATATTTATATCTCTTTAAATAATCATCTATTTGTGGTTGTGTTAGAAAGTGCCAGAGGGATAAAACGTACGCTCAACTAGGACCTAAGGTCACCAACTCATTCACAACTATCAAACCTGTTTACTCCGCTACAAAATATAGTGCATTGCAACAGCAAAGTGAAAGTAAAATAAATTGCACTACTCGGACACCTTTACAAATGTAATACAACGGGGAAATTAGACGTTATTTCTTTACTATTTCGGTAAAATAATTCTTTAATGATAACATGTATAAAATCATGAGTAAAGTATTTTTAAAAATTGCTTTGCTAATATGTTTCAATTTCATTTTCATTTCTCATCTGATAATTAAATTCTGACTTAAAACACCTATGAATCAATTTGATGAACAAATGCACAAAAAATTCTATTTATTAATTATTTTTATTTTATTTATTTATTTATTTTTTGCTTTGAAGTTAAACATAAAAATCATCACTCTTTCAGCTTTGAATATTTTGTGCTTTCCTTGGATGCTCTATTGTGAAAGTACTTTTTGAAATACTAAATTCAGTTTGCGGCCGATTTGATGCTTTGCATCAATTTTACTTGTTTCATAAATGTTTTACGTTCGTTTGAGTGAAACGAATAAGAACATAAATTGTATTATTGATACGTACATGAACATCATTGTATGTTTCATTGATGGAATTGCCACTGCTCAAGAAATCCATACAGGTGGCTTGCTTAGCGGTGTAAAAATAATAGTATTGACAAGTTACTGTCCTTCAATAAGGACTGCAATACATGGACCATAGGCCTGTGTTTCTAACAGAAATCTAAAAGGGGTTCTGGGTTGTAATGAAATATGTGTTATAAATAAATATTTCTTTTATCTTGAAACATGTAAATTTTTCATTATAATTTAACGTTATAATCTAATTATTAATAAAACTGTAATAGTGAATGATAGAAGAATGTCCAGGATATCAATAATTGATCAAGACATATATTGTTTACTTAATCTAGTTTTGACCTTTAAATGGGGTCATTCATTTATCACAAAAATACCTCACATGCGAACTGTTTTGCTCGAGCTCAGATTTTAAAATATTGTCCAGGTTTTACTAGTGAATTTCTCCTTGAAAGAGAAAATATCTCTGTTGAAGATTATATGATGCCAGGCCTATAGGACCTGGGGATGGGGGAGGGGGGGCACTCCCTCCTTCCCAGTAATTTTGCCAGTATATACTTTAATTACTATAGAAAACGAGGGTAATTTACAGGTGTGCCCCTCAATATATTTTTAACAGCATACATGTAAACTATACATTACATTTAGAAAGCTAAGCTCATTTTCGATCGTACTCCCTCAAGAAACGTCAGATGACCTTTTTTTCCTTGTAACAAATATATGTCAGATCCTCATCCTCCCTTTCCAAACTGAAATTGCGTTCTAACCTGCATGCACAAAACTGATGCCGGTGAAATTTGTCTAATCTTTTAAAGCCTAATCGTTGAATTAAGTTTTTAATTCAAGATGTAGAGCTATCTAAATTCTTCATCCTTTTTAAAATGCTTTACCAAAGAAACCCCAAATTTATTAATTTTACAATCCATATACATAAATATTATAGTAAAATATCTTTTATTTAATTATAAGGATATATGTATAAAAGATCGAGTAGATTCGGATCTTGGATACGCTAATGAATTAATAAATACGATGCAGAGATTTTAAGCTAGGTTTGCCAATGATTGGCGAGTTCTAATTCGAATACAGCGAATTGTCTTAAAGGCAAGTTGTCTTAGGGACGAACTTGCTAGCATTTTGACGCATGCGTAATTTGACGTAAGCCCATCGCATCTGGTTTTACCTCGCTGATATACTTTCTGCGTGGACCCCAGAGTCCATGCAATAAACGACCGTGGTGTTCATAAGTAAAGGAGATAATACCATAATGCCATACGTTAGTCCTTTCATTTTTTTTTCAACCAAAAACTTTTATTTTCACTGTGTAATAGTACTACCCAATTCGGTCGTGCATTATCTTAAACACTTTCTCTGCCATCTTTAATTTTTTTGTTTAGCCATTTAGATCTTGTTTTTTTTTTTTGTTGTGTGTCACTGTTGTTCTTCTTTATATATAAGTACATTATGTTCTTCTTTGAATCTTTCTTTTTTAGTGATTTTTAATTATCACATCCTTTTTTTGTAGGTACAATAATACATATTTCACCAATGCACTTAATTTATTTCCTATGATAAAATAGCAGAGTGTCGCCTGAAGTATATTCATTTCAAAAATTCATAAAACTTTAAAACCTCAATATATTCTTTCTCTACAAGGATGATCGATGCCGTAGATACGAATCCACTCAACAATTATAAGTGCGTGTTAGATTATTTCCGCGTAATTTATAACAGAGATTGGAAAGGATAAATCTATTTTAATGTATATTTGTAGAAATTTAAGTGTCTATGAGTCAGAATTTTGATGAAAATCGGTCAATCAATATTAATCTTGATCTGTAAATCATCAGTACCAGATTCAGCTGACCACCCCAGGCACAGCAAAGAAGTCTGAAAAACAGTGAATATTTAGAAATTATCAAAGTCTAAGATGACTTAGGTGAAAATAAAACTTAAGACTGGTCTGTAATTCTTCGATATAAAGAGATATACCAAAAATCAGCTCCTAATATACAAACATAGCAAAACAGTGTGATATATTAACTAAGGTGGAAAGACAGAATGACGGACAGAAAGATGGAAAACTATATAACCCGATCATATAATTGCTGGGCGTCATTGTTTCCAAGTATTAGTAATGTTTTTCATATTGACCAATGTTGATAGACTGTATCACTTAAGAATAAATACTTTTCTGCGAATTTATTGTTTTGAAATAACGTGAAAATATTACATTAATTTGACAAAATTTGCATCAATTTCTTTTTCCACCAAGGGAAACATACTAAATACGAATGATTTATGTAGATGTTTAATATTAAATCCAAGATCATAATGCTCATCATGCAGATTCTACATTTATTCTTTAAAAATGAATTTTGAAACAAAAAAAAATATAGGAGAAAGAGTGACAGCAAATTTTTGATCCCCTGGTACTAAGATCGAAATCCTTCAAGCTAATCTACACGACAAAGCTAGATGTAGAATACAAATATATCTGATTTTTTAAGCTTCCTTCTACACATCAAGGATTCACTATAATATTAAAATCCAAATTGTTGAGGGGCCTATACCAGAACAAGCTTTTGATACTTGTGTGAGCTCCATAGGAAAATGTACATATTTTGGTGACCAGAGTCACCTAGATGACCATTTGTTGTCCGTTTTTATTATGTCACTACACAGTTTGCGTTAACTTATGAACATTTTCACTTCTTGTTTGTACATGTTTTATTATTATAATTGTCACCTGTAGTTTAAAGTCGTCAAAATTTTTATCCATGCCATATCTCAAAGACGTAAAAGGATAAAATGACGAACATTGATCAATCTCATAAATCCAGTAAACAAAACGAATCGTGAACAGGGCAAAATACCAGAGGTGGGATCAGGTGCCTACGAGGAGTAAGCATCCCCTGACGACCGGTCATATCCGCTGTGAACACCTATGCATTAATCAAGTAGACGGAGTACTCCGTAGACAATTTTAGTATAAAAGCAATGACCTAAAAAGTGTATGTAACATGTCAGACAAGATGATAGACAATTAAGATCATTATAGTGACTATAGAATTTGCGTAAAGTTGACTTTTCAAGGAGAAGTTCCTAATTAGAGTAAATTAATGATTTAGCTTTAGAAACTGAAAAACGGTACATAAATTAGAGTTCCTTTTAAAATTAATAAAATTTGTATATTTATGTTTTTGATCGACGAGGATTTTACTATGGTAGTACTATGGCGCTGATATTTTAATTGTGGTAATAAGGAATTTAACTAACTGTGTAGGGACCGTCACGTCAAACACTCCTCGTAGATCCCTGATCATTAGTTTATCAAGGGTCAATGTTGATGTAAAAAGCAGAAGCTACCCATTTTTTATTAAATAAAAATCTAGCACTGTACTTTGTAATGGGAATTTATATATATTCAGGATTACATACATGTATCAAACATGAGATGTCTATATACTATTTCTACTATTTCACGGGAAAATATATATACATAAATGTATATTTTACTTTTTTAATCAGAAGCTGAAAAATATGCAAAAGAAGTAAATAAAACAGCTTATATAATAAAAAACATTGTTATAACTTTCCTGTAAAAAGATCTCAAGATTGCTTTATCTGATATACTTAAATGACATGGGTTCTAAGTATTGTCATGGGAGTTGAGGACTCTTCCTCATGTATCTCGGTAATATATGCTTTTAAAACAATTACAAACACTAAGGATGTACTTAGCTGCATGGATGATGTCGTTTAACGATATTGTGAAAGTATGAAGTAGATGTAACACAAGCACGTTTAACTCTTTTCTCTATATACATGTATATGTATATTTCATTATAGATATACAAAAATATTTGGGGGAAATATCTCTGCAGAGATTAGAGAAAAATAATAGTGAATGTATTCACCAGATACTGTCAAAATAAAGAATGTCAGCACATATTCTAAAAGTGTCTGTCTTTAAAATTATTTTCCTTTGTCCCTGGGTAACAAGTGAAGAAGCTTATCATATTTCATAAGATGAATTTATTTCTACTTCAAATGTAAGAGGAGCTTGAGGAAGAAGACTTTTGTAGAAAAACGTTGTTTTTCAACTCCCAAGGGCATCTGGGTTGAAATTTTTTAAGACATTATCGCAAATTTACAGAACAACACTATAAGAAGAGTTCTGGAAATCATATTTTGGCGGGAAAACATTGTTTTTCGACCCCTCTCTCCCCTTCGGGTAAAAATTAAAATTCCTAAACTTTGTTACAATTTATAAGACAATACCTCAAAAGATGAATTGGCTTCTGTTTAAAATGTAAGAGTAGGAGGAGAAGATTCTCATCCCCAACTGGCCCCCTAGGATAAAATTTAAAACTTAATTGCACATCTACAGAACACCACCTATCATATTCAATTATATTGCCTAGTGCTTTAAATTCAAGAGGAGTTTCAGGAAGATTTTTATTGTAAAGGCACATCTACAGAACACAACCGTATTCCAGAAGATGAATCAGCTACTGCCTTTAAATATGTAAGAGAAGCTTTAGAAGGAAGATAGTGTGACAGACGGACCAGGATAACAACAATATACCCGAACTTTCTTTAGAAAAAGGTATCATTATCTCAATAGGTTCAATTGCCTAAGATTGCAGGAATATAAAACCTCATCAATATCTTTCCAGTATGATTTTCCAGTATGATTTTAAAGAATCCTCTTCGCAGTCTGATAAAATCTAAGAACAAAATTAACAAAAATAAATCATGAAAACATTGACAGTGATATGATATTAAAATGAAAACAAGTAAATAAATCACATATATTGAAGATCTTGGCACATTCAATACAAATATCAACATAAACAAATTAAAAATGATTTTGACGTACAAATTATATGTATACAGCAAGTTTTTTTTTTTTAAGTAAATATCTCTCGAGTAGGGTTTAATTTCCCCGAACAACATCGACAACGGACTTTAGCAAGTTGTCTTTCCTAGCTTTACGGTATCCAATTTTCTAGAAAAAAAAATCAATTATATTATCAAAGCAAAAGCAATTTCTCAATTTACTGGTTGAGAAATGGGTACACATGTGTAGTCTACAATCAACTTGTAATATCTTTGTATAGGTCTATGACATTAAACCGGCGTTTGGTGGCAAAGGCAGCATTGGAAAACGTGATGCCATCATATTCTATTAGCCCTGCTGAACCATGTAAATGACCAAATAGATGAATCTTTGGTCTGCAATGAAAGAAAATACGCAAAGATATGGTTTTAATAAACACACACACACATACACACACACACACATTACAATCATTCTTAAATAGTCGCTTGAACATTGAGAGCAAAGCAGAGTATGCACATATACTGTGGCCAACAATTTTACATTTCCTGACTTAAAATTGTTATTTCGTTGAACTAAAAAGTTTTCATTCTGAAAGAAGCGAATGGACTTAGAAATATGTACTTTTGTACACTTTAAATGCAATTAATGTAATTCTATTGAATTGTCTACGGATTCTTCTGTTTCCCCGATCATGACAAGGAGCACAGACGGGTTTTACTGGTCGACAGGTGATGCTTACTTCTCTAGGGCACCTGATCCCACCTCTGTTTTCAGAGGTATGTGTTGACTCTGCTCATGTTTTGTTTAATAGACTTGGTCACTGTTCATTATCTTCACACTTCAGGAAGTAGTACATAGTTTTTTAGGACATGGGGTTATATTAGATTGACCAGTTCATCGCATGTACTTATTCGCTGCTCAAGAGCTTGCTCTGAGTACGATCAGTTTTCAAAGCGATGCAGGCTTCTCATTGATAAGTTGATGTTACAGAGATTTCAACAGCCTCGTTTTAAGTCAGCATTTCGTAAATTTTATGGTCGTTATAATAATGACCTTGTTAGCAAATATAATCTATCATTGGATCATATTTTGGCTGACTTGTTTCATACCAATTGTTACTAGGCCTTTGGTTTTGTACAGATTATCAATACATAGGGCTCACGGCGGGTGTGACCGGTCAACAGGCGATGCTTACTCCATCTAAGCACCTGATCCCACCTCTGGAATTTCCTTGTTTTATGCCCTCTTCACATATTTGTATTGTTTGTGGAATTTTTGAGATCGATCACTGTTCGATCGATCACTGTTCGTTATCTTTACATGTAGAGTCTTTAAGTGTGGAGAATGTCAATCGTCTATACGAAACAGTAATGTAAATAGCAGGTACCTGATGTTTCGCAAAAGAGTTTTTCTAAGATTATAGCATCCAGCATGACCCACTTTAGGGTGAACTTTATCGCAGAACTGACACACATCTTTTGCAGGCCTGTCTCCTCGAAGACGGGAATAATCTAGCATCCCGTATGGAGGGGTGTGAGTTATCAAAACATCTGTGTCTTCCTCTATAGCATTCCATCGGTCTTGTAGAGCAGCCGAATCTGTCGTGAAGGCTTTGGATGTTTTGATTTTGCTAGAAGCAATTGTCCATGGACTTCCATAAAACTTCACGTCATCAAAAATAACAGATGAATCTTGTAAGTACGTCAAATCGGGTAGAGTACGTTGAATTTCTTCCGCTGAGAATTTTGTTAAAAAAGTATCATGGTTTCCTGCCACAAATATTTTATACGTGTGAGGCAGTTGTTTGAAAAATGCATTAACTTTCTGCAACATCTCTAAATCGCGATAATCATCAAAAAAGAAATTCATGAACCTTCGTTTGCCGAAGTCACCAGAATGGATGATGACGTCACCGTCTGGGATGCTCTGGACAATGTTGTCGTGTTCCATATGTGTGTCAGAGATGTGAACAATGCGGAGCTTTTTACGACTACAGCCTTTATCTCCAGCCTCTGTAAACATGTGAGAAATTCCGTCCATCATCTCGATCTGTTTACGTGTACGCTAAAATCAAGTATGAAATTCAATTATTACCATGAAAAATGATTTTTTTTTTCAATTATTTGGGAGATTAATTTTTAAAAAATCGAATTTTTAACATCCATGTCCTTTTTCATTTAGATCTCGATCTGATTGATTTTTTTTTTGTTAGCTAATAAACAACGAAATTGCTATAATTTTAATGCTGATAACTACATCAGTACAATAAAGAAAAAATAATATACAGTAAAACAAGCCTATAATCAAAACGCTTGTAATGAGTTGAAGCTTATAATGAAGTGAATTTTATTCTCCGTGGCTTTAGAATATACTGCATGTGAACTTAATTAACGGACATAGCAAATTACTTTTATAACGAAACAAAATCGTCCGCCACTGGCACTTCGTTGTAAGTGTGTTTTACTGTATTATTCTAGTGTGTATAATAAATACATTCTGAAAGAATTAAAACATTTAATTTGCATTTTTATTTTGTTTTAAAACACGGATTATGCCAACCTTCAAGATAACATATGTCAACATAACTATGTTGACATGCAATATTTATTTTGCAAAACTTGAGTTTGGTTTGTGAAAATGTCTGTTCTTTGACATGGTCGATAAAGACACTTCAGAGCTGCCGTACAGGAGTCAAATTTTGCATTACGAAATATGGAATTTAAATTTATGTACTGTACGAGATACGTATACACTTTATTGTAAACCTTGAAATTTGAACGGCAATGTGTGAAACTTATTTACATTTTCTGTGCAAAGTAATCAGTATATTTGATCGAGAAAAAGAGAGAAGCACATTTAATATAAATAAAATTAATGTAATTCTTTTAACTTTTAATGTATAATAATGTTAAAAAATATTTAATTATTATTATTATTATCTTTTTTTTTTTTTAATTATTTTTTTTTTTTTTATTTTACAAAATTTCCTTAAAATCTTTTCCAAGACATACCTTTCGTATGTGTATCCTGAGTAAATTTAGACATGACTGTACAATACGGAACGCAGGCCCGGTTTAAATTGTAGTATTCGAGCCCCTCTACCTACGTTATATGAATACATGTAGTAAATGGTGGGCATTAAGTATATCTTTAAAAAAGTTTTCTTGTCCTCCCCTGACTCAGGATAAAACATTGGGTAGTAAAGTAGGGACCCACCCCCTCCCAAATTAAACATGTTAAAATAGTTATAATTGTTGATGAGATTATAATAAAAGGAAATCCTATAATATTGGTTTCAAGTAATAAAAAAAATACGCCCCTCTATCTCGTTATTACGGGAAAAGATCTCAGCAAAAATGGCTTATGGGAGCCACTCTCTTTGAAACTAAATATGATATGTACAGGAGAAATAACAGAACCATTTTCTTTAGGTGACTCAGCTGGATACAAAACTTGTTTATCTGTCAATGGACTACATGTGTAATGTACATAATACATGTATATACTCCTTGTGCTATTACATATACATGTATAAGAATAGTTCACTTTATAGTTCATTTTATTGCATAAATACTTTATTAATTTCTGTATTAAACAATACACAATATGAAAATTATGACTATATCATATACACTTGTAAATTATATTTAGTGTCAACATACAAATAATTAAAATCCTCTGATAAAAAAGCATTACATTTACAACTACAAAATCATGCCCTGTTCACAGGATAGTTTAATTCGAATTAAACGTAAGTTACTGCGAATTAAATTTGAACCGCGTTCACACGGAGGATTTAATGCGAATTAGTTTAATTCGAATTAGTTTACTGCGCATTTAATTACTTCGCATTACCTCCGTGTGAACGCTAAGCGAAGCTAATTCGAATAAATTCTGACGCATGCGTATATGGAGGGTAATCGTGTTAAAAAATCCAGATTTGTAAGTTTGTATATCCAAACTTGTAAGTTTGTAAATCCAAACTTGTAATCGTATCAGTTTTATAGTCTACATATGTAAGTAGGTAATTCTGACATCCTAGCATGTAGTTCCGAACATACAACTGTGTTGACTTTGAGTTTATACTATGAATGTGTGTTTGGATTTACAAACTTATTAGTCTGGATTTTTTAACACGATTACCCTCCATATGCGTAAGGGCAGAATAAAGTCACATGCCACATGTCAGTGGTCAGATATAGTATCTTGTCCTATTTTTGAGTGAAAAACAAAGGAAAACTATATTAATCACTAAAATGTGTACAAACACTATGACATTATTATGTCAAATGTATCTGCTCTGAACTCTCCGTGTGAACAGGACATTATAAGTCATAATAAACCCCCACAAAAACAACATAAAAACAGTCTTATCAATATTTAATTAGAACATAAATTTGCTAGAAGATAAATCTTTTCGGACACAGAACAAGAAATAACCATGAATACAGTAAACACAATCAACAGTAGAAATATTCCTACATGTATATATGATTTTTTTCTTTCCATATACGACAGCCAACTGCTTACTGCCAACTGCAATTGATAGAAATTAATCATGGAATTCCAGATACGACAGCCAACTGCTTACTGCCGACTGCTAGCTGCCAACTGCCACTGCTCATAGATATGATATTGCCTGTTTTGTTATCTTTAATATCTTTAATATGCATGCTTGAATATATCCCATGATTGCAAGAAAAGAACGGCGAATGATAGTATTGTTCTGCCAACAAACCCCAAGTCAATTTGAATGGGTTTTTTTTTTATATTTATATAGATATTTATGTGAATTTTCATAAAAACAATTTTTGGGAAAACAGTAAGAGATAAGTTTTTAATTTGATAAAACTTTTCACCATAGAAATCAAAGGAAAATGGACCCCACCCCCACCCCTTGAAACACCAATTCCTTTTTACAGGTACATGTATTATGAATTGTTATTTCACATATTCATGCCAAAGGTTTTGTTATTTCACGGGGGGGGGGGGGGCATATGTTTACAGACTAAAAACAGGAAAACAGTCATTTTGTTACCAATTTCAAATAAGATAAATAATTTAAAAAAAAAAATTACTTTATTGTATTCTAAAAAATTTCATTTGTATTGTATAAATGTTCATTTGTATTGTATAATTTTTATTTGTATTCTATAATCTTCATATGTATTGTATAATTTTCCATTTGTATTCTATAATTTTCGATTTGTATTCTATAAATTTTCATTTGTATTGTATAATTTTACAATACAAATGGAAAAGCATACAATACAAATTGAAAATTATACAATACAAATGAAAAATTATACAATACAAATGGAAAATTATACAAAACAAATAAAAATTATACAATACAAATGAAGAATTATTGAATACAAATACAAAATTTACAATACAAATGAAAAATATAGAATACAAATAAAAATTTTACAATGCAAATGAAAAAATTATAGAATACAAATGGAAAATTTTACAATATAAATGGAAAATTTTATAATACAAATGACAAATATACAATACAAATGGAAAAGATCGAATATTGCAACGTTTGACATGCCATAGAAGATGTCCTAACTTTTTAAGTACAAAGTTATAACCTGTATATAATTTTCCCCTAAAATTCTAAAAAGCGGCAGACAGAAAATAATTGAGAACTTGAGCAAAAACGAAAGTGTCTGTTCAAATTCGAAAAAGTTGATGATGCTTAGTAAGGTCTTTTAACAAAAATTCATATGCTAAATTATAGCAGGACACTGAAAAAAGATTTTTCACCTGGTGTTTGATCATCTACTTTATAATTTGTTTCATTTATCGTTACCCCCCCCCCCTTTATACATATGTGTATATGTCCCATAAGTAAGTTGTAATTATATTTTTTTTTCATTGAAAAATGCCTATTTTGAAAAAAAAATTGAAATGTTATTTGTAGCTCATTTTTGGTTAGAAATTTTTACCTTAATGATGTCATTGAGTTAATGATGAAATTATTCTCAATGTTCAGTGTATCATTTTCGCTAGCATCTTAGGAAAAAGAAAATTAGAAAAATTCAGGAAAATTCAGTGAAAAAAAATACAAATGGACTACAACTGACATCAGAATAAGTTTGTATAAAAATTTGTTTTTCAATAAAATATTGAAAAAAAAAAAATGATTATGACTCACTCATGTCTACAAACAACATTATAAATATAAAAAATAACACAGGGGCTCGTCACGATTAATTTGTCTTCTTTCTATTTGACCACCCCTATACTGGGGTGAATCTATTCTCTTTAGAGAAGTGGACAGGCTTTCGCCTACATGGTTGTAGGCAAAAGCCTGTCCACTTCTCTAAAGAGAATAGGGTGAATCGAGACGAGCCCTGGGCTGTGATATTAACCCATTATATGCGCCTTCCGGGACTTAAATAAAATTTTTTTTTCTTTTATCACTATAGAAAATAACATGATTAGCAAATAAAGCAACAGAAACAAAACGTATTTGGCTTTAAAGTTATTATTTTGTCAAGATATGGTTCATCAGGTCATTCAGGACATTCCAACATTTAGTCCTACCGTGCATAATTAGGCTAGTGAAACCGAAACCAAAGCCTTTGAAAGGTGCACAGTGAAAAAAAAAACCCTCATCAACATGATCAACATGAATTTTCTTTACCTGTTTTTGATATTCTTTTTGTTTGCAGACAGAGGTATGTAGAATATAGGTCTAAATATTAATATAATGCAAATCGGATTACTACCAGCTCTTATTTTCATTTCATTATTAATTCAGGAGTAAAAATAGATATTTTCACATAAGCAGGACAAAATGCAGGAAAAAAAGATTGAGATAAATTGAAACCTGACACATTATCTTAGCAGTATGTATGTAATAAAATTTTATATACGTCTTTAATATATAAATGTATATTATATATCATGTATATATGAATGGTACGAAAACATCTCGGGGGTAAATCATGAAGGCATTTTTTTTTTACTACTGGGGACATCATGGTCATATTATGTATTGTTAGGTTCTTGAAGCATAAAATAGGTGTTGGTGAACAGTTCCACTGTAAATTACTGTAAACATTATGATAAGAAAATATGTGACAAAATACAGTACTGTCAATTTGGCAAGTTGAGCTACCTGAAAAAAAAATTGATGCTGCATCTGTACATAAATATATACCACTGTACTTGTGAATTTAACCTTTTAACGCACTTTTTCATGCAGCAATAACCCTCTGTTTCCTTTTAATAAAATTCATATTTTTAAAGTTATTTTTGGTAGGATCCTTTTGTGAATCGCGACTTTCGGAGATAACTGTGTGTGTGTTTCGGAGATAACTGTGAAGCAACGCTAAAGGAAGATAGTTGCTACGAAACATACATCTTATCTATTTCAGTATACTTCGTGTTACACTGTACTTATATTCTGTGCGTGAATAAATAATCTAATTTCCTAATAAGAAGTTAACAAAATTTTGTTAGACGTAGAGCGTATTTACTACGAAAGAAAATAACGAACCCGATTTTTAAATGAACGTACGGTATAACCCAGAAATGCTACCAAGGAATTCGGAATGCAAAATCATTGTCATCCAGGTGTGTGTAAAAAGCAAGTGTTCAATTTATTGTGTTATTTATAAATTAATGTAAACTAAATAAATATGAACATTTGTATGAGAAAAATTCACTTGCCCGATCGGACAAGTACGTCGACAATTTCACTTGCCCGAACTGAGAATTTACTTCTCCCGGGCAATCGGACAACCGTTAATGTCGATCCCTGAGACAATCAAGAGCCATAGTGTCTGTCCAAACTGTAGTTTATATCATGTTTATATAAGGTCGTGTGTAAAATTTTTAATTTAACTTAATCCAATATTACTTCTAGAATTATTAATAGTTCAATAAATTCATTTTCTGGGGATGTGTCTGCATGTTTACTGTTAAGTAAAAAGGAACCTGATACAGGTCCATCAGACTTATTTTCTCAAAACCTGCGGAGTACTAAATAATATTAGCCCTTTCACGATAACTGCGGTACTACTCTTTTGCAGGGCAAATTAATAACGTTTGGCGATGTTTTTGTTGACAGATAATTAAATGACATATATTTAACAATTACTTTTACGTCATATTTCACCAAAATATATCATTTTGCCCTGCAAAAGAGCAGCACCGCAGTTATCGTGAAACAGCATATTATTATTAACTTCGATAAATTAAGCCAAGTAAGATCTATAAATGATGCAAGTTATTAAATTTTATAAAGCACTTCCTTGTTGCTAAAAAATATCCTCATCAAGATTGATAGTAAATAGTTAATGTATCTGAATTTTCTAGGAAAAATGTGGTATTCAATAGTGAATCCAGGATTTGTTTAAGGAGGCGCATCAAGCAGGGGGTCTGGGTAAGAAAGTGAGTCTAGGGCAAAGCCTCAAATGGGGTCTGGGGTCAGGGGAAATAAAGAAAAAAGGTTAATGCAAAATGCTAATTTATCCATTTCACTCGATGTTGGATTTGTTCCAAATAGATTTTTCTCCAATAACCTATCAAAGATGAAGTGTGTATAATGTTAGCATCGATCATCTCATTAAGTTAGGAAATTATTATTAGAGTCAATTCAAAAACTAATGAAATACTTCCTTTTATAGTAGGATATATAAATAGTAGCTATTATAAATACTTAAACAAACTCTCAGTTTTATCCTTCCTGTTCATAGAAAAATAAGGAATAAGTAAGATGTGACATAAAAATAAACTTTAGATTCTCATTCTAATTTGCTTCAAAATTGGGGTGGATTTTATTTATTATTAGCTCACCTGAGCTGAAAGAACAAGTGAGCTTCTCTGATCATCCATTGTGTGGCATCCATCTTTTCATCTGTAAACTTTCCACATTTTCAATTTATTCTCAAGAACCATTGGGCCAATTTTAACCAAAGTTGACACAATGCATTCTTGGGTAAGAGGGATTCTCAATTGTTCAAATGAAAGGCCAAGCCCACCACAGGAAGAAACAAGATTTTTCAGTTAAAACTCAAAGGCGGCTTTCTGTGACTTTTCACTGTGGTCATCCAGTCACTGAATGGCAGGTACATTTCAGTGACCTTTCAGTTACCTTACAGCAAAAATTCAGGTACCTTTCAGTCACCATTCAGCGGACACTTTTCAGTTATCTTTTAGTGACCTTTCCGTTCCCTTTCCGTTGTCTTTTAGTCGCCTTTCAGTGCACCTTTCAGTTGTAGTTCAACAACTTTTCATCGGGTTTTCAATAGTTTATCAGTAATTATTCCTTAACAATTAAATAAATTATTCACATTTTTAAATGTGTTTCTGTTATTCTTACTGTGATACATGTAAGAATATTCAGTTGTGTTGAACTGGTGATTCATGGTTAGATGTTCAACTGTCTTTTAATTGTGTACTTAAGTGTTAAATTGTGATTATAGACTGTAAAACTTATGTCTAATATAATTTTATAAATATTAAAAATTACAATTCAACTGTGGACTCATAAAATTCAAAATGATTTTTGAATTTCTAATTTTTTGCATGAAAATCGATTTAGAAAATGAAAATTATTCAAATGATAAAAAAATAATGATCCAATATTCATGTTATATAATTTAATTGACTGACATAGAATTGTCTTCCTTTTTCTTTCTGTAAAATATCTAATTAAAATCAGTGATAAATATTTTCACAACCTTATTCAATTTAATAAGTTGTTAAATGAATAAACAATCAGTCAATTTTTTAAAAAAAATTGAGGATATCAGTCAATATGCTCTTTATAAACAAGAAAAGCTGTTATCTTATTTTTTTTTCATTATTCTTATGTCCATCTAACACTGTCTAATGTGGTTAGTTTTCATGGAAATATCTTGCAGTGAAAGAAGAGACAGAATTAATTATTTATGCCTCTTTTGGAAGAAACTTAATATTGTAAATTTTGGTTCTTAATTGTGAAAATCACATGATATTTCAGCTTTTAAAAGATTTTGTTTCAAAATTATTTTACATAATTTTCTAGATGGAGAATTTACAACATTCTTCATTCTCTGAGGTGAAGATTTATCTTGAATCACTGACAGTTGACTGACGCCGATAATTTTCATCATCCTGAAAAGAGATAAATAATCAATTAGCCTGCTCCCAAAATAAGCGCACAAGCTCCTCGATAAAACAGGTGAACTAGCTATAGGTGTCCCAATTTGATTTCTACAAATTTATTGACTTTAATCTCCCAATTTGTCATCAAGTGGCCGTGGCGCAATGTATAATGTTGCAGACTGTCAAGTGGGAGGACTCGGTTCGACCGCAGAGTCCTGTATGTTTTTTCTTTTAAGACTAACTTTTAATTTTTTTAATTCGAAAATAGATTAATTTAATATTATTATAATAGGAATTTGTTAGTTAAAAAATAAGCCGATTATAAAAAAAAAAAAGGATGAACTGAAAGGTAACTGAAAGTCCACTGAAATGTATCTGCCATTCAGTCAACTGAATGATAACTGAAAGATCAAGGGAAAGGATCTTTTCAGTGACCTTTCAGTGACCATTTAGTGGGCATTCAGTTTTCATTCTGTCGACTGAATGGTGTAATTTCATCCTGTGCACTTCCAAGGGGAGATAATCAAGAAAAGGCAAAAATAGTGTGGGGATAGGTGGGGCCACAGTAGGGGATCAAAGTTTTACATTGAAATATAAAAAAAAATATTTAAAAATCTTCTTCTTGAGAACCACTGGGTCAGAAAACATGAAACTTATGTAGAAGCTTTCTGTAGAGGTGTAGATTCTAAATTCTTCAAATCATGACCCCCCCTCCCCCCCCCCCCCCCCCAGGATTAGGATGGGGCTGCAATAGATAGTTTTCAGTAGGCCCAAATTAGGAAGAGTTATTTCCCATTGGCCACCATATTGGAGGTCAACATGCTCATATTCCTTCATTATTCAACCAACTTTAACTTTTTATACTGGCCATTGTGGGGTAGGAAGCATTGTTTTTCTGAAAAATATACATTTGTTAAAGCCTCCTTTATTTCATAATTTTTATTCTATAAAATTTTTTCCCCAAATATTTCTGATACACCCTCTTAGATTTGGTAAGACAAAGAGGAAAAATTACCAGGTTGACCACCAAGATGGCGGCCAAGGGAAAGAACTCATAGAGAAAATATGTCATATGAAAACTATCTACAGGGGCTCAAAGTTTTACATTGAAATACATGTACGTAAGAAAATAATCTTTAAAAATATTCTTCTCAAAAACCAATGGGTCAGAAAAGGTGAAACTTATGATAATGTGGAAGCTTCCTGTGGAAATGTATATTGTAAATTGTTCAAATCATGATCCCCCGGAATTACAATGGGCCACAATAAAGGATTGGTAGTTTTACATTAAAGTATATAAATCTTTAAAAATCTTCTAAGGAACCTTCGAACTAGAAAAGATGAAACATGTGAAAGCTTCCAGAGTGTAGATTGTGAATTATGGTGGGGCCACAATAAAGGATTATAGTTTAACATTGAAAAATGTAAGAAAAATCTTTTAAAGGGCATAGGGGTTCCTATAGGAATTAATGTGACTACTATGCGTCACCCTATACTATTGTCGGCCAATTACGTTTTTTCAGCTGATGATATATTGTCAAGAAATTTGGTTGCCCGACCATTGTCTTAAATTTGACCTAGGTATAACATGTGAAGGCTTCATGAGGTAGTGTAGATCGTAAACTATTCAACTTATGGCCACCCTGTGGTAGGGTTGGGCCACAAAAGGGACAAAAGTTTGGTATGGAGATATCTAAGAAATTTTTTAAAGTCGTTTAAAGAAACTCCAAAGAATCATTAATTTGCAAACATTTCTATATTGTGTGAATTTAGCTTAAATAGGCCCAGAGGAAGACTAGTGCTTGCACTAATCAGGTTACCTTCTATAAATAAAGTATTATTATTAAGGTCTTCTGTCTCAACGGAAGACCTTCTTATTATTCTGTTGTTTCTTTTCAACTTTTTAAGGTCTTCCATCTTCAGCGGAAGACCTTCTTGTTATTCTTAGGTTTCTTTTCCACTATTTTTATTAAGGTCTTCTGTCTTCAGCGGAAGACCTTCTTGTTATTCTTAGGTTTCTTTTCCACTATTTTTATTATTATTATTGTTTTTTTTTCTTACCGATTTTGTGCACGCGAGTTCTCGGAAACGGCTCGCTCGATTTTCATGAAACTTACAGGTCTGATAGAACATCAAAAAATCTAGATATATATATTTTTTGTTTTGATGACGTCACTTCCGGTTCGGAGATTTCCGTGATTTTGTGGTTTTTAGAGGGTCACTTTGTCCGGCAGTGTTCTCAGAAACCACTGAACATAGAAGTATGAAATTTTCAGTGATGATAAAGCAAACTATAGAGAAGTGAATTTTGTATATCAGCATCACCGGAAGTACGAAGCGCCGATGCTCGCTATGGCCCGAAAATAGTCTTATCGGGAATTTCAAAATTTCTAACACCTTTTCTACAATATCTTTTTACCTGTAAATATTTTGTTAGAACATATAGAACAGAAGTTGTGTAGAATGTCACAATCTTACAAAGGATATCAACAAGAAGGGGCTGGCCCCTAAAATTAGGGAGCCAGAGGGGCCAAAAGTGTTTTCCTGATATCTCAAAAAGTATTGAGAATTTGTATAACATCATAGAAGCAAAGTTGTTCAAAATGACAAGTAGCAGCTGAGGAGATCATTAAAGGTCGTCAAAATGACTTCACTTCCGGTCAAACCGGAAGTAATAGTAGATGGCTCATTCTTGCTTGCTTATCCGTAGATGTCCCTCGATCTCGATCTCATCTCCTTGAAATTTAGACCGAAGACTTATTTGTTGCTTTGCAACAAGCTCGTCTAGTTGTTATTATTTTTTTTCTTACTGATTTTGTGCACGCGAGTTCTCATAAACGGCTCGATGGATTTTCATGAAACTTTCAGGTCTGATAGAACATCAAAAAATCGAGACATATATTTTTTTTATTTTGATGACGTCACTTCCGGTTCGGAGATTTCTGCGATTTTGCGATATTTAGAGGGTCACTTCGTCTGGCAATGTTCTCAAAAACCACTGAACATAGACGTATGAGATTTTCAGTGATGATAGAGCAAACTATGGAGAATTGAATTGTGTATATCATAACCACTGGAAGTACGAAGCACCGACGCTCGCTATTGCTCGAAAATAGTATTATTGAAAACTTCAAAATTTCTTACACCTTTTCTACAATCTCTTTTTAGCTCTTCTGAGCCAAAGGCTCAAAGAGCTAATGCTATGGCCATTTGTGCGGTGTGTGGTGTGTGTAAACTTTTTAGAATATGGGCCATAACTCAAGAACCCCTTGGCCAATTATTGTCAAATTTGTCACAGGGTATCCTTGGCCCAAGGGCTCCCTTTTATACTAAAACTGGGGTTGTGACCCTTTAACAAGGGGAGATAATTAGGAAAATAGAAACAAAAGTACTGGTTGCTAAAAAATCTTCTTCTCAAGAACCACTGGGCAGATTATCACCAAACTTACACAAAAGGATGAGGATATGTTGTAGATTAAAATTTGCACGGGGATTTACCCTGGGGCAAAGGGCGTGGTCTCAAGGTCACTTCAAAGTTGACCAAAAATTACATTTTATTAAAATGTTGATATTTTGCTTACTATAAGGACTAGGATCATCAAATCTTGTCAGGTGGTGCATCTAAGGACCTCATATCATGTTGACTCAAAAGTAGGTCACGGTGACCTACTTTTTAAATTTTGCGGCCATTCTTTTTCAAAATGATTTATAGGCATATTTTGAACAATTTAAGGCCTATGATCATCAAACTTTGTCAGTTGATGCATCTTGGGTCCTCAAAGTACGTCAACTAAAAAGTAGGTCACCTTGACCTACTTTTTGAATTTTATGGCTAATCTTTTTTAAAACAATTAAGGTCATTAATTTGATTACGGGGAGGCTTAGAATCATTAAATCTTGTAAGATGATGCATCTTGGGGCCTTAAAACATATTTATTAAAAAGTAGGTCACAGTCACCTACTTTTTGAACTTTGCAGGCATTCGATTTCAAAGCGTTTAAGAGGCATAATTTGGACATTTTAAGTCCTATGATCATAAAACTTTGTAAGTTGATGCATCTTGGGCCCTCAAAAAAGGTCAACTGAAAAGTAGGTCACCGTGACCTACTTTTCAATTTATATGACTATAATTAAATATTTCAGGTACTAATTGGCTTAGAATCATCAAACTTTGTCAGTTGATGCATCTTGGGACTTCAGAGTAGGTCGACTAAAAAGTAGGTCACTGTGACCTACTTTTGAAAATTTATGGCTTTAATTAAATATTTCAGGTACTAATTGGCTTAGAATCATCAAACTTTGTCAGTTGATGCGTCATGGGTCTTCGGAGTAGGTCGACTAAAAAGTAGGTCACCGTGACCTACTTTTGGAAAATTTATGGCTTTAATAAAATATTTCGGGTACTAATTGGCTTAGAATCATAAAACTTTGTCAGTTTATGCGTCATGGGTCCTCGGAGTACAACAACTGAAAAGTAGGTCACGGTGACCTACTTTTGAAAATTTATGGCTTTAATCAAATATTTCGGGTACTAATTGGCTTAGAATCATCAAACTTGGGCCTCTTGTTACCTGTAAATATTTTGTTAAAACATATAGAACAAAAGTTGTGTAGAATGTTACGATCTTTCAAAGAATATCAACAATAAGGGGCTGGTCCCTAAAATTAGGGAGGTAGAGGGGCCAAAAGTGTTTTCCAGATATCTCAAAAAATATTGAGAATTTGTAAATCACCCCTGCGAGAGTATCAAGAATAATTCTTGAACTTTTAAGAAAAGTTCATGAATTATATTCTTGAATCAGCTCATGAAATATTCATGAAGATCCTATGAAGTTAAAATTGGACACTCATGATTTCATGAATTTTATTCATGAAAACCAAGTTAAAGAATATTCATGAATAGTGGGTTGTTCATGAACTACCTACTACTCTTGAAAATTCATGAACTTGCTTAAAGAATTCATGAAATCATAGTGTCCAATTTTATGATCTTTCATGAACATTTCAAGAACTTTTTAAGAACATTATTCTTGAATTACATAATTTGACAGAAGGTCAAATTACTGTGAGTACTCTCAAAATACATGTACATAAATATTCTATTAAAAATTTGATAATATATAAATAATGACTACAATATTCTAAACTAAATGCTATGTATTAATTCACTGAATTTATAAATGTATACAGATTTTAGCCAACACACTCTTAAACAATTACATGTACAGCCTGGATCAGTTTCAGAATCTTAAACAACGCTTGTGTTCTTCTTTTGGCATGTTCAAGTAAGTCAGATGCCTGTGGTGCATTTGTTATCCCTGTCAACTTTGCTTCTTGACATTCCAAAAATGATTTTTCTCTATGGGTGTCTGCTGGATCACTCACTAATTCATCCAAAATTGAAATCTGTCCTTTAAATCATGATGTGGTAATTTTTTTCTTATGCTCTTTTACAATAGGCCTTGTTTTTCATTTCACTCTCCCTGAAAATACATATACATGTATATAAATGATATGCCAAATAGAAATAAATATTACAGGGAACACTTACAGGATACTTTTAAATAATATGGGAATTGTGGTGATGCTGCAACTGGAGGCCAGAAAAAATATAGGAATTACCTGTCTTTTATACAGAACACTTGGTCTTTAATTTTTAAAGAGTCAGGAATCCTCAGGGAGGAGTCAAAGTCAATTTGTAAAGAAAATTTTAAAATGATTTTAGTTTCAATTTAGAACCAAGTTTCCTTTTTTTTCTTCAATTTGAGCTAGACCATGGGCACAAGGGGGTATGTATGCCCCTCCTTCCAATTTTAATTATAAAATTTAAAAAAAAAATATTCTGAGACCAACACACACAAGTTTTTTAAAACAAATTCTTAAAATATATTTCATTAAATTCATTTCATTTAACAATAACTTAAATTATATTTCTCTCCGAGTTATATTTTTCTTAAATCAAGTTTGTTTGGCATGCATGCAACAAGTGCTAATCAACAATTTTGGAACCAAAATAATTAAAAAATTATGTTCTTACCACATGCTTTCTGTATTGCAGTCCTTCCTTTCTATGAATATAATAGTTAACACTCCATTAAAAAAATGTTGACAGAATCTAGATCTATCGACAATCTTCTGACAATGCAAAGCACGTCTTCCTTCCTTTCAATCTATTGAAAATTTGGCGCTCGCTTACTGCTTAACTAATCAGTAATGATGTTATAAATCAGCTACCAGAAGCGTCCAATCAAACGACGTTTTATAAAAACGATTGAGGTTGCGATTCAAATCATACCCGTAATATTAATTGGCCGCCAATGTATTCTTGTTTGGGGTACCTTGATAAAAAATGATGAATAAATAGGCTTAGTTAATCGTGGACCGGTACTATTAAATAAAGTTTTACTTTTTTCAATATATTTATGCCAACGTTTCCACAAACTTTAAAAAAATCTTTGAATAAAAAGGGTGTGAAAAATTATTGATACGAATTGCCTCGCCACCCGCTTAAAAGATGGCGGCCTTTTTCGGTGGGCGATAGAAGTTTGTAAACTTCAGAATTTACAATATACACTGCATTGGAGGTTATATTTTAAATGCACACCATGCAAACAACATCCACAGAAAGATCAGCACTGTTCCGCCTGCATTCATCGGCTCACAACGTGTCATTGAGTAAGTTTTCATCTGTTTTATACATGTTCACTGATGTTAAAATGGGGGGATGGATATCGTGTGCACAACCTACAAGGTTGTTGTTTCAAATGTTCTTAAATTAATTATATTTTTATGGCCCTATTTATTGTTTGGTTTGTTCGAACTTCAAAATGAGATTGGCAAGGCATATGCTTTTTTCTCAAGAATGAAACAAGAGGGAGATAAAATACGATTTAAAATTATATACAGTGTTGTTAGTTGACAGAGTTTGACACAATCCGTGTCCTCAAAGATTACTTAGTAGGCAAAAAGTACCGATATTATGTGGAAATATTTTTATATAGTATTTAAACTTAACATTTTTTTAATTATCTAGCTTATTGAATTCAGGGAAAACGATTGTGTTTCTATTTATACATCAAAATTATTCACATAAATTGAAACTTAAGTCATCACAGGCATACTAGGCGTTTGAGTTTGAAACTATGCAGATAGTTGCTGAATGTTTTTTGTTTGTTTGGTTTTTTTTTTTTTTTTTGGTCAATGGCTATTCATTTAAAATATAACTTTCATTAAGAGTGTACAATTATTACAGGTCTAACAAAGAAACAACTATAGAACTGAAATATTCCAAGAGACAGAAGAATCAGCTGCAAGAATCAGCTATGTTTATCAGCTAGTGAAGGAAAATTGACAGGAGTACGATTCTTATGGAACCAAGTTGTTCTGGATCTTCTCATGCAAGCACACAATTTGAAACTGACATCATAGACAAGACTAATATGATATCTTTTCAGATGATCAGCAACATGTTTATTAACCTCACAATTTTTATTTTCTACTTTAAGATGTTACCTTATAAAAAATATTAAATATATGTTGTAAATTTTAGAATCATTTATGCCCATGAACAAAAATGTTGCAATAGGCATGGAGGCTTTTTTTAAATAATAAATTATAAGTTTTAGGGATCAAATAGTTTTTTTTTTTAACATACTGCACTGTGAGTGATGGTTATCATTACTTGAAAACATTGATGATTCATGTATTTCTTAAATGGACATGAGAAAATACAATTCATGTTGATGTGTATGTACCACAATTGTATACATATTTTGCATTTTAAGACTTAAATTTACGTAAATTCCCTGATTTGCAACTGATAGTCTATAATGATGTTAAAAAAAAAGCTCCAGCAAGCTTTTCTACAGTGTATTTAGTCTTTCCATTTCAACATTGAACAGTATTGTAATACATGTAATGTTAAGCAATTACCAATGGAGAACACTCAGTTAATTAAAATTGTACTTTAAAAATTCAATATCAATAAATTTGAATCATTATAGAATATAAATTGTATTGAGTCATGAGTAATCATGAATAATCATGAAACTTGTGTTGCTGTGTAATGGTGAAGATTTTCAAATTTCATGAAGGTTCATCATTGTTCATGAAGTATAAATTTTTTTCAATATGAATATGTTCATGAATTAAATTCATGAACTACTTTTATGAAGCTGTTATGAATCTTTTATGAGCATTCATGAACAATGATGAACAACTCATAAAAGTTCATAAAGTCATGAATATCATCTCGCAGGGGTGACATCATAGAAGCAAAGTTGTTCAAAATGACAAGAAGCAGCTAAGGAGATCAGTAAAAGTCGTCAAAATGACGTCACTTCCGGTCAAACCAGAAGTAATGGTAAATGGCTCATTCTTGCTCATATGACCATAGATGTCTCTCGATCTCGATCCCATCTCCTTGAAATTGAGACGGAAGACTTATTTGTTGCTTTGCAACAAGCTCGTCTAGTTTTATTATTATTATTCTTACCGATTTTGTGCACGCGATTTCTTGTAAATGCATGGATGGATTTTCATGAATCTTTCAGCAATGATGGCAAATTACATGAACTTAAGGCATTTTTTTTATTTTGATGATGTCACTTCCGGTCGCGAGTTATACCTGATTTTTTCTTTTTAAATTGAAATTTTGTCTGTGCCTTTTCTCAAAATCATTTGAAGATAGAGTCATGAAACTTTCTGGGATAATGTATCTTGATCTGTAGATGTGCCTCTGGTGTTTTGTTTTTTTTCCGTTGCCACTTCCATTGTCCACCGGAAGTAGTTTAAAAATATGCAATTTTTAATCTTTTTTAAAAATTTTTTTATTATAAAATATTTATAACATAGCGATATAGGGTGTTTCAAGTCATTTCATATCCACTGGAAGTTGGTTCTTCTAAACCGGAAGTTGTCCAAAAAATGAGTATTTTTCATCCAAACTTTCAGGAAAGATTTGTACAAACTCATTGTGGAGTTTTAAGTCGTTTTGAGCACTTCTTGTCGAACCGGAAGTGAATTTTAAAGAACCAGAATGGGTTGAAATAAAAGATTTCATTCTTTCATGTGTTTCTAAACATATTTTGAATAATTCAATCGCCTATTTTATTCAAATATACTCGTTCTTTCTTTTTTCTCTTTTTTTGAGAAAATCTATCACAGTCAACATCGTAAATCGGACGGAAGACCTACTCGTTGCTTTGCAACGTGCTTACTCTAGTAATTATTATTATTATTAAAATTATAGAACCCCCCCCCCCCTTTATAACGCCAAAATTGCCGAGGTACGAATGTTGGCAGTAAAACGGGGGAACACTATGTAATAGAACAAAATTAATTCATTGCTTATTATATGAATTAAAAATAGCCATGACCACCAAGCCCGTCAATATCACTTTATTAATGGTATTGAGGGGCTGGGTGGTCATGGCTATTTTTAGACTATTTAAACCAGATCTTGGAAAAGAAGAGCCATGTATAAAAACAGAGAAAATTGCCTAGGGTTGATCAGTTGATCATTTGTTTTTTCTCTACTTACGTAATAATAGTTTATGGTTATATAAGCTTTATAATATTTTATATGTTTAGGCTAAAATTAAAAATTGTTTGTTTGCCGTTTTCCAACCCAGATTTTTAACAATGGGTAGGTAGGTAGGAAAAATATTTTATTTTTCTTCTGAAAATTTTACGGCAAAAATGCTCATTTGAGTCACTTTCGATATTGCTGCTTTACAAAAGGTTGTATTTGAAAGATTTTTCTACATTCCCATGAAAAATTATGGGTCCACCCTAGGCTTAAGGACTCATGACATAACCAGATTTAATCTAACCTACATGGAGATTCTGAATATTAGTATGACTAATGTGGCCTTGCTTTTATAAAGGAAAACTGTTCGACAATGATTTTTCCCCTACATGCATGATTGTATAAGGGCAGAAGGGCACTTTATGCTGCAAGAAGAAAAAGGAATGGTCATGTTTTCTGTTGCATGCTTAAAATTTATAAGGCCTTGAGGAAGTTTATTTACTTTTTATCTGCTTGTATTAATTTGTGTAAAAAAAAAAAATAAATTCAAGGAGGGAGGGGGGTGTTAGAATTTAGAAAAAAAGTAAAGGGCATTTTTTTTTCTATGGAAAATGATATATCAAGTGAAAACTCATCATATCAAAATTTTTTAAAAATTTATACTAAAAAAATAACAAATCCTATTGAGAACTTCTTTCTGGCTTAGAAACATTGAACCTTCGGGTATCAACTTTAAAATTTGAACAACATCATTTAATGTATTTGACTTTTTACTTAATTCTCTGTGTTTCCAAGCCCATTTCTCTTCTAAGTCTTCTAAGTCTCTTTTAAGTTTTAGTACAATTATGTAAGTTAACTGACTTATTTATCTGAAGGTAAAATCAGCAGCCTTGTTTGCCACTTTTACTCATCAATGATGTTTATACTTTCGGTTTTAAAAAGCACCTTTAATTTTGATAATTATTTTAAATTTATTTAACAATAATTTATGTTTGATATCTTTTACAAATTATGCTGCAATCCTCAGTCATTATTTTTTAATTCCTATTACTACTTTTGTCAGCTGTGTGCGTTCAAGCGAGAAGTGATTTACTGTACATTTCACACCCTGAATTTATCTAAGGCAATATTGCTGCATGCACTGAATAAACAAAATAGCTATTCTAGAATTAACACAGATTTCACCAATTACGTTTATTTTTAACGCTACATGTACTAATCAAAGCATCTAAATGACTTTAAAGAAGTTTTTAACAAGATTAAAACAAACTGGTTTGAAATTATTTAAATTAAAAAAAATTGTAAATGAAAAGATCAGTAAAATATTTCGAGTCAGGCTAATTTTCGTGGGTCGGTCGGCTGAGGGCAAACAAACAATATTTTAATTTAGGCCTTAGGTGGATCTGTTGGGTAATCTGTTGACCAACACCCTCCTTCAAGGCTTTCAATAATTTTGAAGTGAAGAGGTGAATTTATCCATTATGAAGAGGCTGTTTTATGATTATTACCAATAGTTTATTTCACCAATTAGGAAATTTGATTCCAATCACTGAAACAGTGTAAAAAAAAAAACCTCCTGCTTCCCTGTATTGAAATTCCTGCTACTTAATTGGATGTTATGTATGGTATGAATTGCAAATGATGTAAAATTTAAACACTGAACAGTAACCTGCAGTGTGCAACAAACATTTTTTCAGCACCAGCCCAATTGGACCTTAGTAACAGGGTTTGACACTAACATTTTTAGGCTTTAGTCCGGCTGGACTAGTGCTTCTTAACTTTCACTAGTCCGCACGCGATTTTATGAGTCCGTCAAAAAAAGGAAAATCAATGTTTTCTAACGATTAAAATAAATATAACACTGCACCTTTTATTTTTTTTTTAAATTAACAAAGCCTTTATGTTAAGTGTTTTATTCCACAGATTTTTTGCAATCGTGTGATCAGGAAACACGATCGTATTCCCAATCTTGTTCTTTTTTCTATTTACATTACATCCAAAACGTCTGACATCTTTCTTTTATGTGTCATACTAAATCATGATTGCTAAAACTTTTAACTTCATATCACATCATAAAATTAAGCACTGAATTGACTCGGATTTAAAGAAGCTAGCTAAAAACACATACGGGTTTCCAGTTAAAGTATTGAACATCGAAAATTTATTCATTTTGTTTTCCCGAAATTTTTATTGGTCCATTCAGACAAATTGGCCACAGATTTTATAAGTCCGAATGAAAATGTAATGTCGAACCCTGTAGTAATTAGGTAATGGCAAATCTTTACAGTGCTAGCCTGAATCACCTTAAATTAATAAGAAGAAGTCATCTGGGATATGAATAAACCAGGGGCCGAGAAATAGATCTTTCATGCACTTGCCCACGGGCAAGTGCATGGTCAAAATTCAATTGCCCTACTTCAATTTTTACTTGCCCCACCATAAAATATAAATTAAAGATAATTCTTAAGACAAAATAGTTTCCATTTCATCTAAAACAACAAAACATTTCTTTTCATTCTTCCATTGTTGTTTTCCATCCAGCATTTCATGTTCATCATCATAATGAATAAATTTGTCACCAAATCAGAAAATTTTAAGTACTTGAATCACCAAAATGCCCCGTAATCACCATAATTTTGCAACTTTGAATGTGTTGTTCTGAATATTGGTAACAGTTGAAAACTACTGCCAAAGTACGAAGTACCATACCATCCCTATTGTATTCCAGCCCTACACATGCTTTTTGCCATTTGGTAGGAACAATTGTTTCCATTGTTTTTCTTTCGCTTAGTCCATTTTGTGGTTCTTTCGCTAATATCGTTACTGACCAGTATTGACGGTGTACTTATCATCAGCTTCTGACCATTTTTCTGCCTCATAATTGTTAAAACTTTCTCCATTTCTCCAATGCCAATTTGTCTCTTTCAGTTCACTTAAACTTTTGGTAATTGAATAAAGATACATGATGACACAATTAAACTGGTTCACTTACGAAGTGTCAAGCAAAGGAAGATAACTCTAATGACAAAATAGTTTCAATTTCATGTAATTCAATGACATTTTAAAAAAAATTTTATGGATTGATTATTAGCTCACCTGAGCCGAAGGCTCAAGTGAGCTTTTCTGATCACTTTTTGTCCTGCGCCCGTCTGTCCATCCGTATGTCTGTAAACTTTTAACATTTTTGACTTCTTCTCAAGAACCACGGGGCCATTTTCAACCAAACTTGCCACAAAGTATCCTTGGGTAAAGGGGATTCAAGTTTGTTCAAATGAAAAGCCTATTGAAAATTCACTTGCCCGCCTCTTAAGTTCACTAGCCCCGGGCGTCGGGCAATGGTATTTGTCAGCCCCTGAATAAACAATGCAGAAACAAAAAAAGTATAATATTGAAATTTCCACCAGTCTGATTAAGCTAGTGTCAACCTACATCTTCCTATAGGCCGACCAAGTTTTTACTAGTGTACTCAGGCTTAGTAGTCCTTTTTGCACACACTGAACCTGAAGCTTAAAGTAACCTTCTTTTTTTAGGTCACCTGAGTCACTTACGTGACCTATTGCTATCTGTTTTTGTCTGTCGTCGTGCAGGCATGCGGGTGTGCGTCGCGCATAAACTTTTCACATTTTCAACTTCTTCTCAAGAACCACTGGGCCAATTTCCACCAAACTTGCCACAAACTATCCTTGGGTAAAGATGATTCAAGTTTGTTCAAATGAAGGGCCATGCCTTCTTCCAAGGGAAGATAATTAAGAATCAGTGAAAAATTAATGGTATCTTTTAAAAATCTTCTTCTCAAGAACCACTGGACCAGGTAAAATGAAACTTATATGGAAACATCCTCATGTAGTGTAGACTCAAGTTTGTTAAAATCATGACCCCCAGGGGTAGGGTGGGGCCACAATGGACGATCAAAGTTTTACATAGAGATATATAGGAAAAATCTTTAAAAATCTTCTCAGGAACAGCTAAGCCCTGATTGGTCATATTTATATGGAAGCATCCTCAGGTAGTGTAGACTCAAGTTTGTTCAAATCATGACCCCCAGGGGTAGGGTGGGGCCACAGTAGATAATTAAAGTTTTACATAGAGATATATAGGAAAAATCTTTAAAAATCTTCTTCTCAGGAACAGCTAAGCCCTGATTGGTCATATTTATATGGAAGCATCAGGTAGTATTAGATTCAAGTTTGTTCAAATCATGACTCTGGACTCTAGGGATTGGGTTGGGCCACAATGGATGATCAAATATTTACAAAAGCTCCTTCTATCAGTTTATTTTATACTCTATGGATCTTCTATGGATTGTTGTTTTATACTCAGGTGATCGTTAAGGCCCTTGGGCCTCTTGTTTTTATCAATTTACAATTAAAAAGACCAGTATGAATCATGATAATGTGCTTCATGTAAAATTTGAGTAGAAATGACCCATTAATATTTTGAACAAAATCTGACCCCTATTGTTCTTTCAAAACAGTTTTCAAACCTCATTATCTTGAACTCAATGAAACAGAGATAAAACTGAGATATCTGAGGAATCGAGGGTAAAATAGTTTTAAGAATAATAAGTGGTAGGGACTTTCAAATTATTTTGACATGGTATTCAAGATATTAGTGTTGGATCAAAATAGCAAAGTACAACTGTATATTAATGTAGGTCAAGAGACACTGACAGATGACCTATAATTCACCATCCCCATCCAAATTGTCATGCATAAACTTCTTCTCTGAAATTGCTAAGCTAATTTTGGTATGTACAGTCCCTCAAACGTTCTACGTTCCCACTTGAACAGTGAACGACTGCTGAACGAACGGTGAGGAAACGGTGAACGAACGCAGAGCGAATGGTGAGTGAATGCTGAACACAATTTGGTGAATGGTTGGTAAACAGTGAACGAACGCAGAACACGAACGGAGCGCAAACGCGAGCACAAAGTGAATGCTGAACGAATATTGAACGCAAGATGAACGATTTATTCGGAATGTTTCTGATTTTTTCCTTGCATTGTATGCATTCTATTTTCAATACATAAATAAATAATTAAAGAAATAAATAAATCTCATGAATAAATAAATTTTGAAGTGCCGACATTACCAGACCATATTATTTTTTTTTGTTCTGAACACTTCCAGAATAAAAATATATAAAAATTAATAAATAAATAAATAATTAATAGAGGTTCCCGCATTGTCCTAAGAATGATGATACATGCACATTATTTATGTTTCTTAAGTATTTTTTGCACATGTTTATTATGTTTAAATTAAGCTGTTTAATCACAGATAAATGATTGCTATTAAAAACATTGCAATGATCATGATGATATCGAACTCTGTAATACAAAAGCAAAAATTATTCTGTAAAATAGATGTGGTTATTCTTATTTGGCCGCTAAAACCATTACAACTGTTGTGGCTTTTAGAAGAGGAAATGGCCAATTTATGGAGTATGAATTACAAAAATACATATATGTATATCCGTACAAAGGTGATTCCGTGTGAAATAATAGGGAAAAAAGTCACAATTAGAAATATTTTGCATAGGTCTGTGGATGTGTCACGTAAATATATGTGTTCTAATATTTTCATGCAATATTGTATACTTATGTGAAAAATAAATTATTGCTCATTTATTTGGAAAACTACTATCCTTACTACTACCCCCCCCCCCCCCCCCCCCCCCCCGACATAGGTTTTAATAGACAGACTAATTATACAGAGAGAGAGATTCTCCCTTCCCACAATGCATGCACTATCAAACAAAAATTCCTTAAGTTGTATATTTTTATATATCAGGCATTGTTATTAAACCATTCTTTAAAAACAAATCTGTTTGTTTGGCAGTCATAGTCTTTTTTTTTTTTTTTAAAATGTTTCTGCTTCAAGTTCACACGAAGTCCTTGTGCTTGTCCTGTCAATCAAAATCATATGACACTGTGTTGCTGAGTAAGTCTCGTCATGCCAAAGACGAAGTCCTAGTACTTCCAAGAAGTTTTATACATTTTACTGATCATTTCTAGATAAGAATCTATCATTTATTTAAAAAAAAAAAATACATTGGACATAAATACTTGACTTGCATGAATTTGATACACACTTTATGCCAATTTCAAATACCACTGCCGGCACGTGTATTTTGAACTACGATTCCCAAATAAAATTCTTAGATAGATGTATGTTTTTAGACTGACATTTTTAGGTCACCTGAGTCACTCAGGTGACCTATTGCTATCCGTTTTTGTCCGTTGTCGTGCGATGTGCTTTAACATTTGAACATTTTTAGCTTCTTCTCTGAAACCACTCAACCAATTTCAACTAAATTTGGCATATAGCATCTATGGGTGAAGGGGAACAAAAATTGTGAATTTCATGGTCCCTGCCCCCCTGGGGCCTGAGGGGTGGGGCTAAAACCACCAAAATTAATGCAATCTTTAAAAATCTTCTTCTTTACTCCTGTACATCAAGCAGTCAATCTGTTGGCATCATAATGTAATAACGATTGAGTCCTCTACCAAAATTGTGAAATTCATGGCCCCAGGGTCAGGGGTTCTGGTGCTAGGGGGGGGCTATATAGATCATATAGTGAAAATGCATTATTTCTTTGATAATCTTCTTCTCTGCCCCTGGGTATTGTTTAAACAGACTAAAGTACATTTTTATGATATGCAAGGATGCCTCTTCCAAAACTGTGAATTTTATGACCCCAGGTTTAAGGGTTCTGGTGAGGGGGGGGGGGGGGGCTTCTATTGATTTTAAAGTGAAAAAGCAAAATTTCTTTGAAAATATTCTTTTCTTCTTCTGGTTAAAAAAGCAAAGAAGCTAAGTGTATAGTTATGATGAGCAAGTGTGCTTCTTCCAGAGTAGTGAATTTCATGACCCCTTTGGTCAGATGTGCTGGTGTGAGGGTGGGGCTCTTGATAATTTAGTGAAAATGCATTAATTCTATTAAATAATCCTGTTTGCTCCTTAGTGTTAAGCAGATAAACAAAGTGATTAGTTATGATGAGCAAACATATGGTCCCAGGGTCAGAAGCTCTGGTGTTTCGGGGGGGGGGGGGGGGGGGGGCTCTATTAATAATATAGTGAATCTGTAGTAAAAATGCATTATTTATTTAAAAATCTTCTCCGCACCTGGGCATATCTGAGGCAAACAGAGTAAAAGTTTTTATAAGGAAGGGAATTTCTACCAGATTTTTGAACATCTGGACCATTTGGTCAAGTGTTCTGGTCCTGGCCAGGGCTCTATTAGTTTGTAGTCTACTGAGAGGAGTTATTCCCCTTTGCCATTTACTTTTGATAATTTATCACTGTAAATAATGTACTTGAAAGGTAAATAGAATAAGAGAATTATGCAAAAACTTTTATTGTATAATACAAAAAGTACTTTCATAGTTTCAATGATCAGATAGACTTGTAGTAGTAGATAAATAAAAATGAGACAAAAATAACTTGTCTTATTAAATGTTCATCAAAGACCAAGAGAGGCCAATGTAAGAGATTTCAACAAAGGATTAAAATAGTACAGAAGTATTGATAATTTGTTAATATACTGTATGGTGATAGTGATAAATGGGGAACGATTAGAACTTAATTTATGAACTGTTAATGAATATTAAGACCAATTATTTTGTTGATCATGATCACCCTATTTTTCTTGCTTTTGGGCAACAAAGCTTCAGTCCTTTCAGTTCATTTTATACTCCATGCATCCTTTAAATTGTTGTATCATACTCAGGTGACCGTTAAGGCCCTGGGCCTCTTGTTATGTCATAAAACTCATTGATTTCTTGTTTAATATTAATTAAATATATACAACAAGTATTGCATAAGTGGCAGATTTAAAAAAAAAGGGGGGGGGGGCTCTTAATTATGTCGAACGGCAAACATATGATATAGCTACAGTGTAGAAAAGCAATTTTTTTCTCTCTCTAACCATAAACTATGACTATATATAAAGTAGAAATTTTTTAAAGCTTATTCCCTTTCAGTTCCGCCGAAACTTTGCTAATTTTTTTTTGTGTATTAGTCAATTTAAATAAATATTTTTTTAACCACACTATCAATGTACTTCACACGGTAGATATTTAATGCATAGTGTTATCTATAATTCTTAGAACTAGCTCTTACATGTATTTCTATACATGTAGTAAACTGAAAAATGTGTTAGAAATGAATATTTTCGTATTTATGCTGCAGGTGGTTATTCAATCGACTTGAATTATTATCTCTATAATCAATGATTTGTCGTCTTTGACATAACAACAAAATGTTGCTGAACTTGAAGTATCCGCACATTGTCGTATTTCAATTTAATCATCAGTACCGTTCTAATTAAATATACTTACAACATTTATTTTGTATATTAAATCATTAAATAACATAATAATTAAATTAATAAAATAATTTTTTTTTATAAAATGATAATTTTTTGAACACGATATGTCTTTCATAAAATTTAAAAACCTGTAGATGCTCACATTCTCATTCTTTCATCCTTTAATAGATAAGTCCTTTCACATCGAGTTCCAAATGACAATGAAGACTGAACGTTGAGTGAATGCTAAACGCAAGGTGAACACAAAGTGAATGAACAAAGAGCGAAAGCTGAACGCAAGGTGAACGGTGAATGCAAGGGCAAAACTGTGAATGGAGAAAGCACGGTGAACGAATGGAAAAATGGGAAATAAAACGTTTCTGGGACTGTAGCATCAAAGTCTCATGGTGTTATTATAATTACCACTGATGACCTTGCTTATATCCATTTGACACATGGATTAAAATGATGCCTTGCTTGCATGTCCAGAAAAAACAAATTTATTACAGCTGGAGCTAATTTAGGAGACTATATTGTTAATTTGGGTTTTTGCAAAAACTAAACAGTTTTTTTCTTTGGGCTTGAAGTCATAGTTGTAAGTGGTCCTAATCTGATATATTTATTTTGAAAATGTTTTGATATTTATTTTTTTTTTATATTGAATGATTTATGATTGATTTACATCAATTGTAACATGGAAAACAATATTCATTTATTGACTGGGTTTGAGGGCAACATGCATTTTGTTGGACCCAAGAACCAAATACAAGACTTTTAGACTTTAGACTTTTTTTTAGTATAGATTTATATAGGAACCAATTTCTCAAGGTATAACAATGTTAAATATACAAGGCTCCATCTTGTTCCCAGCATGTTGAGTAATAAATTCCTGAAAAAATGTTTACTATTCATGTACAAAATATTATGATATATTGTTTAAAGCTGAACACGATTCGTAAAAGAAATGTGTCCGCCATTTTCGACTGGTTTCTCGCTATATCTGAGGGCCCCTATATATCAATGACATTTTATGAATATTCATTCCTATTTTGATTCATTAATATATCCCTTTGAACTCGAAGTAAAAGATACCACAGAGTCTGACAGATCTGTTTCATATCTAGAAAAAGACATTAGTGGAAACCTAACAACAAAGCTTTATGATAACGTGATGGCTTCTACTTTTCTATCGTCAACTTCCCTTATTGATGTACAGTAAAACTCAGTTATAGCGAAGTTCTGGAGACCTGAGAATTTACTTCACTAGATCCGTAATTCGTTATACCCATATAACAAATTCGTTAAAGTATACATAGCGACTTCGCAATATAAATTTTTTTCCTTGAAGTATGACTACCAAATGTATTTTGGGGAAGTAAAAAATATATAATTTACCTTGGAGTTCAAAAATTTTCGGATGAATAGTGTTCTAAATATATATACTTAGAAAGTAAATGTCAGTTCAATATTTTAAAAACTAAATTCTTTAAAAATTCGCTATAAAAGATGTAAATTTCGTTATTTTTAACTTCTAAGGGACACAGAATCAGTTCGTTATAACCATAAATTCATTATATCCAAGTTCGTTATATCCGTAATATTTTACAAGGAATTGTTAAGAATTTCGCCAGGGATTGCAAAAAAACTTCGCTATATCCGTACTATTCGTAATATCCGTGTTCGTACTAAATGAGTTTTACTGTATAAGCAATATACCAATAGCACCTGCATATAAGGAGTTATGTCTTCAAAACCTATACTTTATTTGCTCTGCTTTTCGTCCACCATCTGCCCCCTCCTGCTGGGTGGAGGACATACCAAGGGAGGTGAATCATGCCTCCGCAGCTGTGACGACACTGAAATAATTCTATCAGGTGATTTCAATATTGATTTAATGAAAGACCCCCCACAATACTGGACACCTGCTTTAAAGGAGTTTGGACTGTCACAGATAATTATTGTACCTACCCGAGTTACCAGTACCTCAAGTACCTTAATTGATCATTTTTATACGACCAAACCAGATAACATATGTGAATTCTGTGTCCCCCCTATTGCTATCTCTGACCACTACCCCGTGTGTTCGACACGCAAAGCTAACTGCATGCAGCAAAAAGGTAAACATATTGAAATTCAATACCAAGACTTTAAAAATTTTGATGAAAATAATTTTTGTACAGATTTAATTAGCAAATGTAAATTTAAACACTCTTCTCCAACTTGATGATCCAAACAAAATATTGAACAGTTTTTATGATTTATTTAATGGCATTCTTAACAAGCATGCAAAAGTAAAAAACAAAAAGAGTCAAGACAGATATTCGACCTAAGTGGCTTACACAAGAAATTAATGAGGCTAGACATTTACGTGATTTTTCCATTTACGAGGGGATTCAGACAATTTCAGATTTTGGGGAAATAAGGTCACACAGCTAATTGATGAAGCCAAAACATCTTATTACAAATCAGCTATTGAAGAAAGCTCAAGTCCTAAAGAAATGGGGGGGGGTTATTTAAACCAATTGGCATCTCCAGACTCAAAAAACTTTACACCAACCCGTATCACTCAGAATGGTTCTGATTTTGAAAATTTACAGGTTATAGTTCAACTTGATATTTTTAATAAACACATTACAGAAGTATCCAGTAAGTTATTGTCAGATATGACAGTGCCAAATTTTGATTCTAAATTATTAAACAACTTTACAAAATCAAAACTTGGGAATGAAAACTTTTTCAGTATTCACCAAATTAGTGAGATAGAAGTATTTTTAAAATATGTTGAATGCTCTTGATTTAAATAAGTCAGCAGGTGTTGACTTTATTGGCCCTGTCTACTAAAACTCTCTGCTAATGTCATATGCAAATCCATTACACATCTTATAAATGCTAGCATCACTAATGGTGTATTTCCATAACATTTAAAGAAAGCAAAAATCACTCCTATTTTTAAGATTATGGTGACCATGCTGATCCAGGAAACTACAAACCTAATATATCAATTCTTCCAACATTGTAAAAATTAATTGAAAAAAACACATAGCCAATCAACTATAGGATTTTACCACTACCTTTGATCTTATATATAAATCACAATCTGGTTTTCCAAGAGTTTCATTCCTGTCAAACAGCATTTACAAAACTAACAGACAATTGGTTACAAGCTATGGATCAAGGAAATCTTGTAGGCATAACTTTTCTAGATTTTAGTAGTGTTTAATTTAGTTAATCACGATATTCTGATGAATAAACTTAAGTTGTATCACTTTGACCAAATGTCAATTAAATGGTTTTATTCCTATTTAAGCTCCAGGACTCAATCTGTAAAACTAAAGGTACATATATATTCCTCTAAATTCTTGCCCATCACAGCAGGTGTGCCTCAAGGTTCTATTTTAGGGCTACTTTTATTTTTACTGTATATAAATGATCTTCCTCTACATGTAAATCATACATATATTGATTTGCTTGCTGATGATGCAACTTTACATACCGGGTATATATCATTATAATGTGCATTCTATTGAAAATGCCCTAAATGTTGATTTGTGTGAGATTGAGAACTGGTGTTCCAGAAATCAAATGGTGTTGAATATTAATAAGACAAAATGTATGCTTATGGGAACTCAACATAGAAAATCTAAGTTAACATCTTCAAAATTAGATCTTTGTGTATCAGACGAAGTGCTAAAAAATGTTGAATCAGAGAAACTCCTGGGAGTGCATATTGATCATGCATTCATCATGTTCATTGCACTATAATTATCAGGGATTGACGTTAACTTTCAGATTCACTTGCCCAAAGGGCAAGTGATCTCAAATTTTGACTTGTCCGAATGCAAAACTTGGTTGCCCAAATAGGAAAATAATTTATTGCCGTAAATATTATGATAAGAAAAAGTGTGCACAGATACACTACAGTAACTATAAATCTGGAAAGTTGAGGTACCTGAAAAAATTTAGGTGGTACGTTTGGACATAAATGTATACTACCACTTTCCTTGTCAATTTAATCTGTAAACACACACTGCAATGCATCAATAACCATCCATTTCCTTTTTAATAAAAAATCATTTTGGGTAGGATCGTTTTGTTTTGTGAATTTTGATTGATGCAACGCTAAGGAAGATAGTTGCTATGAAACATAAATATCTTGATCAGGATAGGCCATATTATATTCTGTCAGTGTGAATGAATTAAGTAGTTAACAAAGTTGTAATACGTAGAGCGTATTTAACATGAAATAAAAAAGAATAACGAACCCGATTTTTAATGAACGATATAATCTAGAAATCCAAGGGAGCAATGTCAGTCATGTATCTGGCGGAAATCAAGTGTTCAATCTATTGTTTTATTTATAATTAATGTAAAATAGATACCAATATACATTTCTATCAGAAAAATTCACTTGCCCGATCGGACAAGTAAGTTGACAGTTTCACTTGCCCGAACTGAGAATTTACTTGTCCTGGGCAATCGGACAACCGTTAATGTCGATCCCTGATTATATTGATTATGTTTGCAAGTCCTTGACATATAAACTATTTACATTATGTAAGATTAAAAATTTTCTCCCATTACACACATGAAAACTGTTCTATAATGCATACATTCTGCTTTCTTTAAATTATTGTTGGACTATTTGGGGCAATGCTCCAGGTGCTGGCATAGAAAGACTTTTTAAACTACAAAAAAAAAGCAGCCAGAATTATATTAGATGTGGTCCCTGAGATTCCCCATCACTACCATTATTTGTGAAATTTGGGTTGGTTGACTATATATAAGTTGATTGATTTTCACAAATACATATTACTTTACAAAACACTTCATGTATGGCACCTGATTATCAGAGAGACTCCTTTGAATTCATTTCCTCTAATAATTATATCCTACATTCTGAATCCAATTATGACCTTAGTCTACAAAAGTATCGAACAAATATATTTAAAAATTCTTTTCAATATTCAGGCGTTCATTAATGGAACAAATTACCACTACATGTACGTTTTTCACCAACTGCACAAAATGAAGAAAAATTTATCATCAATGGATGCAACATTTCTTAATTTGTAACTTAATAATATATACTTTTTTCAAATGTATTTCACCTATGTCATATACATGTACTTGCATTTCTTCTGATTATTGTACTGTTGTATTCATAATTGTATTATACATGCATAGAGGGCCCCGAGGAAGACTATAGTGCTTTGCACTAATCGGCATATTCGGGTTACCCTCTTTAAATAAAGTATTATTATTATTATTTTAGAAATAGTAAGGTTTAAAAAAAAGCTTATATATCCTCTATTTATAAAAATGTTCACTTCTTATTTTATATCCAAAATTCCTTAATTTATGCATTGTTTTTGCAGTACTTGGTCAGGGTATCCAAAAAACCATCACTGGCTGCATTAGTGACAACGTTACTTTGGTCTTTGATCTCCCTGTAAATAAGTCTCTTACTGTGGATAGTTATATTTGGTATAAACAGATTTTAAACCCAAAGGATCCAAGCTTTGCCAAATACAAAGTAGCTGATAAAAACTTCCAAATCTTCGTAGATGATGTCAAGGATCGACTACTCCACAATCATGATGATTCATCACAGCTGAAAAATTTAGTTTTACTAAATGTGCAGAAAAGTGACATTTCTAAATATGTTCTTGTGATTAATTATGTCAATGTCACACAACAGTCGTCGGAGTATGTCCTGCAATTGTCAGTAAAAGGTATGAACAATTTTTAAGTAAAGAGAAAGTATATTGAACAGTTCTGGACGATTTCCAAATATGGAAGTCAGGAACGATAGCTGTGAATTGCTATAAATACACAGAATGAACAAGGTGCTAATCTTTCTGACCAATCAGATAATGGCATTTAGACAAACCCATGAGAAAATAAATAAAACATGGTTTAAACTATTTTGCCCAAAAGATTTTTTTAGAGAAAATTTTTTAAAAACTTTATGCATATGTATATTTATAAATTCTAAGTGGGATTAAAAATCTGTCACTACGAGGTACACATGTAGCAATCTCAAAAGTTTATCGTGTTAAGAAATTTGATATCAATGCGGCAGATTTTCAGTTTTTAGAGCCTGACATAAAAATATTTTCGTATGGGAATATAACAGTTTTAATTATTTCCTGAGTGTTTATTACAAAATTATCCAGTTTCTGGTATGCATGGTAAGTTATGATGATAAAAAGCATTCATCTACATTCCCTTTTCTCTATGTTTTACACTTTTCCTAATGTCCATTTAAAATGTATATAACATGGTATTCAGCACTCATGAAACCCGTGATATTTTAAAACTACATGTAGTCTATACGATGAACACTTGTATGCAGTAGATCTATACGCATAGAAACTATGTGTTATCAATGAAAATCGGACCACTAAGCAAAATTATATTTACCAACATAGAGCGTATTCTGGTTAATGTTGTAATTGATAATAGCTTGATGGTGTAATCTATTCCTCCATAAAGGATTGCATTGTTACATGCATTAATGTTTTTTTTCCTAGATGAAAATGTCAGATTTGTTCACGGTAAGTATGTATGTGGGGGATACCTTATTTTTCCAAACTTTTCACCTAACTTCCGAAGTTTTTTTGTCAAAAAAATATTTTTGAAGGAAAAAAGCAAAAGCACGTGTTCTCTTTTATTCCTTGGAAATATGTTTTGGGTGTGTAAAAATGCTGTTGTCTGACTGGGCAGAAAATATTTACATGTATATGATGAATATTTATAGCATCTTTCAGTTATCGTTCTTGACTTCCATATTTGGAAATCATCCAGACCTGTTGAAGACCTACTGAAGTGTATCTTATTTAGGCTCACCTGAGGCAAAGGTACAAGTGAGCTTTTCTGACCGAAAAGAGTCTTTCAACTGTCTGTCTCTGTTGTGTGTCTAACTACTATCAAAGGCTGATCCAGCACCGGGCATTCGCTCTCCTCCTACCCCCTAACCCCCTTTTGTATATGTTATTTATAGTCCCCAGGTAAAGTGTTGGCACGTAGTATAAGGACTGATTTAAACTTAAAGAAAATCTTAACTTACAACCACAAACTCACCCCTGCCCTGCACACACACACACACACAAAAGAAAATTTTGGAGATTGGACTTTTTTTTTGGCTTGTCAGAAAAAATCATTGAAATGAGCCCCCCCCCCCCCCCCCCCCCCCCGCTTCTGAAATTTCTGTATTGTCCATAAACTTCACTTTTTTAACTTCTCCAGAACATGGTTCCAATTAGAATCAAATTTTACACAAACACACAAAGTTTCTTCAAATGAAGAACCAAGTTTGGAGTGCTATCTTGACTATGTTGGAATCAGCTCCATCTGTCTGTCTAGCTATCTGTCTAGCTGTGCAACTGTGTCCAGACTACCTTCATAATGGAGAATTTTTGTAAGCTCATGCTAGACCAAAGATAGTCCTAAGGGTGTGTCATGACTTTAAATTAACATTATTTTGGACAAGCTCAAGGTCATGGGCAGGAAAAAGTTTATAATTTTTGTCTGGTCCACAACTTTCTAATGGAGAAACATTGGAAGTTCATACTTCACCCCAAAATTACTTAGATCTTATGAATATGTCATGAACAACCTGTATACCTAATTCCATTTTTAGACATTCAGAAAATGCATAATTCCTGTCCTGGCCGTATCTTGTAATGAAGAAACATTGGAGGCCCATCAAAAAAAAAAAAAATTAAGTCTATATAATGACCTTCACAAAGATCATTCCAGTAAGTTCAAGGTCACTTGCAGAAAATGTGTAAAATCAGTAGCTTCGTAAGAGGTACTGTAAAATCACATATTTTCATGGGGGTCAGATTTTCATGGTTTGAGAAAAAAATATGGGTTTGAGGGAATTTAATTTTGTGGATGAAGAATTATTGAGTAGTTATGTATATATGACATTTTACATTTCGTGGTGGACATGAATTCGTGGGTCTCTTCATACCTCGAAAACTAATTAAAAATTAAACCCCAATTACAAAAAAATTAGTGATTTCACAGTAAAACATTGATTGCAGTTTTCAGCCAAAGCTTGCTTATGATTTGAGAATGCATCACCACATTATTTATGACATTTGGGTAAGTTCAAGGTCACTGGTAAAATTTATGGCTACATCATTACTTTGTAACAGGCAGACTTTGAAAACCCATACTTGACTCAAGGATTGCTTATGACAAAAAAATGTATAATTCTTTTCTAGGCATACCGGTAATCTTTGTAAAGAACAAAGATTGGAAGCCCATATTGAGAAAAAGATGGTTCATATGACCTGACGATGTGCTTTGTTGCCAGTTTATGTTTTTGGAGAACATAAATTTTGGAAATCATATAAATCTAAATATCTATATCAGACTTCTGTTCTGTATCCTGAATAACAGGATTTAAGAATGCCCTCCAGCTTACAAATCTGTATTTTCTAGAAGTTTAACAAATGGCCCATTTGATAAATTAAATAAATTCTAGGGTTATGAGACTGCTTTCTTTTTTGGTCACCTGAGTCATTCAGATGACCTTTTGTTTTCTGTTCTCATCCGTCGTCATGTGGTGTGCATTGTGCGATGTGTTTCGACTGTTAACATTTGAACATAGCTTCTTTTCAGGAACCTCTCAATTAATTTCAACCAATTTTGGCATATGGCATCTATGAGTGAAGGGAAAATTGTTAATTTCTTGGTCTCTTCCCCCTGGGTCCTGAGGGGTGGGGCCTAAACCATAAAAATTAGTGCAATCTTCAAAAATCTTCTTCTTTACTCCTGATCGTCAAGCAGTTGAACTGTTGCCATGGTTGTAATAAGCATTGAGCTCTCTTCCAAAATTTGGACATTTGTGGCCCCAGATTCAGGGTTCTTGAAAGGCTCTATTTGATAATATAGTGAAAATGCATTAATTCTTTGGTGAAAATGCATGATTTTTTAAAATATCTTTTTCTCAGCTATTGGGTATTTAATAGACAAACCAATTGCATGGTTATGATGGGCAAGGGTGCCTCTTTCAAAATTTTGAAATTCATAGCCCCTGGGTCAGGGGTTTTAGTGTAAGGAAGGAGCAATGTTGAATATATAGTGAAAATGCATTAAATCTTTGAAAATCTTCTATCCTTCTGGGTATTAAGCAAACAAAATGCATGGTTATCAGCAAGGGTGCTTCTTCCAAAATTTTTTAATGTCATGGCCCCAGGGCCAGGGCTTTTGGTGTCAGGGTGGGGCTTTATTGATTATTTTTGGAAATGCATCAATTCTTTGAAAATCTTCTTCTCTGCTCCTTGGTATTTAGAAGATAAACTATGTGCATAGTTATGATAAGCAATGTTTTCTAATTCCAAAACTGTGAATTTTATGACCCCCTGTGTAAGGGATTCTGGTGTTAGGGTGGGGCTGTACATGTATTTAAATGTACAGTGAAAATGCATTATTTCATTGAAAAGATACTGCTCTTCTCCTGGGCATGAAGGATGGGTATTTTTACCACATGTATTTGTGAAATTCTGAACTACTTGGTCAAGTGTTTTGGTGCTGGACAGGACTCTATTAATTTGTATTCTACTTAGAGAAGGTATATCCATTTGCTATTCACCTAAACACCTATGATATTTAATCACTGTAAAAAATGTAATTGAAAGGTCAATTGAGTAAGCGATAATACAAGAATTTTTATAATATATAAAAACACTTTCATAGTTTTTAAGGATCAGGGAGACTTGTGAATACAGTAATACTTGTCTAATCCGGACACCATTGGTTCCAAAAAAAAAATTGGCCAGATTGGACAACATTCCGGATTAGAAAATATTTTTAACAATTAAATTTATTGAAAGGACTTAAAGTTTACGTTGGATTAAGCAAGATTTCAGAATACACAACATCCAGATTAGACAAGTTTCACTGTAATAGATAAAAAAAAAATGAGACAAAATACCTTATTTTTATACATTAAATGTTCTTCAATGACCAAGAGAGGCCAGAGAGAAAGATGGGTTTACAAATAGTGCATAAGCACTTTTGTTTTGTTTTGTTTACATGGTGATAGTAACATACAGGGGCAAGTACAGGTAAGTAAATATATCTTCTTTAAGATTTGTTACTAGACTAATTATATTGTTGATCCTTGATCATCCTATTTCTTTCAGTTTATATCGTTTTATTTTTATACTTCTGTGGATCCTTTATAGTGTTGTTTTATACTCAGGTGACCATTAGGGTCCTTGGGCCTCCTGTTTGATAAAGTGTGTTTATCAATTTCAGATGTTTGCTTTGAGAATCCCAGGGTAAAGGATGGATGTGTTTTTTCAACTTGTTTCACAGGAGAAAATGGGAAGCTTACAATGGTAACAAATTTTATCCAAGATGTGGTCAAATTGAAAAAGTGAAATCTCATGGGGAAAGGGAAATGTCCATTTATCATAATCAATTTTGGTGATGGCAACAAGTATATGTAGACCAAAATTTCTATGCACAAGAAAGACCACCATTTGTAGAAAAAGAATTGCATATTATTAGAACATAGGATGAGTTTCATGTGCCTCAGAGGCATTCATTCATCTTAGGCCATCCTTAAAAAATTGTTTGTTTGGAATTGCCACCTGGGAGGTTTCAGACTCAGGAGGGAGGGAGAGAAATTATTAATTTTTTTTTTAAATTTAAAAATTGATGATAAAAATCTCAATAAGGAATGAACACATTATTTTCCATCTTTTTGTAAAGGGTATCTCTCATCAACCAGGAACCCAGTTTTGCTTAGATCCTACACTTATTAAGTGATTAGGTGGCACATATGGTAACAGGCCAAGAATTGATTGAATTAAAAAAAAAATCTTCATATTTTTGGTCAATAAAATTTTTCCAGGAGGGGTCATTTCAATGAGGCAGGAGGCAATTCCAAACAAACAATAATTTTATTTTGGCCATATTTATTTGTCTGAAGGATCTTGAAAATGTTAAAGTCACATAAAAAGTTCATTTTTCTAATATACATCAATCATATTTCCAACACAGAAAATATACCTTGGTCAAAATTTGTGTCAAATTACAGAACATATCGGTTGTATGATATCTTCTTTCATTCAGACTAATGAAACAGACATGATGCAAACTGTGAATGGCTACACAGTGATAAAAAAGTGTACCAAAGGTATGTCTGTCAGCTACTTGTGTTGTAATGCAGCCGGAAAATGTGAGGAGCAGATGTTCAAAGTACCAGAACATGATAAAGGTATGTTCTTATTACATATTATTTGGAACTACAGTCCCTGAAAGGTTCTACTTTCCCACTTGAATGGTGAGTGAACGCTAAACGAATGCAGAGCCAACAGTGTGTGAACACTGAATGGTGAGCAAATGCAGAATGCAAATGTATGTGCAAAGTGAAGGGTGAACAAACAATAAACACAAGCATTCAGAATTTCTCTAATGTTTTCCTTGCATTGTACATATTCTATTGTCAGGTACAAAAAAGTAATCTTGTAAATAAATAAATTTTGTAGTGCCAACATTACCAGTCAAGTTTAAATCTTTTTTGTTCTGAACACTGCCAGAACAAATATAGAAATTAAACTAGAAACTCATTGCGAGCAATGAGAGGTCTTCCGTCCGATTCTGAAAATAAAAACGAAAATTCAAGCTGAAAAAGTGATAAAAGAAATTCAGACACTCTGGAATTGTAACCCTGGTCGTCAGCGTGCAAATTCAACGTGCTATCTCCTTTAACCGGAAGTTAACCTTTTCAAGGTTACTCTAGACATTTGCACTCTGAATAACATATTTAAAATTCATTTCAAATACTATATCTATAAAGAATATTAATGAGAAAGTAAAATACTCAAATTATTTAGTTTTTCTCTTATAACCAGAAGTTGTCGTTTTTGTTTCCAGTGGGACCAACATTTTTCGAATCTGCGAAAAAGATGCAATAAAGTGATGCAATTTTTAATTAAGAAAAGAAAAGTTAAAATTTTTATTTCTTTTATCACTTCCGGTGACGACTGGAAGTAACGGCTGATGCTCTGAACCCAAATGGTTTTGCCTACATCTTAAGGACTGTTGCTCATATAAGTTTGTTGTCTTAATCTCTTACCATTTTCGAGTTCTTGCTCAGACAACTTCTTGTATAGAACTTTTCAAGATCTCTTGAGTAGTTTTAATTGTAATAAACAGGATATATTAGGGATTGTTTAACCTACCAAGCCAACCTTCTTTTTTTTTTAGATTTCGTCAAATCAGTGTTTTTGCAATTCTCAATGCATTTCCTGTGTAAAATGTTGATAAAAAGGACCTACATAATTTTTCACCATAATATTTCTCCAAAACTCACTTATTTCATATGGTTTTTGTTTTATATATGCTAGACTTTGACCCGTGGGTGCACGGGTTGACATTGTTATGAATGCATCCATGTGCATATCAGACATTTACAAAATAGATACATCGACACATTCATATTGTAAGGTACTTTTGAAATGAACAATGAATGTGAATACAATTCTTTTTTTTTTGTTTGTGTGTGTGTGTGTGTTTTGCAAAATTGTTGCGTAACTGCATAGCGCAGAAGGGTTTTGACCCCCAGTTAGCTATAAATCAAGTCATGAGTTCAAATCATGCCGGAGCTTACATAAATTTCACCTTCCCAAACAAATTTAATAAAAGAAATTATGGATATTTATTGAAAATATGACAACAACAAAGAGTTGAGCATTGCTGATACATATCTAGCAAAGTAATGAAAATGAAGAAATGTGCGAAGCTGGTATTTTTACACAATCAGTTATTAAACTAAAGGTGTAAAAAATTTTGTAACAATTTTAACACTGCAGGTCTCAACTTCTCAATTTGTTCAAAATATGACCTCAACAATAAAAGAGTTAAGCACTGCTAATACATATACTTTATATATACACAGGTAATAGACATGTATATAATCTGTAAAAGCAGAGATGAAAATGGAAAAAGGTGCTATACTGGTATTTTTACACAATTTAGCAGATGTGATGCAGAACAGATTATTTTGCAAATGCCCCCCCCCCCCCCCCCCAAAAAAAAAAACATACTGGATGTTCAAGAGATCATAATTAAAAATTAAGAATATCAAATGTACTAAGTCTTTATATATGATACTAGACTTTGACCCGTGCGTGCACGGGTTGACATTGTTATGAATGCATCCATGTGCATATTGGACATTTACAAAATAGATACATCCACACATTCATATTGTAAGGTACTTTCGAAATAAACAATGAATGTGAATACAATTCTTTTTTTGTTGTTGTTTTTTTTGTTTGTTGGTTGGTTTTTGTGTGTGTGTGTGTGTTTTGCAAAATTGTTGCATAACGGCGTAGCGCAGAATTTTCATTTCCAATGACTTCTAGATATTTTAGCTGAAAATGTAAATATAGAAACAAGACAAGGACATACCGGTACCTATCTCTATTTTTGAGTTACTTCCCTTAACAGCTATAATTACATATTATTCATAAGGGTCGAAGGAGTCAGACTGGTTGATTGATTCTATCATGTAATTGATTGAAACACATTGTCATAAAAATATTGGCATGGATTTATTTCAATTTTTATTCGTAGTTACTAAATACTGCTTCCTTCATACAACCTAGAAACTGATCTCAGTCGGTCTACCTTTCAGCATATGTCACATCTTTGCCTTTCCCAGCATACTAAGCATAACTATGATAAATGACGACCTGTTGACTCTTTGTCTCCTGAATACAATTTACAACGAAGCCATTACTACTTTTTTTCTTGCTGTATAGATGATTCTACCCGTTGAAGGAAGTACACATGCTTTTTGTTTACCTCTGTAAACTTATGCTTTATTAGCTCACCTGAGCCAAAAGCTCAAGTGAGCTTTTCTGATCAAAATTTGTCCGTTGTCTGTCGTCGTTGTCGTTGGTGTTGGCGTTGTTGTTGTTGTTGTAAACTTTTCACATTTTCATCTTCTTCTCAAGAACCACTGGGCCAAATTCAACCAAACTTGCCACAAAGCATCCTTGGGTAAAGGGGATTCAAGTTTGTTCAAATGAAGGGCCACGCCCTCTTTCAAGGGGAGATAATTAGGAATTAGTGAAAAAATAATGGCATCATTTAAAAATCTTCTTCTCAAGAACCACTGGGCCAGGAAAGATGAAACTTATGTGGAAACATTCTCAGGTAGTGTAGATTCAAGTGTGTTCAAATCATGACCCCCGGGGGTAGGGTGGGGCCACAATGGGGGATCCAAGTTTTACATAGAAATATATAGGAAAATATCTTTAAAAATCTTCTTCTTAAGAACAGTAAAGCCATGATTGGTCATATTTATATGGAAGCATCCTCAGGTAGTGTAGATTCAAGTTTGTTCAAATCATGACCCCCGGGGGTAGGGTGGGGCCACAATGGGGGATCCAATTTTTACATAGAAATATATAGGAAAATATCTTTAAAAATCTTCTTCTTAAGAACAGCAAAGCCATGATTGGTCATATTTTTATGGAAGCATCCTCAGGTAGTGTAGATTCAAGTTTGTTCAAATCATGACCCCCGGGGGTAGGGTGGGGCCACAATGGGGGATCCAAGTTTTACATATATATAGGAAAATATCTTTAAAAATCTTCTTCTTAAGAACAGCAAAGCCATGATTGGTCATATTTTTATGGAAGCATCCTCAGGTAGTGTAGATTCAAGTTTGTTCAAATCAATACCCCCAGGGGTAGGGTGGGGCCACAATGGGGGATCCAAGTTTTACATAGATATATATAGGAAAATATCTTTAAAAATCTTCTTCTTAAGAACAGCAAAGCCATGATTGGTCATATTTTTATGGAAGCATCCTCAGGTAGTGTATATTCAAGTTTGTTCAAATCATGATCCCCCGGGGTAGGGTGGGGCCACAATGGGGGATCCAAGTTTTACATAGAAATATATAGGAAAAAATCTTTAAAAATCTTCTTAAGAACAGTAAAGCCAAGATTGGTCATATTTATATGGAAGCATCTTCAGGTAGTGTAGATTCAAGTTTGTTCAAATCATGATCCTCCGGGGTATGGTGGGGCCACAATGGGGGATCCAAGTTTTACATAGAAATATATAGGAAAAAATCTTTAAAATCTTCTTCTTAAGAACAGCAAAGCCATGATTGGTCATATTTTTATGGAAGCATCCTCAGGTAGTGTAGATTCAAGTTTGTTCAAATCATGACCCCCAGGGATAGGTTGGGGCCACAATGGGGGATCAGTTAGGAAAATATCGTTAAAAATCTTCTTCTTAAGAACAGTAAAGCCATGATTGGTCATTTTTATATGGAAGCATCCTCAGATAGTGAAGATTCAAGTTTGTTCAAATCATTACCCCAGGGATAGGTTGGGGCCACAATGGGTGATCAAAGTTTACAGAGGAATATATAGGAAAAAGTCTTTTTCTCAAGAACAGAAAAGCCATGATTAATCAAATTGATATGGAGGCATCTTTGGGTAGTGTAGAATGAAATTTGTTCAAATGAGGGCCCCCGGGGTAGGGTGGGGCCACAATGGGGGATCAAGTTTTTACAAATGAATACATGGGAAAAAAATCTGCTGCTCAAGAACAACAAAGCCATTTGTTATATTGATATGAAAGCATCATCAGGTAGTTTAAAATTCAACACCCCCCTCCCTGTAAACTTTTCAATACTGTACTGATTTTTGCTTTTTTTCCTAGCCAATGTGCTCAGGTGAGCGATGTGGCCAATGGGCCTCTTGTTGGTTTTTATCGCTTAGAGAATTCTACACGGAATTCTACACTCTCAATCACTATTTCATAAGTGAAAAAAACCCATGTATTTAACCTTTTTTTCTCTCAGGAAAACTTTGACTCGCCAATGTCCGTAAAATATAACATAGGTCCTTCAAAAATGCAAGGATTTTTAAGGATTTATTTAAAACAAATGAAAATAGCCCAGGATTCACACAGAAAAAAACATCATTAATAAAGATGAAAACGTAAATTAAAGGTAAAAAAAATGAGAAAGAAAATTAAGACATAATCGGGATTAAACCCAAAATAATAGAACACCGCTGACGTTGGAGGTTAGTGTGCAAGGTACAAGCCACCCGAGGAGCTCCGAGTGCCCACCTGCTCGTTGGAGTTTACGGAGACAGCCGCCATTTTGGATCCGCTTCAAATTTTAAAATGCGAATATCTAGAGTTTGGATTTATCAATTCTTAAACAAATTATATATTAGGCCTTTTTGGAAATGCCTCTATTAACCCTACTAATATAAAAGAAAAATATTGAAAGACAAAAAAGTTAGAAAATTCAACTTTTTAAATTCGCATCCGGTAACAACAGGAAGTACCGACGACGAACGAAAGGTCATGTCCTGGCTAGGATTTATCACGATCTATAATCCCTGAAAGTTTCACATTGATAACTTTTACCGTTCTTGAGATTATCTGCTGACAAAATGTCTTTTTAAATTCAGAAAATGGTCGGTAACTTGGCACCAGAAGTGATTTTCCAAAAAATCTCTCGGATAAAATAACTTCAGATTACAAGACATTCTTCCTGCAAATTTCATTAAATTTCATCGAGTAGTCTTTGAGAAATCACGTGCACAAAATTAGATGGGCGGAAAAATAATAAGAAGAAACAGTAGAATCACTATAAGGTCTTCCATGAAGATGGAAGACCTTAAAAATAAATAAAGATTCCACAAACTTCACCGGAAAATGAAGTGGGTTGGTATGTGGTCAAATCTACTGAGAAGGCATTTGGCCTTCCCAGGATTTGATCATGTGACGGACCCACATCATTTCCCAGTGAAGTTTTTAAACTTTCTTATTTATATCTTAAGTGTTATCTATAATTCGCAGAACTATGCTGAGTGGCCAAAATTATTGCACCAAACATGGCCGACATTGCTTGATGAGTTGAGTGAGCATATTTCGAAACTAATTATTACAATAAATAATTATTGTACTTACTTTTGTTTGTAAGTATTTAGCAGCATAGCCTCTCTGAATTATCACTTGGCATAATCTTGATGGAATTGATGCATACAGGCTTCAGATATATACTTGAGAGAGTCCATTCCATATCCTGATCACTGCAGCAATGAGATCTTGTGTACTTTTAATCTGATCTATCTCTCAGTTGAGTTTAACTTTATTGCAACGCCAGACAGTTTCTATAATGTTCAGATCTGGGGATTGTGCAGGCCAAATAAATATCTGAATTCCATTTTCCTGTTTCCATGCAGATGTCTGTCTTGATGAATGAGGGGTAGCATTGTCATCTTGGAATATAAATTGTCTATTTCCAAAAACTTTTGCAACTACTGGCTAAAGATGGGTATACTTCAGTGAGTAAAAATTACCATCAACAGGTATGATTATACCAATTCCTTTGTAAGTTATACACCCCCAAAACATGCAACTTACTTTGACTGGTGATTAATGCTGAATCGGGCAGTATAGTTTCCACTTTTCCGAGGCCTTTCTCCACAAACTGAGTTATTCTGTCCAATTACCACCTGCATTTTGTCAGAAAAATAACTTTCATCTACTGTTCATTTGTCCAGTGTCTCCTATTTCTATACCATAAAATTCAGCTTTGTTGATTCACTCTGTTGATGGTCTAAGTCTTCTGATTTTTTTCCCCTTCTGCAGCCCTCCTGTTCTAATCTACGGTGAACAGTTCTAACTGATACATGTACTTTTACAGATACTGTGTTGTTAAAATCTGTAGCAATATCAGGTGGAGATTGTCTAATATTTGTTTTTACCAGTCTAACAATTTTAAGATCATCTGTCATCAGTCTTGGACTGCCAATTTTCTGGTTTTCCACACTTCCAGATTCATTGAATTTCTTTAAAATTTGCCCAATTGTGCTTCGATGTATTCCTAGTGTTTCGCTTATTTTGTTGTTATTAATCCCCTCAAGTTTAAATCTAAATTAATTCCTTTACGCTGGATGACAACTCTTGTTTTTTCTTTAACATTATTTAATTACATTCGTTACAATACCAAAAATCGTCTGCTTTTCGTAAATATTCAAGGTTCTCCTAAACAATCATACCCAAGTAAATTATTACCTATGATGTTTTTTCTGACAAGTTATCCATCCCGATAAAAACAGAATATAAATACAATGACAATGCTAACGGCAATGACATCAGCCATGTTTGTTGCAATACTTTTGGCACTTAGTGTAGTTCTTGCATGTATTTTTATAGTAACTGAAAAACATGTTAGAAATGATTATTTTTGTAAATATGCTCCATGTGGTTAATCAACTCAGATCATCGTCTCTTTATCAATGATTTGTTGTCTTTGACACGACAACAAAATATTGCGATGCTGTAAGTACATGTATCTGCATATTACCGTATTATTTGTAATCTATAGCATTGTTCTTAATTAAAATACACTTACATTTACAACAACTTTTATTTTATAGAATATGTTAATAAATTACAATTAATTTAATAAAATAATAATAAATATTGTTGATATTTTTTCCATACAATAATGATTTTTTAAATATGATATTAATCTATTATTAAAATTCAAAACCTGTAGACCCTTGCACACACATTCTTTTATTTGGAAGCAGTTTGTGGTATTTCATACTTCTATGGATCCCTTACAGTATTGTATTATACTCAGGTGACCATTAAGGCCCATGGGCCTCTTGTCATGTTACATTTTCATCAATGATAGTCTTGATTTTCAGTAAAAGGTGTTTTGCTTATACTTACATCATATCCAACTGACAAAAATTTGAGCAAGTGTAATCATAGGAAAAGTTATGAATTACACAAATTCCTCAGAACCACTGGACCAATTTCAACCAAACTTAGATCAAAGCATTCTTGGGAGAAGGACATTCAAGTTTGTTCAAAAAAGGGCAACATCCACATACCTTCTTAAAGAGAAGATTATTAAGAAATGCAAAAATAGGATGGATGTCTTTAGAAATCTTCTTCTTAAGAACACGGGGCCAGAAAAGATGAAACCTTTGTGGAAGCTTCCTGACTTAGTGTAGATTCAAGTTTTTTTTCAAATCATGGCTCCTGGGGATAGGATAGGACCACAATATGAGTTAAGAGTTTTACATAGGAATATATAGGAAAAAAAACTTAGAGAATCTTTTTCTCAAGAACAGCAGGGCCATGATTAGTGATATTACTATGCAGGTATCCTGAGATAGTGTAAATAAGAACAACAAGACTATAATTCATGTCAGATACAAATATGTCAGCATCCTCAGTTAGTGTATATTCAAGGACATTAACTTTCAGATTCATTTGCCCTTTGGGCAAGTGATTTCAAACTTTGACTTGTCCGAATGCAAAACTTGGTTGCCCAGAAATAGGAGTAAAGAATATTGTTTATTACTGTAAATGTTTTGATAAGAAAAAAATTGACCAAATACACTATCACTTTGGCAAGTTGATTTTCATGAAAGCATATCCATGCTGCATTAAATGTGTATCACTGTCCTTGTCAATTTAACCTGTTAACACACACTGCCATGCAGTAAATACCCTCCGTTTTTCTTTTTAAAAAATCATATTTTAAAAAATTGTGAATTTTCAGAGATAACTGTGAAGAAACGGTAAAGGAAGGCATACATATCTTAAAAGTTCTTAGATGTAGAGCGTATTTACCACAAAAGAAAACATAATAACGAACCCAGTTTTTTAATGGAAGGTATAATCTAAAAATGGTACTAAGGAATTCCGAATGCAAATCAATGTCAGTCAGGTATCTGGTGGAAATCAAATGTTCAATATATTGTTTGATTTATAAATAAATGTAACCTAAATAAATATTTACATCTCTCTGAGAAAAAAATCAATTGCCGGATCGGACAAGTAAGTCAACAGTTTCACTTGCCCAAACTGAGAATTTACTTGTCCCCGGCAATCGGACAACCGTTATTGTCGATCCCTGATATTAAAATCCTGGCCCTAGGGGTAGGATGGGGCAACAATAAAGGATCAAAGTATGTAGGGGGAAAATATTTAAAAATCTATTTCTCAAGAACAGCAGAGCCATAATTATTGGTATAACCATGCAAGCATCTTCAGTTAGTGTAGATTTAAGTTTGTTCAAATCATGACCCCTGGGGTAGTTTGAGGCCACTATAAAGGATCAAAGTTTTAAATGGGAGAAAGTAGAAAAAAAAATCTTTATAAATCTTCTCAATAACAGCAGGACCATGATTAGTCTTATAAATTTGCATGTATCTCTATAAAGATAGTGTAGATTCAAGTTTGTTCAAATTATGGCCCCAAGGGTAGGGTGGTGCCATAATAGGAGTTGAAAGTTTTACATGGGAATATATAGGAATTTTTTTTTTTTTAAGTTTCCTGTAAGAACAGGAGGGCCATGATTAATTATATTTCCATGCAAGCATCTTCAGGTAGTGTAGATTCAAGTTTGTTCAAATCATTGCCCCCTGGGGTAGAATGGGTCCACAATAGGCAATCCAAACTTTCTAATAGGAATACTATACATAAATTTTCGTATTGAAAATTTAGCACAGTCACTGGGTATGGAGTTGTTAGCGTAAACATGAATTAGTGCTACACATGTCCGTGCCTGTATTGTATATATAAATGATTTCTTAGCGGTATTCATAAGTTAGCACATTGTTGTCCACGCCAAAGCCGCTTAAATCTGAAGCCATCTTTTTAAGTACACATACAGTATATGGGAAAAAAATCCTAATATCACAATAATAGCATGGTCATGGTTAGTGATAATTATGTGCAATCATCCTTAGGTAGTGTAGGTTCAATTTTGTTCAAATCAAGGCATTGGGAGGGGGGGTGGCACTGATGAAGACCAGCAGTGTTATGGCCAATGGGCCTCTTGTTTATAGTTTTTTAATGTATTTTACATATTCAATAGATTCAAACAAAAATGGTGGATCTGCAGTTCCTGTAATAGTTGGTGTAATAATTGGAGTTTTATTAGTGATTGCAATCGTGGTGGCAGTAGTGTTCTTCAAGCTACGTAAAGGTAAGCTTAACATAAAAGGTTTCACAATGATTAGATTTTAATTTTAGAAACAAGGAAGCTTAATTATCATTCCGGTTTCTTTCAGATGTTGAATATTTATATGTAAATTATGTTAGTGTATTTAAGACACATAAGATACTGGAATTTATGTTTGTCCATGATGTTAGTTGTTTTTTGGACTTGTCCAGTACCACAAAGCATATTTCAAACAAATTTACTACTAGACATCTTTGAAATGAAGGGCCATGCCCCTGCAAGGGTGGAAGAATGGAGAAGTTGGGGTAGTGTCATTTTAAAGTCTTCTTTTCAAGAACAAGTAACCAAAAAAATTGACAAAACTCAGCAATATGATAATGAGCAACTTAGATATTTGTATTCAATCATGAATTGGTTATATATTAAAAATTTATTGTCTCCTTGAAAATGTTTATTAAGCCATAGAAAACTAGAGGTACTGTGAGCACTAGCTGAGCTCACAAAATGATACCCCCCCCCCCCCCCCCCCCCCCGGGCCCGCCTCACATATGTTTATAATGGCAGTTAAAGTCCATGTTTTGCTATGGGAGACTCGAAATAAGTGTCAGATCAAAAAGTAAAATAGGAGGTGCACAATGGCACTATGTAATAAACAATCTGTGAAAGTATCCCTGGATTTTATTCAGTGGTAAAGGAGGAGTTGCGGATAAGAGATGGGTACCCCTCAATATTATAGAAAGAATGGCAGTGTCCATGTTTTGCTATGGGAAACTCAAAATAAGTGTCAGACCAGAAAGTAAAATAAGAGGTCACAATGGCACTATGTAGTAACAAAGATTCTGTGAAAGTCTCATTAAATTTCATTCAGTGGTATAAGAGGAGTTGCGGACAAAAAAAGCATAACGGACAGATGTTATGGATGGACACCCTCATCACTATAAAAATATGTCTGTTTACTATTACATGCTAATCAAAAATAGGATTGGTAAGTTGTATTTTTATACCCCAGCTTGAAAAGCGGGAATATATGGTGATGGGGTGTCCGTCCTTCCATCTCTACCCGTTTCTTATCTGCAACTCCTCCCCTACCACTGAATAAAATTTAATGTGACTTTCATAGCATCTCTATTACATAGCGCTATTGTTACCTACTATTTTACATTTCAATCAAACAGATGTTTGGGGTTTTCCAAAGCAAAACTTTGACACTGCCATTCTTTCTATAACACTTAGGGCATAATCCATCTCTTATCCACAACTCTTCTTATACCACTGAATAAAATTAAATGATAGAATATTTATTACACATTGCCATTGTGCACCTCCTATTTTACTTTATGATGGACACATATTTCAGGTTTCCCATAGCAAAACATGGACACTGCCATTCTTTCTATGAAAACGGGGGTACCCATCCCTTATCCGCAACCTCTTCTATACCATTGAATAAATTTTAATGAGACTTTCGTGGAATCTTTATTACATAGTGCCACTGTGCACCACAGCTTACACACATATTTCAGGTTTCCCATAGCAAAACATAGGCACTGCCATTTTCTATAATATCAGGGGTATACCCATTTCCTATACCACTGAATAAAATTTAATGATACTTTAACGGAATGTTTATTACATAGTGCCATTGTGCACCTCCTACTCATGTTTTGATCAGACAGATATTTTGGCTTTCCCAAAGCAAAAAATGGACTTTGCCATTATAAGCATATGGCAGTCAGGGGTATCATTTGTGAGCTCAGTGTTCACAATACATCAGTTTATACTATTGGCTTTGACAATGGATTTGGTTTCAAATTCACTTCTCCATAAAAGCAAAATGACCCCCCTAGACATATTCACCAATTCTGATTTCGAAGCTATAACAATACCAGGAATACATAATTATTAATGGTTGTCTGATTACTATTTACTAGAACCTAAGAAATATGCTTCCAGGAAGATAAAAATAAAAATAATTGTCCCATCAGGCAAGTGGAAAATTTAAGTTACTGAGCAAATCTCATTTCAAAACTTCTCTATTAATATTATTTATTAAATCATCTACTTGCTGTTTCAGAATAAATGAGAAAATTTAACAGATTTATTGATATCTAGTTATAGACAGTTTACAATGCATTTTGAACATTGGATCTGTTCTACCCTGTTAGGTGACCATATTTACATGTGTAGAGTGAAAAGTTGTTGCCCAGTATTTAAACCAAGGATGGGTTGTACTAGCTCTTTTTTTATTCCAGTCGATAGAGTGAAAAAAGTAAAGTACTGTGAAATCAAAATTTTGTGGGGGATTTCGTTTTGTTGTTTTCAAGGAATGAAGAGACCCGCTATTTCATGTCCAACACGAAATGTAAAATTTCATATATATAACTACTCAAAAACTCTTAATCAGTGAAATCAAACCCACAATTTTTCTCAAACCACCAAAATTTGATCCCCCAAAAATACGTAATTTTACAGTAATCATGATCTGTATGTGGCAGAAAATTTTTAGAGTTATCTTTCCCTTGTATACTACTTTATGCATTTGATATAAGTTCATTCTGTTAGCACTGGTATATACTTAGTTACATGGGTAGTATTATAAAAATTATTTGTAATTGTGGTATTGATTTAAAGAAAAAATATTAATAACTTTGTTTTTTTATTTATTAGGGAAAAAGCAGGAAAGTCCAAAGGATGAGAAAGGTAGGAGATGATTGGGTGTTACTTAAACAGCACATCAATTCCCAATTAGATACTAGCTGTGGAATCATTTTAATTCGTTGGGGTCAATGTTCATGAGGAACTAAAATTTACTGGCTTCGGGGCCACCAACGCTGAGATTTTCTCAAATCTGAGATTTCTCAGAAAATTTTAGTTTTTCTCTCCAAACTGTGCCACCAAATAAATATTTTCTCAAACTCAGACTTAACTTTTGAGATTTTTTCTCAAATCTAAGATCTTTCTCAAGCATGCGTGCCACCAACATTTTTTCCGACTCAGCTGAGAAAAAAAATCTGAGATTTCTCAGAAAATCTTGAGATTGGTACATAGTAGTCTCAAATAAAATCTCACAGAATTATTTTATGGTAAAATGGTTGCAAATGATATGAAAGTGCATATTTTAATCCATGTATATATAAACGCCCGTTTTGTCGTGTTTCTCCACCTTTGCAGTTACTAGGTAATTTGCTCAACACTCGCAATATTTTCCACATTTACTGAAGTTAATAAAATATATAATTACAATCTGGAGAGTCAGTTACTCTTCACTCCGTACAACATATATGGGGAAACTCGCTATATTAAATAGATAGATGGACAGACAGACCTTATGACAATGAGGTAAATGTTACGGCTTTTACGGACACTTCTTAACCTAAATGTTTCTTTACTCTAGCTCTCTTTATTACTAACTCTCTTCTCTAACTATTTAACATTTTATAAAACATTTACTGTACTTTGATTGACATGTCCAATTATGAATTAATCAGTGTTATCTATCCAATCACTGTCAATCTTTATTACTCAAGTCTGACCATCGGTAAAGGTTAATGCCCATTACTTCACCTGCGTTAATCCGCTAATTGTTACCTAAGTGTTTTAAATCAATTCGTGTCAAACGATCTTTTGATCTTGAAATGCATGTCCATCTGTCCTCACTATCTTATAAGCATTTACCCTTAAGACTAAAATTCTATGTACAAATATTGCTAAGCTCTTGATTCTTAACTTAATCTATAAAATTCTTAATTGTAAATTTGGATCTACTTTATACTCACAATGCGGATCTACTTTATACTCACAATGCATCACACACAAAAATCCTTGACCGTTCATATTATTATAAGAATAAGCCTGACTTAGGACCATTCTAAAGTACACGTATAAATTACGACAAGAACTTACAGTAATCTTTTTTTAATACGACCAGTTACATTTTGAAATAATTATAGTAATAATAAAAAAACAAGTATGGTCCTAAATGACCTTAGTTTTTATAATTATACGCAGTGAAACTTTTATTTACGATATGATAATAGGAATTAATCAGTTAATCGTCTCTTGATAAGCGTATGTGAGATTGATTTGGGTTTCCAGTGTAACGACGCATATATTGTTCACTATATTCATTGTTAAAAAAAGAATATTTTTCTGTGACATTTTCTCACAGGGGATCGTAGTATGTAGCCTCCTCTGTTTCTCTGACATTTTCTATAACAGAGATCGTGGAAAATGTGATGTGTTTCTTAGCCTCGTCCCTAAACATGTCCGTAGTTCAATTTCAGGTTTTTCTTTTATTGGGGGAAGGGGGGGGGGGCTGAAATTACCTGACAATAAAACAATTCTTATCGAAATTTTCTTCATAACTTGGGATCACGTAAACCAAGCATACATTCATGTATGTTACCCACCCCTGGACATATTTTCTGTCGCAACTTATGCACAAATTTTAAACACTCAAGAAAATTATGATGTGAGAAAATTAGCTATATATCGAGCATTTGATCAGCTATAGTTAAAAAATCACTAAGTGTTTATTTCTTATAATTAAGGCCAAATTGGCTTAGCCCCCCCCCCCCCCTTTTTTTTTTCAAAGATAGACATGATATAAGCATTGAAAAGTGGGGCTTACTTTTTTTCGTTGGTTTAGCCCCCCCCCACTTTCAATTAGCCACCCCACTTTCAATTTGCTTTCGACGCCTATGCCTAAAATATTTTTGCTGTAGAGAATAAAATGTAATAGAATAGATATATATATATATATATGACATTTTACAAAACAAAATTAAAGAAAGAAAAATGTGATATCGACCAGCAAATAAAGTCTTGGTCCGCCTATCTACTTTTTGGAATCTTTCGACACGTAATGTCACAATGGCGGAAGTGACGTCTCGGTGTATATTTTTGTGTTTTTGTCGACAGATGAGCCAAGACTATAAAGTTTGGATATGTTTTTGTGTTATTCTTCTGTAGGAATTATTTTACGGGGACTCTGTGAATATTTATTGTCGCAAAGATCGTAATGGAATCCTTTCCTTTGATGACTCGAAACAGCAAATAAAAGATAAAGGAAGTTGGAAATGTGTATTTTCGTGATTATACACCAAAATATTGCATAAACAACTAACTGAAAGGTAAATTCAATCATTGATTCAAAACCCCGTGCATTATAAGAAAAAAAGGTCGCATATAGCAATGAGAATTGGTCCAAGATATTTCTCACTTTTCAGCTTACGTGAGACGAATCTCAGAAATGTTAGTGGCACAGTGTTTTAGGAAAATCTCAGCTGAGGCAGAAATCTAAGATTTGAGCTGAGATTTTTATACGTTGGTGGCCTCAAAGCCTGGTTTACTGGGATGTAATTTCGTGGGTAACTCGTACCTTAAAAAGATTCAGTGAACAAATAAATTGAAAACTTGATCATTATGGGTGACACATGAAATCCACAACATTGGTCTCCCAAGAACAGTGATGATTCCACAGTGTATGTTTTACATTCACTAACCTTGCATTGATGATAACAATAAAGACAGATACTTTGCTTTATGCAAGTTTGGTCAGCATAGAATATACACTTTTTTCAATAACTTAAACATAGATGTTGCATATGGGGAGGACTATTATATGTACCTTATATGTTATATGAAGCTTAAGGTGCTGCATCTGACCTTTTTTTCAGATGTCAGTCAGTGTTTTTGGTTAAAATTTCAAGGAAAACCTTTTCCAAAAAGGATCAGATGCACATACATGTCAGTGTTGCCTCGGGGCACATACACACACACACCCTCTCACACACACGTAGATTAATTGCATTTTTGAAGTACTACTTATCTTCCCAGAGACATTTTTCGCAAATATTTCAGTCAATTACGGAATTCATTCCCAAGTAAGGACATTGACAAGTCAGGAGTTTCCAGAGAAAAAAGGTTTAATACATGGGTTTTTTCACTTGTGAAATAGTGATTGAGAGTGATCTCCCATGTAGAATTCTCTAAGCGGTGAAAACCAATAAAGCGTAAGTTACAGATAAACAAAAGCATGTGTAATTCCTTCATCTATATATCATCTATAGAGCAAGGAAAAAAAGTAGTAAAGGCTTTGTTGTACATTGTATTCAGAGGACAAAGAGCCAACAGGTCGTCATTTACAATAGTTATGCTCAGTACGTTGGGAAGGGCAAAGATGTGACATGCTGAAAGGTAGACCAATTGAGAACAGTTCTTAGGTCGTGTGAAGGAAGCAGCATTTAGTAACTACAAAGAAAATTTAAAAATAAATTCATACCAATATTTTTATAACAATGTGTTTCAATCAATTCAGTCAATTACATGATAGAAACAATCAACCAGTCACTCACTGACCATTATGAATAATATGTAATTATAGCTGTTAAGGGAAGTAACTCAAAAATAAAGATTCCGTGGTGCCGATATGTCCTTGTCTTGTTTCTATATATACATTTTCAGCAAAAATATCTATAAGTCATAGGAAATGAAGATACAATAATGTATATAATACAAAAGCTATATGAAATAAGTGGGTTTTAGAGAAATATTATGGTGAAAAGTTACGTAGGGCCCTTTTATCAACATTTTACATAGGAAATGCATTGAGAATTGCAAAAACACTGATTTGACAAAATCTAAAGATGAAGGTTGGAGTGGTAGGTTAAACAATCCAGAATGTAGCCTGTTTAGTACAATTAAACCTTGTCAAGAGTTCTTGAAAAATTCTATACGATAACCAGGAACCTTGCCAATGTCCTTAATAATGTGTCTTGTTTGTTAATTGATGAATGTTTTTATCACATAGAGGATTGTTTGTATCTGTTTGTTCATTGTTTTATTTTCAGGTGAAGTGAAAGTCATGCTCAACAGCGAAGAGCAAACTTAAAGGATAAGAATAAATAAGAAAACATTGGGCATTTTGATTTCATCTATTGATTGTTAAAAAGAATTTATTAAGTTTCAAAATTATTGCAAATTTTGTTTTTCATATAAAAAAAATTGGTTTTGTCATAAAAGCTGATTTCATTCTCAGTTAAGACAATATTTTAAACTATTCGACAGTATAATGTTCATGTTTTATTTTGTTTGTTTTTATTTTTTTTTAAGGGAGGGGGTTAATATTAGGGTGTATAACTTCACTGATAATTAATGGGAGAAGTATACCAATAACCAATACTTGTTGATTATAATACTAGATTTATTGTTTTGTTATTGATTATTTTCATTATGCTGTGCTCCTCAGGGCAGCAATTTTGAAATGGAAACAGGTCTTTTTTCATTAGCTCACCTGAGTCAAAGGCTCAATTGAGCATTTCTGATTGAAGGTTGTCCAGCTTCTCTCTGTCATGTGTTGTGTGTCAGTTTTTCACATTTTCAAATTTTCTGGAACCGCCAACCCAGTTTCAACCAAATTTGTCACAAAGTAGACTTGGGAGAAAGGGATTCAAGTTTGTTCAAATGAAGAGTCATTATACATACTTCTTTCAAAGGGAGATAATTAAGAAATAGAGAATGTTTAAAAAAAATTCTCCACATGATCCACTGGGCTGGAAAAAACAAAATTATTGTGAAAACTTTATGAGTGTAAATTCAAAATTATCCAAATCATGGCTCCCAAGGGTAGGGGGGAGCAACAATAGAGGATGAGTTATAAACATGGAATATATAGGAAACATATTTTTGAAAACCCTTTTCAAGAACAACAGGACAACAATTAGTCATTATAATATTCAAGTATTATCAGATTGTGCAGATTCAATTTGAGCAAATAATGGCCCCCAGGGGTATTGTGTGGCAACAATGGGAAATCAAAGTTTTACATGGGATATATTATTGGGAAAATTTTTTTAATAACTTCTTGTACAGAATGACAGAACCATGATTAGTCATACTTTATAAATATGCAAGCAGTTAGTGCCCAGGTAGTGCAGAATCAATTCAGTTTGTTTAAGCATAGCTCAGGGGATATGGTGGGCCATAATTTTTTACGTGAGAATAAAGAGGAAAAGAATCTCTAGAATTTTTCTGAAGATTGACTTGGGTGAGCTATGTGGCCCATAAGCCTCATGAGTATGAGAGGTCTTTTTCTTTGTTTTTATATTTTTTTCCGTCTGTAATATTACAAATTTAATTGTAGGATTCCTATGTTAGAGTTCAACTTTCTTGCTTTACACATTAATCTCAGCCAAACAAGTTGTTGGCAAAAATGAGATCCCTAATTTAACTAGAAACTAGAAATGAAGGACAAAACATATTATCAATCAAGGATATTTGTAAGATTCTTTATAGTGGATGATCCCCAGGATAACTTTGGGCCATAACAAGTTTTGAAGTTTTTCACTGTAGGGGATCTTATTTTTTAATAGGATAATAGAGATTGACATCCAGAAAAACAAAAATATAGAAGCATCAAATTAATCCATGAGATAATCACTAAATATGGCCTTTGACTTCATTTTGGGCCTAAAAAGTGTTTTCATTATATACTCACCTGGCAGAGAAAGAAATGTAACTCAAATGAGCATTGTGGCCCATAGGCATCTTTTCAGCTGAATTTTATTAATTCCAGATATAATACCACACTTAAATCAATTCCTATCAGTTTGGTATAACCATGTTTACCATGTGGAAAATGAGGGAAAAATGTTGAACATGAATAAGTTACATTTGTAACATAAATACATGTACTTTCTACAAAGTGATTCTGAGTACAAAGAGAAAATTCACCAAGAGCACCATAAAGTAGAGCACTCTGCAGCAATTGATACCAGTTTCATCCCCCCCCCCAAAAAAAAAACCCCTAAAAATAGATTTGGTGGATACAGCATTTTCACCACTTGCCATCTCCTTGTCAAGTATTTGACCAAACGGTCATACACTAATCATGTCATTATTGAAATCTTCCACTGGTTTTGACCTAATCTTTTATATTGAAACCATATTATTGATAATCTATTACTGAATATATATAAAATTCAAAAATCAAATAATGTTATCACTAATATATATAAAATTCAAAGATCAAATAATGTTATCACTGCCTTATTCTTGAACCATTTGACCTCCAAATCAAGACTTTTTTCTGGTCCCAGAAGACTCAGTGGCTTAAATTGAAGAAAAAGCTGAAAGATGGAGTATTCTGTTTAATGTGTCAACAGATTGTCTATTTATGTTAATTAATGTAAATGCATGTCAGCCATACAAGATGAAACTACATGTACATTTTATTAAAAAAAAGAATAAAGATTTAAGTATGAAGTCTAGTTGTACATCTTGGCAACTATTCTGTGTAGTCAGAGACATAAGTATGTTATATGTCTCTGGTGTAATGCACTATCTACAGTATGTCTGAATTGAGTATTTCATGTGTAGCTGACTGCTCATAGTTGTGTATGGATTGCTCACATTTTGGTAGAATGTAATTGCTTAATAAGCATGATAAGATTTAGACTTTAATTCAAGTTTTTACGTCCATGTGTTGTGTTATTGTGAAGATTATGTAAGTGAATATTTTTGTGCATAATATTTTTAAAGAGCTGAGAATGATAGTATTGTTTTGCTGCCTTTACCTTCAAATCAATTTTCAAAAGTTTATATATTTGAATGATTTTTAGATCACCTGAGTGACTCAGGTGACCTATTGCTATCTGTTTTTGTCTGTTATTGTCCGTCATCTGTCTGTCATAAACTTTTGAACATTTTCACCTTCTTCTCATAAACCTATGTAACAATTTCAAGCAATTTTGGTATAAAGCATCTATGAGCAAAAGGGAGGGGGGGGGAGGGGAACATTGTGAATTTCTAGGTCCCTGCCCCACTGGGGCCTGAGAGATGGGGTCAAAACCATAAAAATTAATAGAATTTTTAAAAATCATCTTCTTTACTACTGGACATCAAGCAGTTAAACTGTTGGCATGATTATAACAACCAATGAGTCCTTTACCAAAATTGTGAAATTCATGGCTCCAGGGTTGGGGGTTCTGGACTTAGAATATAGTGAAAATTCTTTGAAAATCTTCTTCTCTGCATCTGTATATTTAGCACAAAAAATAGGTGCATGGTTATGATAAGTAAGGATGTCTCTTAATTATGGAATTCATTGCCCCTGGGTCAGGGGTTGTGGTGTTAGGGTGGGGCTCTATTGATTATATAGAGAAAAATGCATTAATTCCTTGAAAATCCTAGTTGTAATGAACAAGGTCATTTTTACCAGATTTGTGAAATTCTTGATCACTGGGTTATGTCCTTACACTTGTACGGAAATTTCTACTCTACCGAGAGAAGTTATTCCCCTTTGCTATTCACCTGTGATAATTTGCTATTTACTTCTCTGCTCCTTGGTATTAAGCAAATAAAGTAAGTTTATGGTAATGATGAGCAAGGATGTCTCTTTCAAAAATGTGAATTTCATGGCCCCTGGGTCAAGGATTCAGTTGTCAGTGTTTTCTTTAGCATGTATGTTGATGGTGTATTAGCACTCACAAGTTAATAAATTTACATATACCCTATGATTTGTTACTGAGTACTCGACTTCTTAGTTGATCGTCCTATCAACTGATCATCCTATTTCTCTTGCTAGTGGGTAACACATCTTCATCTATCATATACATGTACATCTATGGATCCTTACAGTGTTGTACTATACTCAGGTGACTGTTGAGGTCCTTGGGCTTCTCATTCATATTTATATAGATAATTATATGGATTTTCACAATATATAATTTATTTTGGAAATCAAAGAGAGGTCCCCCCTTGTTTAATTTGAATAAATTTGCATTGTACATAAACATACAGAAAAACTTACGGTATATTTATCCATTCTTGTGAGTTTTTATTTAAAATCTGGTGATTTCTTAAAATTCGATTTCAATGGATAACATTTTCTACCCCCTTGATAAAAAGAGTAATTTAGAGCAATGAACTTTTTGACACTGGTATTGAAATTATAAATCAATTACTAATGAACTCTTCTTAGTTTTAATAGCCATATTGCCTTTAATGTTGAATTAAATGTGTGTAAATAAAATGTAGTCAGGAATGGAAAGTTAATTAGCATGCATAGTTTTTTTTTCTTGCAAGGAAAGTGTTGTACATGTATGCATTTATACATGTAGGTTATAATTTTGTAGAAGTTATACCTTTATAATAGATATGTAAACAATCATAATGACCCAGTACATTTTTTGTTCTTATCAAGGTATCTTAAACTGTCTGCTACAAGATGCTAATCTTGGCTAACTTTTTTTTACCTGTGGTATCGAGTCATCAGTGAACTTGGAGAGATTTAAAAACAATACACAGGTGTAAGTTCTAATGTCCATGTCTCATTAGAATGAATACCATCTGCATCAGTAAGATTGTGGGAAGTATTAAGTCAGTTTAAGTTTATTAAGAAACTGCCTCCTATTTGACAAAAATGGGGGAGGGGGGACTTTTTTAAAAAAAAAAATCATTTTTCATTTATCATTTACGATAGCCCTTGAAAGAAGGAGACTGGGTTACCCATGGATAACTTAAGAAAACATAGCAAATAAGAAACATGCAATACTTAAATGAAATACATGTAGCACAGCTATAAAATTCAACTACCTGTGTATAGACGATTAGCAGAGAATACGACCGAAGGTAGACTGCTAAACCTGGAGACATTCACGCTTGTAAAAATATGTCCCACCTTCCCTGAATTTTATCACCAAGTTAAAAAATTATAGTTATGTGATTATTGCATTAATAATAATTATTTCAAAACAGAAATATTAAAGTTCATGTATCTTAAACTAATGTATGCCATGTACTATGTCAAAGGTATCTGCATAAAAGCAGAGGAGAAAGCTTCAATGGTTGATATCCACCAAACATCTCTGATTTTATACCTCATATTTGACAGGATTATAAAAAAGAATGGATTCATCTTGGTGCCTGTTGTCTCTTTTAATTGTAAACAGGTGAAAAAAATGAAAAAAAAAGTTTGGTATTAATCACTTAACATGAAGTGGTGCCATAGAAGTCACAAGTGTTTATTATGCATCTGCTTTTGCAAGACTGTGTATTTGATTAGTATTTTAGCAACATAGACATTTTATAGCCTACTTTTTGTACATTTGCGCCTTGCAATACGATTTTGTATATCATTTAAATAAACGCTTATTAATCATATGTAATGTCTGTTGTTTTCTTAGGTCACTACAAGACTTTTTTTTGACAATTTCAATATGACAAATAATCATTCGGGACATGTACATCATTTGGAGCATTCTCTATCCAGAGTTGTTCTGCTACGCTCCCAGTGCAACGCTCGTACAATATTTTTGAATAAGTTTTGAGGAGCAAAATTGTAAAAATGTAATTATCAATAAGGATGATCATTTATTTTAAAACTATTATTCCAAAAACGATGTTTCTCATAAACTTTTTAATGCAATTTTTCACTATTTGAAAATTCTGCAATAATCTCGTTCATAGAACGTTGATAGAGGTGTATATTGAAGCGAACTCTGGATAATGTATTTGGAGAGGAAATGGAAGAAAAAGACATCAAAGTTAATTAAATTCTTTTTTGTTGTTGTTAACTCGCAATAGCCCTCTTAAATGCGAATTTCGAAGCACATTTTTTTCTCATCTGAAAAGTGGACAAAGTCGTACTTTTAAGATCACCGAAAACGCTCAGGTGACTGTTTTTGTCCGTCATCATGCGTTGGACGTAAACTTTTGAACATTGAACCGTTGAACCAATTTTCATCCAATTTTGACATAAAGTATCCATAAGTGAAGGGATATAAAATTTTGAATTTAATGATCCTGCCCCTCCTAACCAGAGCCTGAGGGTTGGGGCTAAAATCACCAAACTTGGTGCTATCCTTAAAAGTCTTCTTTACACTTGGACATCAAGCAGTCAAACTATTGGCATGATTGTAATGAGCATTGAACCCTCTACCAAAATTTTGGAATTCATAGCCCCAGGAACGGGGTTCTGGAGTTAGGACAGGGCTCTAATGGTTGTGGGAATGCATAAATTCTTTTAAAATCTCTCCCTCTGTATATTAAGCAGATAAACTAGGTGCATGGTTGTTATGTGCAAGGATGCCTCTTCCAGAATTGTGAAATTTGTGGCCCCTGGGTCAGAGGTTCTTGAGAAAAGGGTAGGGGTCTATTGATTACATGTATATAGTGAAATGCTTTATTTCTTCTTAAACCTTCATCTCTGCTCCAGCGTATTAATAAAACAAGCTAAGTTTATAGTTACGATGAGCAAGACTGCCTATAACAAAATTGTGAAATTCATAGCCCCTCGGTCAGGGGTTCCGGTTTTAGGGCAGGGCTCTAGTGAGTATATAGTGAAAATTCATTAATTCTTTGAAAATCTTCTCTGCTCATGGGTATTAACACAGGAATTCGCGTATTTATCAATTTAAGCGAAATTTTCAGTAAATTAAAAAAAATACGTAATACCTATAATAATAACACAAGGAGTGCAACGCATTCCAGGTCACCGGGGAACCCCTCCTTTAATATCAAGGCTGCCGCGCAATCAATTTTCAATCGAAAATTATAAAACACAAACCATTCTTTATGTCTGTTAATGCATATGATTTGAAATGCCTGTTTAACAACAGTAGCAGTGACATTTCTCAACGACTTCGCTCAAACGTTGGTTGTCCGCGACGCCATTACGTGACGTAATACGGGCGCGTCGATTTACCCAAAAGGAACATATAATGCCTAAAATGAACAATCATATACAATATGATACCAGAGTAAGCTTTTAACTTGTAATACGAGTACTTGTTTTCTATTGTGAAATATATATATAAAATATATGAAACATTTTACGGGGCATTAGGCGAGGGGGGGGGGGAGGGGTCAATACACAACTTACTGTTAATAAATCTAAATTTTTATGTACAGGTGGAAAAATATGTCAATAATTTGGGGGGCTGACGTCATCTTCATTTTTATTCTAAAATACTAAAAAAAAAATTGCCCGTGAATCTTTATGATTGATTATTAATTTTAGTATACTAAAGTACTCCTTGTTGTCTTGACCTTTTAGACATTGAACGGGTATATGTTTTCCAACCCTTATTGAATTTATTCAATGTAGTATGTTAAAAATTAAGCATATATTAATACTAGATTACGTTTAAGGTGTTAAAAAAACTTGAAAGCAGGAAGTAGATGGGGGGGGGGGGGTCCAATCCAAGTTAATGTGTCTTCAATTTTGGCGAGGAAATCTTTGACAAGTAAAAAAAGGAAGAACGAAAAGATTATTTAACAATCGTATACTGTGAGAATTTAATCAGTACTATCGCGAAAGATGGCGTACCCATCAATTGTAACGAAATTTTCAGTAAATAAAAAACCTATTAAATACTTATTTAAAAAAAAAAACGTAACACTTATAATTTGTGCTCATGCTCACCTGAGCAGAAGGCTAAAGTAAGCTTTTCTGATCATTATTTGTATGTTGTTTTAACAAGAAAAAGGAGTCCATTTTATAAGTATCTATATATGTGGTATGTATTTACTATGTTGACGTACAAGTTGGGGGGGGGGGGGGTTCGATATTCAAGGGTTGTTCAATAGCTGGACGCGCGCTTTTATTTTACTTCTATTTATTGGGGGGATATATGATTTTTTTTTTTATTGAACTTTATCACTCACAATTTTGTTCACATGCATGCAGTGTTACATTATTAAAAATTCATTTTACACATACATGTACAGACCCTCGCACACTTCATGCAAGAATATCAAAAAGTGCCCGTCGCCCGCGTGGCGCAGTGGTTAGAGCGTTCGCTCTAGAGTCGCGGCGTAAGGAGTTGATCCTTACGTCGCGGGTTCGAATCCCACTGTGGGACGTGGAGACTGGTCCTTCGGATGAGACCGTATAAACCGCGGTCCCGTGTCGCAGTAGGTGCTGGCACGAAAAAGATCCCTCACTGCTCAATGGCCGTAAGTGCCGAGTATAGGACAAAATTTGCAGCTCTCCACCGGCAAGTGGTGGCGTCTCCATATGAGTGAAAAATTCTCGAGAGGGACGTTAAACAACATTCAAACAAACAAAACAAACAAAAAGTGCCCAAAGCATTTTTTGAAATGATGTTTCAAATGTCAAAAGGAAATGATAATTATCTTTTAGGAGAAAGACACTGCTCAAAACATTTCCCTGTTACGTTCAAATCATTTGTCTACTGGAAGTACATGTAATTCATTTTGATTTCTTATATGTATCATTTTGTACGTTGTATTCTTCACATTATTTACACCTGTATGTAAAAACGGAGAACTGTGGAATTGTTTTGTAGAAGATTCATATCGTACATGACCTTAAATTATCTAAATTTCAATATTATTATTCATCTCTCGCATTTTTTTTTTGGGGGGGTAAATCAACGCACCCATTATAACGTCACGTAATGGCCCGCGTGGCGCAGTGGTTAGAGCGTTCGCTCTAGAGTCGCGGCGTAAGGAGTTGATCCTTACGTCGCGGGTTCGAATCCCACTGTGGGACGTGGAGACCGGTCCTTCGGATGAGACCGTATAAACCGAGGTCCCGTGTTTGAGCGAAGTCGATGAGAAATGTCACTGCTACTGTTGTTAAACAGGCATTTCAAATCATATGCATTAACAGACATAAAGAATGGTTCCTTCCGAAAAGAATGGTTTGTGTTTTATAATTTTCGATTGAAAATTGATTGCGCGGCAGTCTCGATATTAAGAGAGGGGTTCCCCGGTGACCTGGAATGCGTTGCACTCCTTGTGTTATTATTATAGGTATTACGTATTTTTTCTATTTACTGAAAGTTTCGGTTAAATTGATAGGTACGCGAACTCCTGTGGTATTAAGCAGATAAACCAAGTGCATGGTTATGATGAGCAATGGTTTATTTCTTGGCCCGTGGGTCAGGGTTTTTTGGTGTTAGAGCAGGGCTCTGTAGATCAGATATTGAAAATGCACATATTTAAATATCTTCTTCTCTGTCCCTTGTTATTTAGCAAACAAACTAAATTGTATGGTTATAAAAAGCAAAGGATGCCTCTTCCAAAATTATGAAATTCATAGCCCGTGGGTCAGCGGTTTTGATGTTAGCAACCTTTTCAAAAGTGAGGGGAGAGGGCATTTTCCAAAACAAAATCTGACAACCAAATAAAAAAATTAACTGACCAAAAGTGTGTGTGTGTGTGTGGGGGGGGGGGGGGGGGACTTTCCAAAATTATCAGACAAGCAAAAAAAAAAAAAAAAGAAGGTAATTTACTATCCAAATCCTGGAATTTGCCAGGTTTCCACCTTACAACATAAAAAAAGGGGGGCCAGCATCCAAAGGAAAATTTACTATAGCAAAATGCTATACTAAAAAAAGTGGGGAAGCCGCCCCGCCCCCCCCCCCCCCCCCCCACACACACACACACGTTTTACAGGCCTGAGGGCGGGGCTCTCGTAAATAAATTGTGAAAATGCATTATTTCTTTGAAAATCTCCTTCGTCTCTTGCAAGGGCGCCTCTTCCAAATTGTAAATTTCTCGACCCTCTGATTCTGGTGCTAGATCGGGGCTATATTGATTATATAGTGAAAATACTTTTATTCTTTGAAAATCTTCTTCTCTGCTGCTGGGTATTAAGCAAACAAAATAAGTGCATAGTTTCGATGAGCACGTGTGCCTCTTCCAAAATTTTGAATTTGATGGCCCCTGAGTAAGGGGTTCTGGTGTAGGGCTGGTCTGTGTTGAATATATAGTGAAAACTTGTAATTCTTCGAAATCTTCTCTGCGCCAGGGCATCTAGGAGGCAATAGATTACTGTTATAATAAACAAGGGTATTTCTACCATATTTTTGAAATTGTAGACCTCTTGTTCAAGTGTTTTGGTGCGGGGCAGGCCTCAATCAATTTGTAGTCTATGGAAAGAAGTTATTCCCATTGCTATTCACCTATGATAATTAATCACTTGAAATGTCATTTGAATAAAAGAATTATATAAGAATTTTTATAATATACATTTCTAATACTAGAAGTACTTTCATAGTTTTTAATGGTCAGAAAGAGTTGTAGAAAAAAAAAGATCAATAATGAAACAAAAATACCTTATATTTGAACATTAGATGTTCTTCGAAGAACAAGAGAGGCCATTGTGAGAGAGAATGAAATTGGTTTTCTATTAGAGCTCAGCCACTATTGTTTTGTTTAGTCAGAATGTTGAAAGTGACAATTGGGATAAGTACAGGCAAGTAAATAGATCTACTTTAAGATTTGGTACTGAGTCCTTGACTATTTATTTTGTTGATCCCTGATCATCTTATTTCTCATGATTTTGAGCAACACAGCTTTATCAGTTTATTTTGTTTTATTTTATACTTCTACTAGTTGAAATCCCGCGCGCAAGCGCGTGGAATTGAATTATACCACTACCGACAAAAAGATTCCAAAAAGATAATTTGTAGTTTCTACTGACAGCCTACAGGCTTATAGCAGAAAGAAATACTTTGTTCAAAAATCCCGCATTTTGTTTTGGAGCAGAAGTAGATGTACACCCCCCCCCCCCCCACCTTTTGTAAAAAATTGAAAAATAACAATTTCATTAATTGATGTTTATTGTGAAACCTGTTATACTATGTAATGGAAATTGTACTTTAGGTGCTCTAATTATTTTTTTTTTTAATTTGTAAACATTACTTTTTAACGCCCTATGAATAGCCGAGTATTTGATAAAAAAGACTGTATTTAGAAAAAAAAACCTGAAATGTATTGATTAAAGCACAAAATTTTAACAGCTTTAATTATATTTGAACAATACCTTATTTATTAATTTTCTCTTTTCATGTAAGCAAGTTTATTACGAAGTACAGATTGTACTTCGGGTTCGTTGCTACGATGCCCTTAGTGAGGAATATACAAATTTTATTTAAATTTATTAGGAAAACTTACTAATAGTCTCTCGATATATAAATATATTCACAACTTAAAGTGTTATCAAAGATTTACCATTATTTCATTGACAATTCACACAAAAGCTTTTTTTATGTACATGCAGCTATAATCGCCTCTTTTTTTCTTTTTAGCATAGGGCTATATGGTGTTCTAGAAGTTTCCGTCAATATTAAGATCGGTGAATGACGAAAATAATTTGCACATTTCCCTTTTTAATCGGTTATCACAACTTATTTCTTTTATATCATTTAAATCAAGTTCTGATTGAATAATTCAGTGATGACGTTTTATGAAATAAATAAATGATTGCTTGTTGTCATTTTCATTATAAATTGCCAGTAACTAAGATCCGCCAACCGGAACCGCGTTTTTGCTATTTCATGGCTGTTTATAGAAAATGAAAGTAGACTTTTAATTTAATGTACGATACTTACTACGCGAGTGAAATCTAAATATAGTTTACGGACTTCATCTTGCATCTAGTGTATTCATAGAGGAGTGAGTTAGAACTCTTGTGCACCCGTTTCGGAGTTTATTTGCAAAATTTATTAATTTAAGAGTATAGATGGATCCTTTACAATGTTTATACTCAGGTGACCATTAAGGCCCTTGGGCCTCTTATTATAATAAAATACGTATCCTCAGTGGACTGCATTGCTATCCTTATATGATATAAATTTTTATACATAGGAAATGTTATATCATACGTGGTTGATACGGTGGTTGATTATTTAAAGACGTACATTATACCATTGATATATGCAAAGTCGCTCAAAAATACTGCATTAGGCCATCTTTAAAAAATTGTTTGTTTGCCTCTCCCGACCGACTGACTAAAAATGGCCCGACTCGAAACTTTTTTAACCTTCAGGAAGCGTTTATTTTATTTTATATATATATATATATATATATATATATATATATATATATATATATATATATATATATATATATATATATATATATATATATATATATATATATATATATATATATTCTGGAAAATAGATTTTAAAAATTTTGCATTGAAATTGAAATTTTCTGAGAAAAAAAATTTCTCATCTACCTACAGACCCATTTTCTTTACATCCCGAGTCGGGAGAGGGCAAACAAACATTATTTTAAAGTTACCCTTATATCATATAGTTTGAATTTTCGATCAGTTTATATTGAAAGCTTTAAGATATAGTTTTTTCAAAAGGTATCTTTGACAGCGAGGGGTGTCCGATTCATAAAACATTTTTTAATGTACCTACAACCGTTTTCCTTCACAATTTATATAACATTGCATATTGATATATAACACAACGTGGAAGATTTGCACAATCTATTAAGATTATTTTGAATATTTCTCTTAAAACATCTAGGCAACGAGGGAAGATGATTTTGTAGGCATTGAACACAGACACTATTTAGTCTGGTTAGATCTACTAGCATTGCTCCGTTTTCAAATGCCATTTTTTAAGAAAATGGTTTGAACAAGTCTAATCAGATTGGCTTGGATATAGAAAAACCTTTGTAACAAATACATGTAAGTATTTGATCTCCTTTTCTCAAATGAATTAAACTGCAAAACACATCTGCCTCAACACTTGAAAGTATTTTTTTTGTATATTCTGATTGAATACAATTGAGAAACGGTTGAGTTTCTACATATTGTATTGGATCCAAACTTTTATTTATAAAAATGTTTCTACGCTACAGCCTTTGTATGGGTCAATAACTAAAACCACGTGTCTTGAATTTAAATCACAATACATGTTACATTTGTGAGGATATAAAGATGACCTTTCATTAGATGTCCATTCAAAATTTGATATATTTTGTACTCTGCATGTTTATATCAATGATAAGTTGTACTGAAACTTTACAAGTCTAAAGTCTTATTTAGTAATAATGGGAAAAAGAAGTTTGGCAATTATAAATCAAATGGTTTGCTTATGGGAACACAGCAAAAGAAAATGAATAAATAATTAAATGCTAGATTTGCATGTTTCAGACAAACAACTTGACATGAAAATGTGAAAATAACGATCAAGATATCGAACAGTGATCGATCTCAAAATCAAATACATGTAAAATTATGCAAATTGAGAGCAGGGCAAGTAAAGACCCCTTTGAAAACCAGAAGTAGGAACGGATGCTATCTGTGAGCCCTTTGCCTTGATCAGAAAAGCAGAGTTACCCGTAGAAAAATCAATATGAAAATAATGGCCTAACAATTTGTGTGAAAACGTCAGTCAACATGCGACCCAACTCCAGGTTGTATTTACAAAAAAGGCCATAGTAACGACCATAGAATTGGCAAAATATTGACATTTATCGAGATAATGATAAACTGATATCAACAACAACATCAACTTATTTGTCAATAACCTTGCTCAGTTAAGATATTGGCTGTACACAGAACATGCACCATATGCAGGTATTTTATAAATGGTTTATTGCTACATATATAAAGGAAAATGACTACAGAAAATTCATTTCCTATCGCTTTTATCATAAAGTTTAGTTGTTAGTTTGCCATCGAAGTCTGTTTCTAGTAAAACATACCGATATGTAACAGATGTGTCTGACTCTTTTTGTCTTTTATTCGAGTTCAGTGGGTTGTATCAAATCAACCTATACTGTATAAGTGGAAACTTCGACGATGTGGAAACGTTGTCGAAATTGATAAATTACAAACAATTGTTAGTTTCAACTCGTCAATCTTAACATTTTTATAAAAAAAAAAAAAAAACCTGTCAAAACTATACTGTCTAGCAGATCGTCAAAGTTTCCACTCGCCATATTTCTAGTATACCAAAATCATCAAACTTCTATCCCTTTAATATAACCACGTTTATAGTAAATGAAAATGAGTATTGTTAATAAATTTATCTAAATGTCCAATATACTTAGGTTTTTGAATGATTTTTTTCCATTAGAATACAAATACAGGTCGACTAATAAATGGGCACACTTTGTATAATTTTCTAAATGACTGAACGCACGCCACAAGATATGCAATTAACCTGATTTCATTTAAAAGAAGGCAATTATCTATTATTATATTATATCAAGTACGAGTAGTCTCTTTTCCAATTTATCATGCAGAAAGTTTGTATAAAGTGTGAACAAATGAGAGGTTTTCAATTAGCTGATTTGGAAAGTTTTAGGACTTCCGAATTGCAAAATGTTCTTTTGACTCTTTTTAAATCACATTTGATTAAAACCTGGTTTCTCAAATATGTTGTAAAAGAGTACCTTTGAAGTTTCTCCTTCACAATTTTAGTGAGAAGTGAAGATAGAGGTATGATCATGAAAAAGAAGACCCTTTGTCTTAATGACTTAAGTGTATCACATGTATGTTAAAATCTCGTATTAAGCGATCCTTCTGTGTTCAATAATTCAGAAGTGAAAAAAGAATTAGATAGATTACACAGTCAGTATGGACTGGTCCCAGCTGACAAAAGCAGATAACAACATTGTCTTTGTATGTAAGGTTAATTATTTGAATTGTATTTTAGAAGAATTTGGATTTAATTCTACAAGTGGTTATCCAACTTATACCCATAGCTCCCTTTCTAAGGAGGAAATTTTTCAAAATCATAGGTCAGTTTTAAATATTTTTTAATATTCCCAACAATATTTAAAACTGACCTTAGATTTTGAAGAATTTCTTCCTTCGAAAGGGAGCTATGGGTATTAGTTGGATTACCACTTATAGAATTAAATCCAAATTTAAAAAAAAAACAGCAGTGAAGGAGAATCTTCAGAAGAACTGTGCAACAATATAAACCAGATGTGGATTCTTAAAAATTCTAGGGAAATTTTGAAAAGTTAATCACAAATTAAAAAAAAAAACAGCAGTGAAGGAGAATCTTCAGAAGAACTGTGCAACAATATAAACCAGATGTGGATTCTTAAAAATTCTAGGGAAATTTTGAAAAGTTAATCACAAAATTTTACCAAAATCAATAACATCAAAATTTACGACTTTTAAACTCTATATATACAACCATTCCCCACTACAGATTAAAGTCCAGGCTTTTTGAAATCATTGACAGCTGCCTTTTTCAATAAAAATGGAACTCGTAAATTTACCTACGTTGTCATTGGTCATATGCAAAATTATTTTATTAAAAACATTCTTCCAAGTCCTCCAACAATCTATTGGAATTCCCATGGGTACCAGTTGCGCCCCGTTATTAGCAGACCTTTTTTTTGTATTCATATGAAGAATAATTTATTCAAAATCTTATACATGACAATTAGAAAACACTTGCTGTGGCCTTCAACTCGACATTTAGATATATATCGACGGCGTATTGTCAATTAACAATAGTTATTTCCACTCATATGTCGACACGATATATCCCAGTGAACTTGAAATAAAAGATACCACAGAGTTTGACACATCTGTTTCATATTTGGTTATTTTTCTAGAAAAAAAAACGTTAATGGTAATTTAACAACTAAACTTTATGATAAACGTGATGACATTAATTTTTCAATTGTCATCTTCCCTTACTTATGCAGCAATATACTACTATCACCTGCATAAGGGGTTTATATCTCTCAGTTGAGCATGATCTACGTATGAACAATTTGTAAAACGAGTTAAGTTATTGACAAACAAGCTGATGAAACAGAATATCAGCAGTCTCGTTTAAAGTAATCATTTCAAAAGTTTTATGGTCGATACAATGATCTTGTCAGCAAATACAATCTAACATTAAGTCAAATGCTGACTGACGTTTTTCGTACTTATTGTTATGTCTATGGTGGCATATTTCTGCCCTCTACATGCAAGATAAATTATATTAACATGCGAGAAAAGTATGTCAACATGCAAGATAATTATGCCTACATGCATAATAATTATGTTGACGTGCAAGTTACCAAACTTTTTAGAGAATCTAATTTCAATGTTGGTAAACATACTTACTAACGCCGGTATACAACATCATACAAGCAAGATGCAACAGAATCATGCGAAATGCGACTTTTTTATGTTAACATGCAAGATAATTATGTTAACATGCGAGATATTTATGTTAATATGCAACTTATTTATGTTAACATGACACATAATAATGTAGACATGTGACTTATTTATGTCAACATGCAAGATAATTATGTTAACATGCAACTTATCTATGTCAACATGCGACTTATTTATGTCAACATGCGACTTGTTTATGTCAACATGCGAGTTCTATTTTATTATGCAAGATATTTATGTCAACATGCAAGATAACAAGTTACATGTCAATATACATATCTTGCATGTTGACATAATTAACTCGCATGTTAACATAATTATGTCGCATGTTAACATAATTTATCTTGCATGTAGGGGGCAGAAATATGCCACCATATATATCATTGTTTACACTCTAAATTGTCTACGGATTTTCCCTTATTTCCCGATCATGACAAGGAGCACACGGCGAGTGTGACCAGTCGGCAGGGCATGCTCATTTCTCCATGGTTCCTGAACCCACTTCTGATGTTTTAGAGGTCTGTGTTTGCTCTGCTCCTGATTTGTATTGTCTGATACTTTTGATTTTCAAACTTCTAATGTAATTTTGTCCCCCGTCTACCAAAATATCGGAAGTATTTTTATTTCGAAGTATATATAACATCAAAATTTAGATGTTCTCAGTTTTGAAATACATGTACATACCCTTCAGATCTGCACAACACGTCAATTTTCAAACGAAATAAAGAACAAGATATTCTCACTAGTGGTAATTCCTTATGATGTATAATAGAGGATATTTAATGTTTAGTGGTTGGATGATGGAATTATTTCACGAGTGGGACAGGATTTTTTTTATATTTTCACGAGTGCGAAGCACGAGTTAAAATATCTTTAAAAAGATCCTGTCTCACGAATGAAAAAAAAAATCCATCATCCAACAACACTTCATTGAATTTTCTATTTATCACATTTTCTTTGAAATATTTTTTTTTTTTTTGCTCCTGTCTTTTCCTTACACAATGTTTAAGCTGTCACGTCATAGTTTGACGAGTGAGACATCATACACCGATTAGAACGGTACATTTGGGGTGGCGGCAATGCGTGACTCGGGGTGGCAGCACCGAGGCGAGGAAAACACCAACACGGTGAGTAAACCTGAATTTTTTTCATGTTTAGACGTGTTAGATCAGAAAATTGTATTCTACGGAAGAGAGCAAATATCAACCTACCTCTGGCCGTTTAAAGCAGCCTATAAGAGTGCTCCGTTTTCTCAAACACTCCTCCTCACTTTTCGGGGTATCAACGTTTTCGACTTTTGACACATTATTCTGTTTCAAAATTGACCTCAGAAGGGTTTTTTCCTTATATCTTAAACAGTAATAAAGTAATACGATAGAATAAACTTCAATCCTACTTTATAAGTCAATATATTTTACTAATTAAGCCAATTTAGGCTTCAAACTCGATGCGACGCTCGGGGTGGCGGTTTCTGTGTCTTGCGGGGTGGCAGCATGTCTGAGAAATAGGGATTATTTTTTCATGCAGCGTTCTCTTTGCCCCCTTTCGAGACAAAAAAAGATTCAGATCTCTTAGAAGAATTAAGATTATGTCATGGTACGATGTTATTTCGCTATAAATGTGGCTATGTCAAACTTTAAGAAGTATATTTTTTATAATCTAATAGCTTAAAACTATTTTCAGATTGAAAACAGCCAGGAAAGTTGACACTTTACTCACTTAACCCTCGTTTTCCTTCCTTTTTACGATATGTGTTTTGCTGTAATTTCCTGATACGTGATCCGTATTTATTTTCAGTACAACTATAATTTTGATTTGGTGACTTTGATTTTCTTCGTTATTATGAATCCACTACACAGTAAACCAGGGTATCGTTTCACAAAAGCATCGTAAATTACGTACTACTTAGCGAGTTACGACGAACTTAAGTAGTACCTTGAAATTTGAATTAACACATCATGAAAATAAATTTTATCATCCTTGTATTTAACAACCTGCAAACAGATGGCTTGGATATCCCCAGAGTGTCTCCAATCACTCTCTGCTGGGAGCCAGAAGCAAGAAATCTTAATGCAGCAAACACTTGCAACGAAGCTGGAAGACTTCCAGATCTTTTCGTTGGTCTCTCTAAACGTTCTTGGACTATATCAATAATACTAATGATGTTCCTTCTGTCCAACCGGTAACGATGGATAATATCCATATCGTCGTATGCGTCTAGGGGATTCTGCCTGTCCCGGAACACGCGCTGTCTGCGTTAATTTCGACGCACCTGTTCGTCCGCAACCCTCATGAACGCCGCCATCATTGGATACTAACGTTACGACGTAATTTTACGTCACCTTCAAGGTGACGTAAAATTACGTCGTAACGTACGACGCAACGTGAATTAAGACGCTTTCGTGAAACGCCGAAATATAGCTACGCACTACTTACGTCGCACTTACGTACTACGTACAATTTACGATGCTTTTGTGAAACGATACCCTGATCCCACCTCTGGAATTTCTAGGGGCCGGGTTATCTAACTTGTCTTCTTGTTGTATGTGTGTTTGCTTATCAAGGTTTGTACGCTTGAATCTATTTTCTGTAAGTCTGCGTCGATATATAGTGGCCTGTTAAAGCACTATGTTCAGTATATCTCTGCTGATCTTGACCCAAGTGAAAATATGTATATTTTTTATGTTGATGAAAGCTATACATGTAATATATCAATAATTTTGTTTTGTTTAGTAGTATCTTCAAAAAATTATATAACCACAGGAACGATGTATGTATTTACAATAAAGTTGTGACTGTTTGTACTTTTCTTTGTGCTCAAGAAATTTTAAGAAATTATATGCAATTTACGATGAGTTTAAAGGTATAAGGGCCCTGGAGCAAGATAGAATTGATAAAATTTTATAGCTGGAATGAAAGTGGAATATGCAATAACGATGCCGTTTCTCATTGTACAGCATCAGAATAGACAAAGAATGATGCAGCATTTCAGAATCCTTCCTTAGGCTAGTTTTATACTCAAGTGTTTATATGTGCATTTAATGAGTGGCAGGATAAAAGTCGGGTTTGGTACGCATGCGCTCTTTTATTTTACGTTACTCAATGAAACAAGATCAAATATTTATTCAATACAACTTTCTTTACCTGCATTTCTTTATAATCCAAGTTTTGATGTTCCACTCCAATCAAACCGTCACCTTCTGAACATATAGAGCCTTATACAGAAGTTGGAGAGTTCAATTAACGGCGATAGGCTTACTGCTTTTGACAAAAAAGTTGAAGAAACGCTAACCGTTATTAAGGAGGAAATGGCAAAATGAAAACAGTGCTTCAAAACCAAGATGGCCCTTTAACTGACTTTAAAATCTACACACGGAGGTTATAGAATCCGCAATTTAAAAAAAAAAAAACCTTTTTAAGGCTTCTTTTAAAGAATTGCAAGGTCATTCCAAGAGTCAATTTCTCAGAAAAAGCATTTATTTTATGGCATTCCCAAAGCAGAAAACGAAGCTTCACACGAGGTCATTGTGAACTATTTCATTGAAAAATTGGACATCAGCAGAGTCCATAATGATTAAAAACTATCATAGGGTTCAGATGGTTGACAGTATATTATATATATATATATATATATATATATATATATATATATATATATATATATATATATATATATATATATATATATATATATATATATATATATATATATATATATTAGGGATGGCAATCGAATACAGAATTGCCAATCGGTTAACCGCAACACGTTCCGACCGATTAACCGGTTAATTGTATCCAAATACACATTTTTTTGACATATTTTTTCACGAATCTCTATTCATATAAACACAAGAAGACTAAAAAAACTTAAGAAGAAACATTCTGTTTACCTTTATCTGGAAACTACATGTACATATATTTTATTTCAATTTCAATAGACAAGAAAAAAATCAAGAAAACTCGTGAAACATGCCTGAGAAATCAGACATTGATAATTTTCCAGAGCAAATGTCACACAATTTCATACTGCATTGTTGCCATAAACAAAACTAAGTCGGAACTTTCACTTAATTTGCAATGTTTGTCTAATGAATAATTTGATAAATGACTGCAAAAGATAGACATACCAATTCACAATGCTTAACGGTGATTTATTCAATTATGATATTGAAGAATTACAGGACAGTCAGGGTAACGACATAGTGTTTAAACAGTAATTTACACTAAACAAACTGACCAATTACCCTGCGGTCGCAATCCGGAGAGACATAATTACCACCCAATCAACTTAAATAGATAGATCTCTATGTGAAAACGCTGAATTATTAGGTTTTATTCATAAACTTGAATTTTAAGAAAGTCTCGTTCAAATTTACATGCATTTTATTTTTTTTTCGACTAACCGATTACAGATTTTCTAACCGATTACCATCGTTCCGACCGAGTAATCGGTTAACCGGTTACAAACTGCCATCCCTAATATATATATATATATATATATATATATATATATATATATATATATATATATATATATATATATATATATATATATATATATATATATATATATATATATATACATATATATATATATATATATATATATATATATATATATATATATATATATATATATATATATATATATATATATATGCCATGCTAGAAGCACAACCCCACCGATCTCACTTTCCATTTGAAAATCAAAGTACCGAAAATTCTGAAATTCGGTTAACTTGCTTCAATATAGGATTTTCAACAAAATTCTTCGTACGAATTGATGTTCACTTAGACTTAAATTCTCATTTTAAAATCTTGGTAAATTGTCAAGATTTTTATGCCACTTTTCATGCAGTTTTTTTTTATTTTAAAGATTCTTGATAATTTTCTCAGCAGAACCTTTGCATATTTATCAAGTTCGATGAAATTTAGAAGTTGATGATGACGATTAAAATCTTCATTTTTCATTCAACAAGTTGTAATCCAACTTATACCCATAGCTCCCTTTCTAAGGAGGAAATTCTTCAAAATCATATGTCAGTTTTGAATATTTTTAATATTCCCAACAACCAACATGAATTTGAATTACCATATCTTTATTGGATTCCGAAAATTCATAAAAATCCTTACAAACAAAGATACATAGCGGGTTCCAGTAAATGTTCTATCAAGCCTCTTTCTTTACTTCTCACTAAATTATAAACAGTAGTGAAGGAGAAACTTCAGGAGTAGTGGGCAACTATATATTCGAGAAGTGGTGTAAATCAGATGTGGATACTTTAAAATTCCAAGGAACTTTTGGAACATTTAAAATCACAAAATTTTACCAAAATCAACAATATAAAAACTTACGACTTTTCAACTTTATATACAACCATTCCCCACGATAAACTAAAGTCCAGGCCTTTTGATATCATTGACAGCTGCTTTTTCAATAAAAATGGAACTCGTTTTTACTTACCTTGTTATTGGTGATTTGCAATATTATTTTGTTAAAAAACATTCTGATTGTACACACAAGTACTCTGAAGTTGATATTAAAAAGATGCTTGAGTTTCTGATTGACACTATCTATGTGGTTTTTTGGAGACCAGGTCTTCCATTAATCTATTGGAATTCCCATGAGTACCAATTGCGCCCCGTTATTAGCAGACCTATTTCTGTATTCATATGAAGCAGAATTTGTTCAAAATCTTATACGTGAAAAGAAGAAAACACTTGCTGTGGCCTTCAACTCGACATTTAGATATTTCGACGACGTATTGTCAATTAACAATGGTAATTTTATTCTTATGTCGATACGATATATCCCGGTGAGCTTGAAATAAAAGATGCCACAGAGTCTGACACATCTGTTTCATATTTGGATATTTTACTAGAAGAAGATGTTAATGGTAATCTAACAACCAAGCTTTATGGTAAAAGTGATGACTTTAACTTCAATGGTCAACTTCCCTTACTTATGCAGCAATATATCTTCATCACTTTCATATGGGGTTTATATCTCTCAGTTGATTCAATACGCAAGAGCATGCTCTACGTATGAACAATTTCTAAAAAGAGGTAAGTTAGTTATTGACAAACAAGTTGATGAAACAAGAATATCAGCATTCTCGTTTAAAGGCGTCATTTCGTAAGTTCTATGGTCGATACAATGCCCTTGTTCTTGTAAACAAATACATTTTAAAATTAAATCAAATGCTGTCTGACGTTTTTCATACTAATTGTTAAGCCATTATTTACACACTGAATTGTCGACAGATTTTTCAGTTATATCCCGATCAGACGTAACCGGTCGGCAGGGGTTGCTCACTCCTCCATGGCACCTGATCCCAAATCTGATGTTTTAGAGGTCCGTGTTTGCTCTGCTCCAAAATTTGTATTGTTTAATGGACTTTTGGCTTGATTGATTGATTGATAGATTGATTGATTGTATATTGTTTTATGTCCCATTCGAGAATTTTTCACTCATATAGAGACGTCACCATATACCAGTGAAGGGCTTCAAATTTTGACCTTTACTCGGCACTCAGGGCCATTGAACAGTGAGGGATATCGTGCCAACGACTGACGTGACACGGGACCTCGGTTTTTAAGGTCTCATCCGAAGGACCCGACTTTGGGCTTGAATACTGTTCGTCATCTCCATACATTTTATTTACTATTCTCAGTATCCCATAAATATTTTCTTTTACAAATTAAAGTTTTGCAATAATGATAACTTGTATTTAATAAAAACCAAACAGTCAAACAGAAAACTCGCCTTTATAGTATAGATCAAGGTCGCAGATTATACAGACGAGTTTAGACCCTGCGAGTAACTCTCCGAAATTCAAACCGAGCGATCATTTTGGGCATTTGGCTGTCAGTGGTCAGAATGGCTACTCGGCAAAGTTCAAAGGTAGCGCTTTGACGAAGCATCCGGTTGCGTAGGACTTTTGGTAACATGATATAAAGCGTTTAGTGTATAGCTAACCGCAAAGAAAGGGGAGAACTAGCCAAAAAGTCAAATGAATTCAGGAAATTAGGAATTAAGGCTAAAAATGAAATGAAAAATCATGTGATTCTGGAATATGGACAAAAGTATTGAAAAGAATGGTCCACTCTCGGTGATTCCCTTTAGTTGATCTAGAACAAGATTATTTGCAGGAGGTGATAGTTTGTAGGAGTGTGACATTGTTAAGGTTTTGGATGATATTTGTAAAGTGCTGAGTAATTCTTTTGTTGTTTACTTGTTGTTTACATGTAAAAAAAAAGTCTCTTTTGGATGTTATTAGAAAGATCAAAGATATATCAAGGTACGCCTCAGATGTTACATGTTTTTAGCTTTGAATGACATCTGTAAAATTCAGAGTATTGTCTCAGCTTGTACAATATTGAGGATGTTTTGCAATTGTTATCTGTAAAATACTGAGTTATGTCACAGTTGTTTACTTGTAATATCTAGTATACCTAAGATATTTTTGTTTGGCAGTTCATGATGGCCTGTTGTATAAATTACATGGGAACAATATACAGGCTTTTCTTTGTAATGTAAACAATGTCTAAATTTTCACAAACATTTCAGATAGGTATACAGGTAGAAGTCCATAAGAATATTAGCTTATATTTCATTATTATTTTTTTTCTTTCCCTCTAATTTATTTAGAGGGAAAATTGGCATAACTATGGTTCAGAGCCTCATTTAGATGACTGCGTTAAATTAAAGAGACTCAGTGCCCTATTCTAGATATTTTTCCTTGAATTGTTTTGTTACCATACGGGAAGTATTTTTTAAATGTTTGATAGTGTGAAATAGTGGAGAGTGTGCAACATGCACCTGTATTTACGTAATCTATGACCAAGTTAAAAGTTACTTCTGTAAACCGCAGATGTTCACATGATTCTACGAAGAGAAAGGATGTCCATGGCTATTAATAAGGAATCTTAAATCATCTACCTATTGTTTACAAGACACCCACTGTACAGAATCAGAGAAAAATTCAGTTGATGCCCAAATAGGTTAATGACATACTCAGACAGCTCAGGAAAATCTTATGCAAGAGGGCCTTTAATTCTTTTATATAACACAAATGAAAAAAATTCTAAAGTTTATAGTGGTAATGAGGGACATTTCATTATTACAATATAATGGCGGAAAACAAGTACTCAATCACCTTTGTTAATTTATATGGTCACAATATAGACAATCCAAAATTTTATTCAGAAATAAGTGATATTTAATAATGGATGACTTCTTTGATACTGAGTACTGGCTTTATAATAATGTGTGGAGACTGGAATGTAGTATAAGATTACTAGTTAGATTTGCAAGTATGTTAGAGAAAACAGTCCCAAAAATAAAATCGAAATTGAAAAACTAATATCAAAATTAAGGTTGGTGGTTAACGATGGTGGTCAGAGAGGTTACATCAGCGATAGTAACTCTGTCTCTCAAACGATATCAAGCAAATGTCAAATGCAAGTAAAAGTCCAAGTAAAGGTCAAGAGATAAAAAAAAATGTTGGTGCCCAAAGAAGGGTGTTGTCTCGAGGAATATAACTGTGAAATATTAAAGCTCTAGCACCAACCGTTGAAAAGTTAAGGCAAAGGTTAAAATGTCAAATGTTGGTCAAATGTCTAGGTCAAGTTCAAATACCAAAGGTTAATGGTGTCCAAGGGAAGGTCTTGTCACAAGAAATACACATGTGAAATATGAAAGCCCTAGAACCAACGATTCAAATATGACTAAGGCCATGTTTTTCAAAAGTTGTTCAAACTCCAAGGTCAAGGATAAGAGGTCAAAACTGTTGGTACAAAAAGGAAGGTGTTGTCACAAGAAATATATCTGAGAAGTATGAAAGTCCTAGCACCAACTGCGCAAAAGTTATGGCCAAGATTTACGTTTTTTAAGATTGGATCAATCTTCAAGGTACCGTTCACGGTAGCTCAGTCGGTAGAGCGCTTGCTCCGTGATCGGGAGTTCGTGAGTTCAAATCTCGGCCGCGACTGACCTTAGTCGATAAAAAATGGGTAGCAACTGTTCCTTCGCCATGCGCTCGGCACTTTGAAGTAAAAGTTGCGGGATGAGACCTTAAAAACCGAGGCCCCGTGTCACGGCAGACGTTGGCACGATAAAGATCTCTCACTGCTCAATGGAGTAAAGGTGAAAATTTGAAGCCCTTCACCGGTATATGGTAACGTCTCTATATGAGTGAAAAATTCTCGAACGGGACATAAAACAATATACAATCAATCATTTGACAGTTTATCTTTAAATGACATTGTGGCAGACTTAGAGGAGATTGGAGAATAAAAGGGCTTTTGTTAAGAAGTCATTGTAAGTGGATAGAAGATGGGGGAAACCTACGATATATATATCTGGCCTAGAAAAACAAAAGTATGTAAATTAAAATATTAACAAATTAAACAATAGTGATTAAAAATAAGAAAACAGACAATAAGACATCTTAGAAGAAGTAAGAAAATTTTACATTAAAATTTTATGAAGCAATTATCAGGAATCTTGAAGACTTACTCAAAATTTTGAAGTTCCCAAAAAATAATGACATGCAAAGTATTTGAGATGCTGAAATAACAAAACAGGAAGAACTTCAAGCTCTTTAAAATTTTAAGAATGGCAAAATTCCTGGAACTGAAATTGTACAGCAGAATTTGTAAAAAAAAAAAAAAAATTCGGACAGATATTAATTAATATAATCCCAAATCCTTTAATGACAGCAATAAAGTAGATCAGTTATCTTGTACTAAGATGCTTTGAATTATTACTATTCTCCCAAGGGCATTAAGTCTAGGGAACACTTTAAAAATTGGTACAAATCAAAAACATTATTGAACATCACATAAACTTCTATCTAGTATCTTAGCAAATCGAATGAATCACTTCTGTCAAAGTAATACATAAAAATCAAAAATGGTTTTTTGCTTGTAGATATATTTGTGAAAACTCATAATATGATTATACTTTATTATAAAGAAAATGATCATTAAGGTCTTTTTTTGTTGTTAGTTTTGAGAAAGCATTTGATTCATTTCTTGGAGATTCATTTTCAAAGTGCTCAGACTTTTTTTTTTAATTTTGGTGATAATTTTTTTTAAATGATTAAAGATTTTGTTTAAAGAACTCAAATTAAGTGACATTCAAAATGGTGTTTTTTCTGATTTCTTCTGATTTCTTTTCCAAATGGGACGAGGTTGTAGGCAAGGTGACCCAATATCACCTTACTTGTTCCTACTATGTGCAGAAATAATGGGAATTACGATTAGAAGTAATAAATAAAGGACATTGTTACTGAAGATAGAGAATATTAAACTACTACAATATGATGATGATACAATTTTGTGAATGGATGGTTCAGAGCACTCCCTTAGATCTGCTTTGTCTTTAGTCAATTCCAATTTCTCTTAATTGAAACAAAATTATGATGAAATTCAATGTATTAAGATTGGATCTACCGTTCGTACTTATGTGAATCTACTGTTCGTACTTATGTGATAAATATCCAAACTCGATGTGGTCACAGTAGACATTAACAGTGCCAGGTATAACATACTGTGTAGATCTAGATACGAACATCACGTTTGATTTTTGCCAAAGATTGGCTGTTAAAAAGATTTTATCATCATGGTCTAGATGTTTATCAACAGCATGTTGTATAACAGTAGCAAAAACTTTGCTTTTACCTTAATTTAGTCATCTGTTAATTCGTTTACCAAACTTTCTAAAGAAAAAAATCCAAGCTATATTTTTTCATTATATCTGGAACACTAAAAAGGCTAAGTGGTTAAAAATATTATATGCCACAGTTATGAAAACAGTGGTGTGAGATTGACTGCCTTGATTCCTTTTGTAAAAATGAGAATTACATGGATTCGCAGGTTGTTTGATTGATCCTGTTCTTCAGCCAGGAAAAAAATGTTAAAAGATTTAATTCCTGAGGTTTAATATTTAGTTACACTGTGTCTATGGTAGGGATTAAAAAAAAAACAACTTAAAAATGATATCCAAAATATGTTTTGTAATGATGTTTTTCAGCGTTGTAAGGTTTGAGGTTACGTATTGATGATCAAACATCTGTTTTAAGTCCCATATGGTATAATCAATTTGTATTTATAAAGAACAAAGGTGTTTGTTGTAAGTCATGGCTGAGAAAAGGTAAGCAATTTGTTTTATATTTTTTATGATACAAATGGGACCTTGTTAGGATACCAAGAATTTTGTAAACAATATAATATAAAAAAAAATTACTTTCTATAAGGCATAACAAATTGTATCAGATAGTTACTGTTGAATTATGATTGTAAGATAGTTTGAAGAAATAAACCTTCTTACAACGATATTCATTTTTTTTCATTGACTTATGCCACTTTTTATTTGATAATGTGTGAAATGGTATGACTTTTCATTCAAAACTAGTGTAAGATCTATTCCCCATTTCAGTCAGACATGATTGAATTGCTTTACATTGTTTACAAAAAAAATTTACCCCAAAATGCAAGTCATATAGCCTCTATTATCTATAAAAACTTTCACATCTTATTTTATATCCAATATTCCTTAATGTTTGCATTGTTTTTGCAGTACTTGGTCAGAGTATCCAAAAAACCATCACTGGTTGCATAAGTGACAACGTTACTTTGGTCTTTGATCTCCCTGTAAATAAGTCTCTTGCTGTAGATAGTTATATTTGGTATAAACAGGCTTTACCAAGGGACCCAAGCTTTGCCAAATACAAAGTAGCTGATAAAAACTTCCAAATCTTCGTAGATGATGTCAAAGGACGACTTCTCCACAATCATGATGATTCATCACAGCTCAAAAATTTAGTTTTACTGAATGTGCAAAAAAGTGACATTTCTAAATATGTTCTTGTGATTAATTATGTCAATGTCACACAACAGTCATCGGAGTATGTCCTGCAATTGTCAGTAAGAGGTATGTCAAGAGAAAATGTGTACAGTAATATTGGTTGATGTGTCAATTATAATTTCTATTCAGAAAGATTTACAAGAAAAAGGGATTTTTGTTTATCATATTAAGGTACATACTCTTTTGATCTTTGAAGCTATTTACTGGGCAGTCTTCAACATTTAACATTCCTTTGTATTTGTGAAATTGCAATTACATCTGTAATGCAAAATTTTTATAGACAACTAAGTTTTGCTATTGATATTAATATCTAACAAAATTTCTTAGATCTTTGCTTTGAAAAACCTGAGCAAGTTGAGGGATGCGCAGTCTCAGCATGTTTCACGGGAGAGAACGGGAAGCTAACAATGGTATCACATTTTTACATCGAATATTGAGAAAGGGGAAAAGTTATTCCGGAATCAACTGATGTCTGTGTAACGATTATAACTAAAATGGTTCTTTTTCTTATTAGTAAGATAAAATGTATGAGGATGGGTAAACACTGTTTGAGATAAGATTTATATAATTATTTATTCAGTGACATTGAGATGAAAACTACCTGCCAGACCTCATTTACATGCAATGCATACCAAGCGACACAGGTTTACTAAATTGCACAAGCATTACTTGTGATTGATAAATTAATGCACATAAAGTCTCCATATTTTTGACAATAGAACAAGTATATACTCATAATAGGATACATTTTATTTTCCAGCAAAAATTGACTAAATGCTTTTACTCGGTAAATACAAATACTTATTTATTTCAACCTAATGCATACATCTACTAAATATTTAAGTACTAGCACATAAAAGATAATTTTGCAATATACCCCCACCCCCGAAAAGTCTTTTGATTTTAAACTTCACCTCTCTGTTTAATAGCGATTGTCTATAGATACACAGTTGACAATAAAGTCTTTTAATTTTTAAATTATAAAAAAAAAAAATATGTTAGAAACGAATTACTTGAGAAGATGCATTACTGAGAAGAAAAACTGTAGATGATATATTGTATGAATTTTTATTTTGACAAGTTCTTATATATGAAAGTGACACGATTAACAAGTTCCATACCTTTCGAGAGAAAAAAGTTGAAAATGTCCTTTTCTTTAACTAAGGCTGTTGTGATTCTTATTATTTCAAAATGTAAACTAGGTCCTGGTCAGATATGAGGTAAAATTTAAAATTTCAGATCTCGTGGGGGAAAGAAAATGGCTTTTTTTTTTTTTTTTTTTTTTTTTTTTTAAATATATTTTTAAGAACCAAAATATCGTATGATTGTACAGGTGTTGGATACCCCATACAGAAATAAAATTACATATATAATGCATGTCATCTTCTCATATGGTGAATTAATGAGGATTCTTCAGAAGGTGATGTTTTGATATAATTATTGATAAGTTATATTACTTAGTAAGACGAAAACATTTTAAAAAGAAAATATTTCTGTTTAATGAAATATTTTCTTTCATTCATTACCGTAAATCTGGAAAATTTTACTATCGATTTTTTTTAGCAATTCTGAGCATGCACTGCATTCGCAAAAATATTGAGCGTAAAGATATAACAAGAAATAGAAATCAATTAAATCTAAATGAATTTTTATTAAATAAAATACTTTCATAATGTTTTAATTAATTATTTTTAAAAATAATTTTTGATCTAAGATTTTTTAAAGTAAAATAAACCGGAATATTTTATTGTAAGTCAAAAATTAATTGAACGTTTGTTTACACGATTTACTTACTAGAATATTTATGTAAAGTTCCATTTGCTCTACTCTATTAAAATATCTCTAAATTCAAAACATGATATATTTATTTCGTGAATAATTTCTTTGACTTAGAACAGTATGACGACTGAAATAGTGAACGGCTTCTCGGTAGTAAAAAATTGTATGACAGGCATTACCACGAATTACTCATGCTGCAATGCTGCTGGTCAATGCAAGGAACACTTTTCCTGCCGATTTCAGGTTTGTTTATTTCTTTTTCATTTGACTTTATAATTAATTTCCTACTAGAATTTTCAGGATTGAGCAGTAAAGGATCTTTTTTTCGTGCGAGCATCTAGATCGACACGGTACTCCGAATTATAGGGTTTATCCGAAGGACCAGTTTCTATATCCTCCAGTGAGATTACGTTCGCAGCGTAATAGCTGCAATAATGTAGCCCTCTCCGATTTTTTCAATCTGAGATTTTCTGGAGAGGGCTACAATTCCACAGTATCTCCGTAATGGTGCAAATATATTTTTGAGATACGGGCGACTGCAGGCAAAATAAATTGTTTTTACATACAACTTACTTCCAATAACACGAAATTTTTATTCACTGTCAACAACATAGCCCTTTATACGCGAAAACCAGATAAAATAAATCTGTGTGTTTACCAGTCGTTCTCCTAAGCAGCCATGACAGTTCTCGCGTGATGTACTGAGACTTACGCTTGAAATTTAGAATAACTTGATATGGCAAATGTCGGTGTTGATTAATGATTGTATTATAAGGTATCAGTAAACATCGATAATTATAAAACCATTCCATGTGATATTTTTTTTCGTAAACAGCGTTATTTATGCTTAAAATAAGGGTATTCCTAATCCATAACACATAAGATCCGCTCCCTAGAATCCGAATTCTCATTGGCTGTCCCAAAATAAGATCGATCAAGGTTAGTAAACATGGCGGATAAATTCAAGTTGTGATGTTGACATACACGAAAAATTACCGATATATAAATTGTTCTGTATACTTTTGGATCGATTTATGTCTTGCATAACTACATTTTTGTAGTTAGGTAAGAAATTTTAGTAAAATTGCCATTCACTGACAATTTGAGCCGAAATCTGTGCCGGAGTGAATCACTCCCGCACTTGCACCATTACGGAGATCCTAAGGAGTTGTAGCCCTCTCCAAAAAAGGGAGAGGGCTACATTATTGCAGCTAGCAGCGTAAGAATCAACTTTATGCACGTATATAGATTCCAATTTCCATATTCATATTTAAGAAGTTTTTTGTGGTGTCAGCAAGCCTGTTTTTAAGTTTATCGTGAGAAACGATTGTATAAAGTGTAGAAAAAAAACTACGTTCTATGATATTTATTTTGGAAAAAATGAGATTTTATATTTCCTGAAAATATTAATTCTCCTGAGTTTTTGAAAATCCACATTTGATCTTTTATCCAGTTGGAATTACGTTGGTACAATGTACTCTTGAGGTAATGAGCTTTGTTGGCCTAACAGTGGGCCAACATATTGATGCTGACTGGGAATCCGCTTGACGTTACATTTAAAATATGTACAATTGGAAGGCTGTTTTGTAAGGTGAAATTTTCTTATTTTCAACACTTACTGATGGAAAATTAGATTAAAAGGAACGAAGTTAATAGCTACCCAAGTTATACTGCTATATCCTGGGATGGAACAGTTTACGCTTTTTAGGACACCTGAGTTTACTCAGGTGACCTATTGCTATCTGTTTTCGAGGAGTGTAGACCTAGACGTTTATTGACGAAAGGTATTACCGAATCAAACGAGGCATATACATTTTGGTCAATTGTGCAATCAATGTCTATGACTACGCTAACGTGTATCGTTAAAATGTCTCATCACATTTACATTTGCACACTGTGGGCTTGACAGATTCCCAACATGATTGATATATTATTGATATATTTGGGGCATGATTAACCATAAATGTTCGTATACAAGAATTTAAATGTTTTGATGTGGTTACTCCATCACCATGGTCTATCATACAGTCAACGAGTTTTCTTATTGTACGTTTGTTTGCTCATCCAGGCCTGTACGATTGAATTTCTAATCTATGTCCATGCATTGTGTCATCTTTTTACAACTTGCTTAAGGTAGTCCAATTCTCAGGTTCTGAAAATCAGCTTTTAAGTAATTGAAAATGCTCACAAAAATGTCTTTGATTTCACATAGTAATGTGAATTTACCCATGGAATTTCTTCATAGTTCATCATTATAGTTAATCATATTATTTAGGGAAAATTATCAAATCTCAAATGTATTTTTAAGGAAATGCGAATAAAAACACCAGCTATGCATTTTCTAATTGAAAATTGATCAACGAATATAATTTATGATAGAAAAATATAGGTAGCCAGGCATTTGGAAAAAATTACATTCTTTTTTATGCTTATTCAGTATTTTAGTTCTTCTTTTTACTTCAATTGTCATATAATACATAGTGTAAAAAGCTTGTGCTATCATTGCTAGACATCACATATCGCATCTCATTTCCTATCATGCTAATAAGCAGTGGTATCTAATGCTAGACTAAAGGAAATTCAATTTCTCTAAAAATGAATTCATTTTTCTTTTTTCTTTTATTGGGTACAAATGTCAACTTTTTACAAGTCCGTTTCTAAAACTTCAAAGAACCTTGAATCATATTAAGGTGAATAAAATGAAAATTGTTGCATGAAAAGATCTCAATTTCAAGTTTCATTTTGAGACTTTTTAAATAAAATAATAAATTTAAGAGTTATCCTTCCTGGCTGAGGATCTGATATCCTTAATTACATTTCTGAATTTGACCTGGCCAAAAAGGATCTTTATAGAATGCAATTTGAGTCGTTGATTTTATGTACATAGATCCTAGTATTTAAACTTGTCGAATTTGAGGTTTATTTTTTCAGTTAGTTGTGTGCCTATCTGTTTGGGCTCTATATTGGAATCATTACGCAATTTTACCCTATGGCCGTGGAAAGGATATATTGTATACATGTAAGACTAAAATGCAGCATCCCAGATTCTTATGATTTTATAAATCAAGTGCTTAAAGTACTAGTATGAAATAATGAGATAACGAACAGTATTCAAGCTCAAAGTTCATTAAAACAATACAAATCGGGATCAGAGCAAACACGGACCTTCAAAACATCAAGGGTCGGATCAGGTGCCATGGAGTGTGAGCATTCCCGTGCCGACCGTTCCCACCCGCCGTGTGCTTCTGGTCATGATCGGTAAATAACGGGAAAAAATCCGTCGACAATTCAGTGTGTAAATAATGGCCTAACGATTAGTATGAAAAGGTGAGTCAACATATGACTTAATGAAAGATTGTATTTGCTGACAAGGTCATTGTATCGATCATAGAACTTACGAAATGATGACTTTAAACTGTTGATATTCTTGTTTCATCAACTTGTTTGTCAATAACTTACCTCGTTTTAGAAATTGTTAATACATGGAGCATGCTCTCGCGTATCAAATCAACTGAGAGATATACACCCCATATGCAGGTGATAAGGGTACAGTGCAGGCAACTTATTTTGTTACAGTATGGATGCTTATTTGAATGCTTCCTTTGCTTTCTGATTTAATGCTAGTTATCCTTATCCTGATGCTACCTTTGCTGTTTGTAATTAGGCCAATGTTACCGAAAGTAGCATCATGCTACCGGAAGTAGATAACTGAATTTTTAGCATTGCAGTTTAAAGCAATAAAAATGTCTTATATAATCATTTTATCATTATATTTCATTAAATATTTTAAAATAATGTAAACAGTTTTCCCTGTTTTCATTATGTTTACTGAAGAAAAACAAATAGATTTTCTGATGCTAGTAGGTCAATTCTGATTTAAAGTAGCTCAGTGCTAGTTATGCTAGTTGTATCCTTTGCTTGCTGATGCTGATCCTGGTAATGCTGTTTTTTAAATATGCTGATCCTAATGCTAGTTGTATGCTGATGCTTATTTTGCTTATGCTGATGCTGATTTATGTAGCAAAATTACGATCAGAATGTTATTAACAAAATAATTTTGCAAATGACCAATTAATGACAAGGTAGGTAAATATAGGAGTTCCATTTTTACTGAAAAAGCAGTTGTATATTAAATGCAAGTGAAAATGTGTAGCAGCTAAAAAATCGGGTTAGGGACGCATATGCTCAAGGACTGCATTTCATTTAATGAAACGGGATTGAATATTTGTTACAAAAGTTTCTTTGTATGCATGTATTTATAGTCAAAACCATGCAGGATGTTCAAACCGTCATTATCTTAATACATAGGCAAACTAACCCATTAAGGACATACGCAAGGTAGTTTGAACTTTATTGTCTTTTCCCTGGAATTGAAGAGTTCCAATACTTAAAGGAACTGTGTGCTACATTTTAATGTCTATATATGCTGCTGTACACTCCTAAAGAAAAGTTTGGATAAACAAAACATCTAGAATATATGTTTTAGTAATTTTTGTATATTTTTCTTTGAATTATACAAGAATTTTCATCAACTGATATCTTATCAAAATTCCTGGTAACGTATGCTAAATTTTTGTCTACGAACATCTGATGGCACTATAATCTTAGTTTAAGAATATCTTGAAAAATTATCAGTAGGTAAAGTACGTTGCGTTTGTCCTTCAAATGTGTTTAAGCTCAACCAAGTGAAGAACCTAGGTTATTCGTGTCATTGCTTAAGGAAGGATTTTTGTCTGGTTTCTGACTAGATGAAATATTCAAAGTATATTTGCTTATATCTTTTATATATTTAGATGTAGGAGATTTAAAAGATCATATTTTTTTCCTCATCACAATTGTACAACTTTAAATAGAAATGGTAAACTGAGTTTGAAATCTAGCAGGGACTATATTTTTGGAGGAATGGCGACGTATGAAAATATCTTCTTTTCTGTCGAAATAATTATAGAACAATGAATTTAGTTATAATTTTTACACAATCAAAGACTTGGAGAAAATTTTTAAATGTAAGCAACAGTAATTTTTTATTCTTAATGTCCAGGGAAAAGGTACTGACCTTGACCTGACCTTGCCTCTAATACTCCAGTACTTGTCTGAACTTTCATTTAGAGATTATACACTGAAAACGGGATCATAACTCGCCAGAATGACAATTTCTGTTCAAGCAGAATTCTTGGATTGACATTCTGTCTTAGATGAACTTGAAGTATCTGAGACACAATTTCGCTGAAAATTTGGGACCACGTACATAAATTAATCCCACGCGATAGAAAAGTACGTCTACAGTGTCCTTACTTGTGACACAATGAACGGTCAGACAATTGTGCATCAGAATAAATCAATGTTCTGGACAGGTGATACAAACAAACTTTTATCAAAAATCTTGAAAATAACAACTAAGGTCATGTTTATATGAGTAAAATGAATAAGTTCAACTGCATAGATTTTTATTTTCCATTTAAAGTTTCACAATACATGTAATGGGATTTAAAGTGACAAAACGTTATATAGACTAATAAGGATGGTTGCAGAAAGGTAGAATTTTGAACATCATAGAAAGTTTCCAATCTCTTAATACTTTAGAAATTTATTTGCATAATTGAAAAGCAAAGTAGGTCCAAAAATATATACTAATCCAGGCATCCATTTTTTTGTCATAGAAAAAGTTTTCAATAATTGCATTCTTGGTAGTATGACAAAAATTATCAAATAGGAATCACATGTTTCCGAATATGAATAACAAAATATCGAATAGGAATCGCATGTTTTTGCATAAGAATAACAACTTATCGAATAGGAATTATGTTTGATCGAATAGGAATGATATGTTTTTGAATAAAAATAAGAAAATTTTTGAATAGGAATAACAAAAAAGTATAATAATCCAACGTATTACACGCCATATAGGAACTAAGTAGCATGATATTGTCGATGCATTTTTGATTTTTTTTTTCTTATTCTCAGAATGTTAATTGACATTGCCTTTACTTTTCATTGCATTGATTTCTAGTCTTAAATTCCGAACGGATGTGATTTTTTAACAACACATTTCATTGAAAATAACAAACACATGTCATTCCTTCCTTCCATGGCCTTGTATTGCTTTATCATGAATGCCTCTGACACTGACATTTCTTGGTACAGTTATAATATTGTTTAAAATTCTTGGGCCGTAAACTGAACAATCTTGAATATCTCCATGTGTTCTTTCTGCTAAAAAAAATGATTTGTTCTATATATTTTGATGTAAAATTTGCGACTCCTTCATAGACTCATAGCAAGGCACCCTAAACAGAAGTGACTGTATGCTACATGAAAATACCTGCTAAAAATCGGAAAATTTGTAGCTTTGTATCCCTTTTGTGTCACCATTTCTGCCATTTTGGACCACGGTAAGCAATCCTGTCCTGCCCGTCCCTAGCATGTGAACAAATTTGAATCTATATGACGATATCTGGATCCATTTTACAATTTGTAGCTTTGCATCTCTTGAAAGATGATTCTGTAACAAAAAAAAAAAAAAAAAAAAAAAAAAAAAAAAAAAACTCCGTATTACAATTACTATCTTAAAAACATCAAGATACATATATACATGTACAACGTACATATAATTCTGTAAATGTAAAATTAAAGAATAAAAAAGGAAAAGTAAACTTAAGGTCAAAGTTTAAGAACTGGGTACGTTAAGTGTAACAGAGCGGCCCTGTCTCCAAATTTGATTTCAGTTTTTTACAAACATGCCGACGATGTGTCCTTTCAAAATCATTTTATTTTTTTTAATTATCGCAAACCGTTTTTCCATCAGAGGTCTCGAAAAATGGGGAGTTTTCTTTAGAAATTACAAATTTTGACGTGATAACGTCATCACGGCGTTACTGATTTTAACGTTACGTTAAAAGAAATCTGTCAATTCTCTGAACTGGAAACTATTTACTTTAACCTGCCTTATGTTCCAGAAAACAATTTTGAACTTTTATTTCAATTCATCGTAATGTATCTTTGATAGCTGGAAGGAGTAAAATAATTTAAAGGAAATATAATTTTATTACAAACAATTTCATCAGACAAGTAATGAAGCTTGATTCATCCATACAGACGAGACAAGGTAGTACCTCTTTTGAAATTGTGCTCGTATCAAATTTATCATTTTTTTATGTAAAAATGTCCTAATGATTTCTTCAATCATTTTCCGCAATGTCTATGAAGTTACATTAAAATTTTTAAAGATACTTGAATCAGTATTAAAAAGAAAATTTGAACGTTTCATATAAAGTTGTCAAAACTGGATTTTTGGCAATGAAAAGCCATCAACATCACTCCCCTTTTCCATTCCAACAAATTGCAGCGCTATTAATTTCGTATTTTCTATTCATTTTTTTTTTTGGATAAACGTATAAATAACTCACTCTTACGGGGTTACGAGGTGTCTTAAACTGCGTTAAAAAAATTTTCTCTGATGATAGGATTTCTTTTATAGATCGTTATTTACATTGTATTCATTCCAGTGGATCCGCTTTACTGCACGGTTCATTTAAAATACCCTAACCAGGAACAATTCTCAACATACTTACACACAATTACTTTCTATGTTTAAACCACAAGAGGAGACCGGTTATATGAGTCCTGATTGATGAGGCCATTCCAAGTTTTTTCTTTGTTTACGTCCATCCTAACCTATCTTCCTATCCGAGAAAACACACAAACCAAAAGGTGGAAAACGCAGCATTTTCAGAACAGTTCTAGAATTTCTTATTATCATTTGAGACCTCTCCTCGCCATAAAACTTATAGTTTAACTACTAGTTTATTGAAATAAAAAAAAAAAAATAATAATACACCACTTAAAAAAGAGAGATGTCAATCCCCAAAGACTAAAATGCATTTCAGAGATTCGTATTTGTTGATTTTAATTTGAGTTAACTTTGTGTTTGCGTTTCAAAGATTTGTATTTATCAATTTTAATTTGTGTTTGTTTTTAATTTCATAACCCCAAAACCAATTTGTCCGCGTACAATGCACATAAAAAAAACTTGGAATGGTCTTATCATAACTTGCGTTAGAGACCTTTAAAAATTTTGCTTCAAATAAAAACCGTGAATCTCCGAAGGCTTAAAAAAGGGTGTGCGATTTGTTTAGATCAATTTTACGATGAACAAAATATTTTATATAGCCAATGCTAATAATTTAATTTTAGAGACAAACACATTACTTTGCATGTACGTATTCATTACTTGATTCACAAAATCGAAAATTATATGCCTAAATCTGCGTAGTGAACGCGACAGGAAATGCACACGAATTCTCGGGAAGGGATTCAGAAGCCTGTAGTACACTCTAACGGGCATAATTCCCTAAAACTAAAAGTTAAAAAAAATAAGGATATAATATTATATGTATGATTTGCATATAGAGTTTATCCGCGTCAGCTATGAAAATATGCGCATGTCGTCTTCAAAGCAATGCAGCATGAAACGGCAGACACTTGCATTGATATCGATCAGTAAAAGATCGATCAATGGTCACAGTCCAGTGGGGAGCCAAAGGAAATTGGAAAGGGATGTATTTAGTTTTAAATCAAATTCTTGATATAATTTTTTTTATTGATACTCATTACAGTACATGTATAATTTGATTATCAGTAAGCCTCCCCCCTTCTATTTGCATAGAGACAAAATACAAATAATCGAAATGCAGAATAACTGAACACTCACATAGAAGAATCAAAATTCACTTTCACGTCCCTTTTTATAAGCTACATAGAGTTTTTATTTCTAGTTCAGTTATCAAATTATACGAAATCTTATGTTATTTTGTTACTTGTGGGAACAATACGCAAAACACGTCACAGTGCTTCTTTATAGAGTTATCCTTGCCATTCCCGGATTATATCACTAGGTAGATTATGTTTCTTTTTCATGTAAGTGTCTGATAAAAAAAAAATCTTAAAAAATATACCTAACAAACTGCTGACATGAATTGCAAGACGATACGTCACGTCATCTACTAAGACAAAAACTGCATTAAAATAGATAAAGATTTTCTTTAGAACTCCTCCCTATGTTTACATGTTACACAGCCGTAGATACATGTATTTGATATAATTATTTCGGTGACAATGATAATTTTATCACTTGCTTTGCATACATTAACTCTCTGGGGCATTTCCTTGTGCATTTGTCCTTGTAGTAACGATAAAATACTTTTAATTTGTTTTTTTTTTCTGGAACGGATTATCATTACAGAGGGACGTTGAATCTTTAAAATTTAGCGATAATGTGCACCGCCGTTTTCACAGAGGTGATATTGGACAGGACGCTCCTCCAGCCCCGATGAACATCTATTGGAATACTAAACATATTTCCTATGAAGTATATTACCGGGTACTATTATTTTATGGATAATCTGGATAAAATCCTTTTAAAAATACTCGCTTACTTCAAGATTAACAGTAGTGTACATGTAGTTAATATGTACATTCGTTTTTTATACAGATAAATATCTAAAGAGTAATCTTTTTTTTTTCTTTTTTTTCATTTCAAGACTTGGAATGCCTTAAAATGTATTAGGAAAACAATTTCTGAAGAAGAAAAAAACAACGAGTTAAACCATCGATTATATGGAGCGGAAAGGGGGTGTCTTGTCCACAAGTAATGCAAGATCGTGTTTGTATTTCTTACAGAACTGCATGGGAATTAACAGATAATCTTTATTTATGGACAATATAAAAGGTTGATTGTATCATGTTTCACTTAAATTTTCATAGAAAATACCGAAAGCGTACACCGCTGTATGCGTTTTTTAAGCATTATAAACTTGGTCAACATAATTATCTAAAACTCCTTGTAAATTATAAATTAAACCCAATTTTACTTGAAAACACTGATGTCAATATTCCGATCAGCATAATAAATGTATATATAATTAATAAGTGTAAATACATGTAAGAACTTTTCCATTCCCAGCTGCTGACCTTCAATAAGTAAATGTAGGCCGGCAGTGGCAGATTTAGAAGTAATTTGTCATAGGCAAAATAAAACACATCCTGATTATGCGATAAACCACAAGAATCCTTTCTGACATAATTAATTTTGTCAAATAAAAATCTGCAACAATACAGTGACAAGGATAAGTTTTGAAAAGAAATGTTCAAATGGTGTCTGATATACATGTAATCCAAGCTTCCAATCTAACCCCCCCACCCCACCCACCCCACCCCCCCCCCAAAAAAAAAAACCCGTTAGCTATTGTCTTTTGACATTCATGAATCCCAGACATATATAAATTGAAAACGAATAAAACATGCTTAAAAAAGCTGATGATTTTCAATAAAAATGTTAAAAATAATCTTTTCTTAAAGTCAAATAAAGTCAGTGTCCACTATGAAGGAGACGCGCGTTTTAATTGGAGGTACATGTAGTGTTAAATGTAAATTGATTGTCTGAACCATCCCAACTTATGTCGTTAAATTACTTTTTCACGCTGTAAATTTTGATTGAATATTTATCATAGTTGCGAAGAATGAAGAAATTGTTTCAAGTACATATTTTCAACATGATTGCTCTTTGTGACGTCATTTTTTTCAATGCATTGCGTCACTAATTTACCTAATGTCCCATAGTAAATTTCACTGAGAAAGGTTCATATGGTTTTCATTTACATAAATAATTGTATTAAATTATTTTTTTTCAAATGCAGAATTGAATTTTAAAGACAATAGAAATATAATAAAGCCTTCAGATATAGAATTAAACAATTAATTTCTTTAAAAATATAGATTTTATTGTGGAGAAAAGGTGACGTCTATCCAAAAATGCAGCATTTTTTACTTCAGTTTTTTGTAAAAACGGATGTGGCCGCACTTTTGTAAGGTTATTTTTTCTCTTTAATATTAAAATCGTAGTGTATTTGTTCTTTCTGCAAAGTTTCGCATACATACTCGGATGCGGCCATATCGAAATATAGACTTGAAGAAGAGGAAAACGTCCAAAATAGGGAAATTCCGGAATATTAGACCGGTTTTGAACGTTATATAAATAAAAGGGCACGTGAGTTGAGAAAAATTTAATCCTATTTTAAACACAGGTAAACCTTAACAGTTAATTGATACAATTGATAGAATGTAATCGTGCGTTTGATTTTTGCTGATTTTACAGGGCCGTAAATCGGTCTTAACGTACCCAGCTCTTTTTCAATTACTTAAAACCAGTAGAGCTACAGTCTCATCAGAAAATTCTGGTTTTTCTAACAATTTCAAGTATTGCTAAATCATTCAAATTCTGTTATATGCAGTATTTTTTTGCTAGGATACGTCACTTATAAAGATCTGCATGTTACTATGGTGAAATTTATAAGGATCAAAAGATTTGCATCTTTAAAATTTTACTTTCTAGAACCTACTTTCTAGATTTTAGCAGCATGCACTGTCTTAGTGTAAATAAATTTCTAATTTATGCATTTAACATTTTTTCTTTGACAGTTTTTTTTTTTTGTTTTTTTTTTTTTTGTTTTTTGTTTTTTTTTTTTTTTTTTTTGCATAAATGAGCTACTGTTATGTGTTACCAATTTAAATATTTGATAGAAATTTATGAATATGGATGTATCATTTTCTTTCCATTGATTTCTTTGACATTCATTTTTTAAAGTTTCCTTATTTATTAAATAGGTTTTGATAATTCTGATTCTGATGAAAATGGCGGACCTTCATCTGGGACAATAGTTGGTATAGTATTTGGAGCTTTGATAGGCCTTGCTCCCGTTGGCATTGTAGTGGTCCTAGTGAAACGCAGAAATAAATGAAGGAAAGCCTAACTTGAAGTACGTTACAATGTTTGGATTATGATTTAAAAAGTTAAAAAATTACCACTTTTGCTTGTTTTCTAAGGTGACCATTATTCCATTTTTTTAGTCTTTGTCAGTTGTGTGACATTTTTACGCTTTGGACATTTTGACAGAACATGCGATCAAGAATCCTTGAAATTCACTGACTAGACCCCTTTCAAAGTAGAGAAATAGATAAATTAGGGTGGGGTCAGTCCAAAATCTTTTCAAGAAGGGATGGACCAAAATTATTTAAAATAGGGGGAGGGGCATTTCAATGAACAAAGAAAGTATAATAAATCATATATTTCATGTCCCATGGCGCAAATTACAGGATGTCGAGGCATTTATATATTGAAAATGCATGATACCGTTGCACATCGTCCTTATTCTAGTGGCAATACATTTATTAAGCAAACTATATAGAAGATTGACAAATAGCTAAGAGACTTTTACATCTCTGAAATTTATTTCCCCCGAGTTAAAACCCCGTCATAGAGAAAAGCTGAAGGTATATCTAAAATGAATACAAATTTAAATATCTTGCATTTTCAATAACTAATCAATAGAGCCCCCCCCCCCCTCCTGCAGAACCCCTCACCATGGGACCACAAATTTAATAATTTTGGAAGACTCTTGATCATCATAACCGTGCATTTTGTTTATCTGCTACATACCCAGGAGCAGAGAAGAAGATTTTCAAAGAAATAATGCATTTTCACTACATAATCAATAGAGTCCCGCCTTTACACCAAAACCCCTTACCCAGAGGCCATAATATTCTAAATTTTGGAATTGGCACCCCTGCTCATCATTACTATGCCATTATTTTATCTGTAAAATACTCAGGGGCAGAGAAGTATTTAAAAAAATAATGCTTTATCACTAAATTTTCAATAGACACTCCCCTCCCCCTAATCTGAACCCTGACCCTGGGACCACAAATTTCATAATCTTGGAAGAGGCACTCTTGATCATTAGAACCTCTGACCTTGGGGCATTGAATTACACAATTTTGGTAGAGGGTTCAATGCTTATTACAATCATGTCAGCAGTTTGATTGCTTGATGTCCAGGAGTAAAGAAAAATGATTTTTAAAGATAGCACTAATTTTGATGGCTTTAGTCCCACCTCTAAGGCTTCAGGAGAGCAGGGACTATGAAATTCACATTTCCTGTTCCCCTACACTCATATATGTTCTATGCCAAAATTGGTTGAAATTGGTTAAGCGGTACCAGAGAAGAAGCTGAAAATGTTCAAAAGTTAACGGACGACGACGGACGAAAACAGATAGCAATATGCCACCTGTGTTACTCAGGTGAACTAATCAGGGGGGAAAAATCAAAGGAAAAAATAATTAAAACTGTAAAATCCTAAACAAAATCTTTTATGCCTGACATCCGTCAAATCGTGGAAGGTAGTTAAGAGAAAAATGAAAAATCACTGAAGAAAAGAATAGTGAAAATAATTCAAGATGAAAAAAGTTGTCTAAACCAAAGACAAAAAAAAAAAAAAAAAAAAAAAAAAAAAAAAAAAAAAAAATTCAAGAATAGTAAGATACGTAAAATGATAATCAATATCTGACATCAATGGATCGTTGAAGAAAACCAGAATCCTATATTCAAACTTTTGATGATACATATGAGGAATCACAAATTTATTCCTATATATCTTTCAGGTATAACCATGCTATTAAATTCATTTTCAGTATAAGAGAAATCGGGATTTACAGAATATGCAAATATACCGGTATGTTTCTAACCTTCTTTTGTATGTGCAAAAAAGTAAACCATCATTAAGTGTTAATTTTGTTTGTTGATTTAAAAACATACTCTTCACGAACAAGATAACTCGAATGTATCTTGATTTTTTCAGGTGAAAAGAAAAACATGATTCAGTGATTGGAAATATTTTTTTTTCATTGAAATGAGTTACGGTAACCGAAGGAGAGTGGAATTTCATTGCTAAAAACAACTAATGAAAATTTTATTTTTATGTATTTTAAATCTTATTTTCCTATATGGAAAACGTGTTTTGTCACAGAATCTGGTTTTATTCTCACTTCTCACAATATACAAAACAATTTGACGATTTTTGTTTCCTTTAGATTGATTTCTTTTTCGTGGGGAGAAAGATATATTATTCCTTGTTTTACAATGTTTTAAATTATTGATTAGAAATGAAGACGTATGTGTCAATATTAATCAATTCTTGCACATGATGTAAGGTATAATGTTTTTATTATTTATTTACTTGATCTTTGATGTTTGTGTGATGTAGCTGCAATTATGAAATGGAGATTGATATTTTTACGCATGAGAAGTGAAATGATGGAAAACATTAGTTTTGATAATGGTTTCCAGCAGCTTAATGTTTGTATGGATAAAATTGTATTATCCTCTGAACAGAGTTAACATTTTATTTATATATATTCTGATTGTATACATGTAGGGAAACACATTTGATGATGAACTGCTCAGTAACTTTGATTTTGTAAGAGTTAATATTGTATATATGTGTTTGGGTGGCGTGCTTCTAGTTACAAATAATTTAATGTAGCATATACTCGGAAATAATATATGTCATTGACAAATCATAATGATATATTGATTGCTCACAATATTAAGGAGTGTAAATGCTTAAGAATGTCAAGGCACAGTTCTCCTTTTTACCTGTTGTACGTGTACAATGTATACATTGTGTTATTATTTTGGATTTTATCCTATTTTTGTGTGCCTGTTAGGAATTTGCAATATTACGTGTATATTTCCAAGTACGCAATGATTCCGGTGTACATTTATAGTATTTATGTCTGTATGTAAAAAAAACTATAATAATGACCCGGAGAAATTTTATATCAAGGTGCCTGAAACTGTTCACGAAAATGTAATATTTATTAACATTTTAGGGCTCGTATTCATTAAATCATCAAGAAACAAAGACAGAGCTTTTATGTGCCATTTATGTAAACATTACATTAGTGAACGTTGCATATAACGCCCATTTCTTTGTTACAAAATACCATTTGTATTTTTAAAGTCATGGAAAGTACAATCAATATAAGAACATCTAGATTGAACCGAATTGATATTTTTGAGTTTTTGCGATTTCTCTTCCAATATGAAGACTCTAACTTAATTTTTTTTTTTTTTGGATCTTTCAATTAAAATTTCCCTTTTCTCTCCTAAGTTGATCAAAACCCAGGCCGTAGAGCGCGAGGGGGGGGGGGGGTCTGAGGATGTTCTTTTGCTGAAGTTTTAATTTGTAAATTTTCATTTATATTCTGGTTGCCCCCTCCCTTCCACTTTTTGTTGCTGTAAGGTCAAGCACTTTCAAATTCCAGCATTTGAAAAAAAATGTACCAAAAAATAGAGGGAGATCCAACCAACCAACTCCCACCCCAACCCCCGAACTAGGATTTTCTAGTTTTGACAGTCTACTTTTTTTAAGTACCATGGAACTAAAAAAAATTTTGGTGAACACAGTAGTTAGGTATCAATGGGGAGGTACAAATTGAGAACAAACAAATGTGTTCTTTCTTTTAAACACAGGTAGATAATATTTCTACAAATGAAGTCGTCTAGCCATTGAATAACATGGACTACCTCCTTTTTGACATACAGCAATCTTGTCATGCCCTTGAAAAGAAAGACTGAGTTTGTTGATATCACGGTACTTCAAAATGAATAGCAGATTATTAAACATCCATCATTCATCCTCACAACCTCAGGAGTCCACTCGTTACCGTTGGACATCTGAAAAACCTAACATGATTTTTAAGGGCTTCTTCTTTCATTGAGGGTCGCCCGCGTGGCGCAGTGGTTAGAGCGTCTGCTCTAGAGTCGCGGAGTAAGGAGATGATCCTTATGTCGCGGGTTCGAATCCCACTGTGGGACGTGGAGACCGGTCCTTCGGATGAGACCGTATAAACCGAGGTCCTGTGTCGCAGTAGGTGCTGGCACGAAAAAGATCCCTCACTGCTCAATGGCCGTTAATGCCGAGTATAGGTCAGAATTTGTAGCCCTCCACCGGCAAGTGGTGGCGTCTCCATATGAGTGAAAAATTCTCGAGAGGTACGTTAAACAACAATCAATCAATCAATCTTTCATTAAGAAGAGCCAATCAGATCAGGACTTTCATAAGATGACATAAAAAGTAAACGGAAAGTAAGCAGTTGACGCCTCAATGCATGTGTTACAGGTTGTTTGTCACCGAAAGGTTAAATGTGATCGCACGAGAGATAAGAAAAAACAATCAAGATTTGTAATTTCCCCCGAAAAATCTCGCTGCAGTCAGCCCGTAAAATATCCACGGCTACGAGTGGACTCAGAACTCCTGACGTGGAGGATGTCAATCCTTCGACATTTAAATGAAGTGTGTTGTCTCTGTTTTGTTCTTTATCCTAAAACACACATTACAGTCTAAAAAGTAAATACGACCGGAATATTTTATTAGCGCATAACCCTTTTGACTTAACTTCAGTGGGTAATATCCTCCGATCACTTCCAATGAACTTCCTAAATGTCTTTTATTTATCTATTTATTTTGCAATCGCATATTACAAACAGTCTGAGAGTAACGGTAGCACGGAACACATGCAGGACATTTTTGGATTTGATGTGCTTGTAAACAATGTCATTGTACATGTTGAAAATTAATTACTTGGGTTCATTATTAGATCGGAGTTTACATGTGAAGCAATGCAAAGCATTTGGAAAGTCGTTTTGAAAACAAAAACAAAAACAGAGCATTGATATTAATCTAAAGCTTTTAATATTTAAGTGGAAAGTTTACGAAACTTGTGGGTCTTAATGCCTATGATTTTATTTTTTTTTCTTCAGCCAATGTTTTAGTTAAGAGCAACACAGAAGTTTTAGACTATCAAAGCTGACATGCTATGTATTAACCGAAAATAATATAAATTTTATTTATAATATCGTGGCCTAAAAACTAATTTGGGGGGGGGGGGGGCTTCACTGGATATATCATTGCTTGTTCGATATAATTGTATATTGATAGTTGAAGTTCTATAATGGTATAATTTTTTTAATACAGTATTTTTCATATTTTCCTTCTACGATTTGAAATTTGAAATATATTGGCTAAGATTATATCTGATCAACAAAGATGCAATTTTCTATACATACCGTCAGTTTGTGACATGATATTTTCTGAGAGTTTCTTGATACTTTTATTTTTCAAAATAGCATACAATAAGTTTCATAATGAATTTATTTTGCAGATTAAGATATTCTTTGAAATAAAACACTCCTTTCGTAATCAAGCGCTTAAAAACATTAGATTCTGTTTTGTTTTGATTGGTTGGTTGTTTTGTTTTGTTTGATTGTTTGTGACAAGAAAATTTATGATTGGTACAACTTAACTGAATTTGGTCGATGAAACTATTAAAGAGGAAAGTGAACTTTATATTCACTGGTAGAATTTTGGACCATGGAGTTTAAAGCAGATAGAATGAATTTGGAGGATTTGAAAGAGGTGGGACTTCTTTTTAAAGAATTCATTTTCAAGGAACTGACTCCAAAAAATAGATCATATAAAACCTATGATTACCGTAGTATACAAAATCCAAATTTTCCTTTGCAAAAATACGTTAAAATATTTACATCTGCAAATGCAAAGATTTTAAACATCTAACAGGAAATAGACCAGGTTGGTACGTGATCTAATACCAAAATGTAAAGCTTTTTGTTTCTTTACAGTAAATTTGTGACATTTGACAAACTGTATCTATAACAGTGATACGCATTGCTCAAATACTGATATATGAGGGGAAAAGTTTGCAAATGTAAACTTTTAATTCAGGCTTTGATCGCATAACCAACCGGTACATATACATGTATATTTTAGCCTCATAAATGTTTAAAAATGATGTCTTCTTTCTTAATTTATTTACATGTTGTGCTTGAAATTTAAGAATTGCTTCATGATTCTTTCAAATGATTACTGCACAAGGTAACAAAGATAAAAAGGAAATAAAATACAGTAAATTGTTTTATTTCTGTCTTTCAAGAATAATCAAATGCACAGTTGTATGTATGCTATCATGCATTAAGAATAAGTAGAAAATTAAGTTTTACTTAATGGATGAAGTGATAGTGTGATGACATGACAGCGCTATAACACAATGACGATGATGCAACAGTGTGATGAAGATGGAGCGATATTTAGCATTGCTTCATCCTACCATCACCATCGCACCACCGTGTTACTGCTATCATATCATCTCGTCATCACGCTATCGATCCATCCTGCCATCGCAACATCGTCATTTCATTTTCTGGCCATTGCATCATCATCATCGCATCATTACTTCATAGTCATTGCACCATCGTGCCATTGTCATCGAATTATTGCGTCAAAGGGCCATTGACCCAAAACTCAATATTGTGATAGTGAACTACATAGAAGTTACAAGTACATACATGTTGAACACCAATGTACCTCAGCTTTCTGTCACAAAAAGTAATGAAGCGAACTATTTTTCAAAAACAAAAAGTAGGTGAATGAGATTGCATCAATATTGTTACAAATGTACACTTTGCAACAAATGATTCCTAAGCAATTTTTCCTCAAAATTTTAAGTAATAGTCAAAGTCCTGCTTACAGTGTGTATCAACAGAAATCTGTTATTGCAGTCATCTCTAAACAAATTCCAGACTCTTCTTTGATTTAATTTTTTCATTTGAATTCAGATCAATGTTTCTCAAAATATATAACTTCTTTAGAACAATATTCATCCGACAAGAATGAAAAAAGATCAACTGTATATCACAAGACATTAAAATTAGCAATCATTCATTCTCAGGTGATCACAAACAATGAGAATGTTTTGTCACCGATTGTCTTCCCCCTTAGTAAAGTCCTTGCCTTTTCCATTAATGTCTTTAGAGCCTGTGAGCTGTTTATCTGATTCTTTACTTCCTCTATCTTCTTCCTCCTTCTTTCCATCTTCCTCCTTCTTTCCATCTTCTTCCTCATCACTATCCTCCTCTTCCTCCTCACTCTTGTTTTCCTCTGTAAGTGAAATCAAACTACCTTACAATGACATGTACGTACCATGTATTTTTCCATATTTTTTGATCGATGAAGCAATTTATTATTTGAAGATTTTTGTGATATTCAAAACTACAAAATATATACTATTATAAAACAACAAAATATATACTATTATAATGTCAAAGGAACTAGGGGAAAAACTAAGTCTCAACCAGATTTTGAACCCAGGGCCTCTGGCGTATCATGTCAGTGCTTTAACTACTGAGCTATTGAGGCCTGATATGTTGATTGACTCTCCTATGACATAAGTTTCGGTTGGTACCTTTGGGGGCAAAGGCCTTTAAGGCGGGTGCAATGTTGTGGTTAGTTGGTTCTATTGCCATTCGCCAGAGAGCTAAGTTGGTAGAGCTAGGGATCGAATCATGTTCTGGTATATATGGTCAGGATTGCAACTCGGGCCCCCTGAATAGTTAGTTGTGCATCAAATGTCACAGGTATTGTAAAATCAAGTCTCAACTGGGACTCAAACCCAGGGCCTTGGAAGTACCATGCAAGTGCTCTAACTACTGAGCTATTGTGACCCGATATGTTGACTGACTCACATAATTGTTAACCCAGTGACAAAAGGTCTTTGTCATACAATGTGCAAGTAATGTTTAGTTTTCAATTATGTTATACCTGTTATTCCATTTAAAGATAGGTAACAATAAGTAAGTCAGGCCATCATTAAAAATATCTTTGTTTCCCCTAACCCGATCCAAAAATCTCAAGTTGTATAGGTAGGTAGACAAATAATTTTTTTTTGACAGCAGCTTTGAAAATACATTCTTAAAATTAAATAGAATGATACCTTTATAAATAAATTAAGTACAAAAGAAGAAAGCGATTTGTATAGCTAGAATACCAAACAAATGCCGTTAAGACTAACATTTAAGGTAAATTAATTCACGACTATTATTCAATCGAACTTAATTGTGAAATATCTCGTACCAGCTAGAGTAAATTTGTTGAAATTGAATACATCTGTTTAAGAGATTCTTGGGTACCCAAAGATCGGACATACAAGTATTTTTTTCATACGTACTATCAGCGTCCAGTGCTTTCAAGGGTTCAATAATTATTGTACATTGGTCCTACAACATTTCGTTTTGGAGTCTCCAAGTGAGGAGCTATATCTAGGTTGCAGCTTAAAATCCCAATGCGGGACACTGAGACCAGTTCTTCGAATGAGATCATAAAAACTTAGGTCCAGTGTCCCAGTAGATACTGGCACGAAAAAGATACCCCACTGCTCAATGGCATAAAGTGCCGCATACAAGTCTAAATATGGAGCCCTTCACCAGACAAATGTTTAAATAAATGTTGATGTCCCAATAATTATCAAAGGAATTCAAATCAGAGAAACAACCAATCTTCATGGGCCTTATTAAAGGCAAATACACGGACGTCTCGGGAAGCTTGTATCATAATTTCAAATCTTTTAGGAACAAGAGGCCCAAGGGCCACATCGCTCACCTGAGCACTGTGGCTAGGAAAAAAGGAAAAATCAGTTTAGTATTGAAAAGCTTAAATGCATAAGTGGTCCCAACTTACCCCTTAAAAGGGAGGGGGGTCATGATTTGAACAAACTTGAATCTACACTATCTGAGGATGCTTCCACATAAATATGACAAACCGTGGCTTTGCTGTTCTTGAGATTTTTAAAGATTTTTCCTATGTATTCCTATGTAAAACTTTGATCGTCCATTGTGGCCCCACCCTACCCCCGGGGGTCATATTTTGAACAAACTTGAATCTACACCACCTGAGGATGCTTCCACATAAATATGACCAATCATAGCTTTGCTGTTCTTGAGAAGAAGATTTTTGAAGATTTTCCCTATATATTCCTATGTAAGACTTTGATCGTCCAATGTGGCCCCACCCTATCCCCGGGGGTCATGATTTGAACAAATTTGAATCTACACTACCTGACAATAATTTCACATGAGTTTCATCTTTCCTGGCCCACTGGTTCTTGAGAAGAAGATTTTTCAATAATGCCATTAATTTTTTGCTATTTCGTAATTATCTCCCCTTGGAGGAGGGCGTGGCCCTGCATTTGAACAAACTTGAAACCCCTTTACCCAAGGATACGTTATGCCAAGTTTGATTGAAATTGGCCCAGTAGTTCTGGAGAAGAAGATGAAAATGTGAAAAATTTACGACAACAACGACGCCGAATATAGGAAATAAAATTAAGTACTTTTGAGTTTGTATTATTTTCTTCCTAACTTACAATATTATTACAAAATACTAGGTTGGACGCAAGTAACCTAAACATTTCACTTGTATTTGAAAATTCTATCGAGCGTCGAATGAATTTTACCCGTTAAAAAATGTACAACCAAAAAAAAACCTTCCTATGCAGTTTTCTTTGGGAATCAATTGGCTTAATTAGATAATCAACTCCGACATGTTTTGACAAAAATCACGCAATGAGAAGCCATACATTGCAAACTTGTGACCTATTGGTCAGTGCATGTGAAGATTACGCATGGCAATTAGTGTCTGGAAAAGGAAATATATTTTATGAACGATTTGACAGGTTAAGATTAAAATTAATTTTGTTCTAATTCCAAATTAAATACAAACACAAACCCGTTATTTATTTATTTATTTATTTATTTATTTATTTATTTATTTTTTGTTATTTTATACCGTCAGCAATATTAGATAGATTGTTTTAAAAACGTGTTGTTTAGGAAGATTAATCTTATGCATTTGTTTTATTTCATCTAATAAACTGAATTTACCCATGATACGAATTACTGGTACATGCATGTAAGTACGCGTAAATGCGGTTTTACTTGTTTATGTGAAAGAGCGCCCAAAATAAATACACTTCAAACTCTGGAATTTCCCTATTTTACTGTTTAAATCATATAGGTCTGCTCAGCTGACGAGTTTTTTTAATAACGGTAATAAATTATATTCAAGGGTTTGTTCCCGTTTTGCACACATTTGAATTTCAGGTATTGAAAAAATGTGTGCAAAACGGGAATTTGTCCAGGTAAGATAATTACTTAATTGATATAGTATATATCACGTTGTGAATTTGGAGAAAAAAAATCTATTGCAAGTATACGAAGAAAATTGATAGCAATCGTTACGGTTGGTGACATTGCAATTAAACAGGTAGATACTAAGGTACTAATTAAGACACTAACGGGTAAAAATATTTTCACCTAATATGTTTTCATTGAGTGTTTTCATAAGAAGTAAATTGCTGGAGGATATCATGTTCTCCCTGATCACATCGATAGCGCGTAGAAACATGAACACACGCTTTTGCGTACAAAGCAAACGTGTAAATCAAAGATGGGAAAAATCGATGAAATAAAAACATTTTTCTATTAACTGAAATTATTGTCTTTAGACAGATAAATAATAAATGAATATCCGCCTGAGAACATGAGAAAATTATACCCAAATACAATGTAATGAAAGATTTTGGGTTTAATCCGAGTACACAAAAGCAATGTTGTGTACATGTACATGCAGAATACTGCTTTTTTTTTTTATCCTTCGTCCATGTGTTTCTCCATAACGGAAAAAAATTATCAGTAAATTATATTATACCGAACGAGGTTGAAAATGCCGAATTTTTTTCTTAAAATTAACAGCAATTAACAGATTTTTCTCATATCACTGTAAAAAATGCCCTAAAAACTAAAACCGTCTGGTTTGACTTTGTCAACGCGTTTTAGTTCGGGTTCGAGATTTTTATTAAATGTCTGGGGTATTTCGCTTCACTCGGCACACCTCGACCGATTCGTACCTCTAGCCTGGTTCCGGCCTACCCATACTGTGCGTAGCATTATGGGTAGGCCGGAACCAGGCTATTCGTACCTCATCTAACGTTTGATGAAGGTGACGGAATCAGCCGAGGTTTGCCGAATGTATTTCGCTTATTCTGCAAGTCTTTATAATGAAAAAAACACTGGCAGATTTAGAGGAGGTTCAGGGGGCCTGCCCAATTTTGTATCCAAAATATACACAAGATTTAATAAATCAATTTTTTATGTGGCTTTGGGCCCGTACCCCGTCCCAAAACTGGTCGGGCCCACTTTTCAAGATTCCTGGATCCTCCACTGAAAGAGAATGTGTTGTTCTCTTGGATGTCGATATCTGAATTATATTTTAATTAAACATCCTGTCTAATATATCATGGGCGCCCATAGGACGATTATTTGTTTTATAGAAATAAAGTGGTTCTTGCAGATGTAAAAAAAAAAAAAAAAAAAAAAAAAAAAAAAAAAAAAAAAACACCTTATAAACGGCTAAATAATTATTCAATTCATCTAGAACAAATTTTACTTTAGTTCTTTGCTTACATAATCTAACTTTTATAAATTAACACGAAAGTCGTGCGATCGTATACAAATACTCAGAAGCAATCTCTCATATTTAATGAACGTATAGGTGAATAAATTTCTTCTCATCACTATATGTATACCCCCATCCCCGAAATAAATAGAATGTTTTCCTTCGCAGTCTGTTGGTTTTACCAGGTACATGTAAGTACAAGTGAGGATGGAGCTTTACAGAAGCAGATGATGAATTCCGAGAGAAAGGCACTGCCTATTTTATATACATTCCTAGGGACCTGGTTTTCTGAACCGATGTTACTGTTATTCAAAGACCTAGCTAGAAATCCCCCCCCCTCTCTCTCTCTCTCTTTGAAATGCAGGCCCGTCGATCGTAAAAAAAAATTGACAGAATAATTTCAATTTTTAATAAGTATTTCAACTCCCAAGCCAAAGGCCCAAGTAAGCTTTTCTGTTCATAATTCTTCATCTTTGTTTGCTTTCTTGGTGTATATAAGCGTTATCGTCGTTGTCGTTCTAAAGCTACTTGTAAATTTTTCTCATTTTTATCTTATCAAGAACCACTGGGCCATAACTACGAAAATTAACACAGAATATTTTTGGTAAAGTTTTGTTCAAATGAAGGGTCACATCCTCTTTTAAAGGATACATTTAGTAAAAATTAGATGGGGTCCAGGCGCGGATCAAGGAATTTTTTTCCATGGGGAGGGGGGGGATCCAAATAAAAAAAATATTTCAACCCAGAAATTTCTTGACGAGCAAAAAAAAAAAACTCTGACGTGAAACGTGAAAAACCTATTTCGTGTATGTGTTTGGGGGGAGGGGGGGGGGTGTTGTCTTTTAAAGCTTCATACCAAAGACTTTTCATACCATTTTAACACAGATCCGCGTTTTCGAGGAAGGGTCCGCGTTTTCTAGGGGGGGGGGGTTTCCAAGGTCACTTTCACTTGGTTTAGTATATACATTTAACTGCCACCCAACCCCCTCTAGATCCGCGCATGGGGTCATTTGAAAATAGTATTCTCAAGAACCTCTGGACTAGAATGAGAAAATTTCCAACATAGCATACATTCATTTTTTTTTTTCAAATCTTGATTCCAGGGAGAAGGTTTGGGCCGGAAAGAGTGTTCATAATTTAACATAGGAATTTATATATCCCCCCAAACGAAGTGTGTGGGTTTGGGGTGATGGTGTTTTGAGTCTTTTGGAATCACACTGTCCGTCTGCCTAGCTGTCCGTCTGTACGTGATAGATTGCCCAGGATATAACTTTGTTATGAAGAAACTGGAAGGTCATACTTGGTACAAAGATTACTAATGATCGGAGGGTGTTTCATGATTTTGATCCAACATCATTCCGGCAAGTTCAAGGTCACTGGAAAAAATAGCAAAGTTTTCTCCGACCCATTCATTTGTAACAGAGAGTCACTGGAAGCTCATACTTAATACAGGAATTGCTTATGACAAAAGGATTTGCCACGACCTTCATCCAAGGTCATTCCTGTAAGTTCAAGGTCACTGACAGAAAAGTGTAAGATTACTGTATGTGCTATAATTTTTTAAGCTCATACTTGGAACAGATTGCTTATGATCCACCGGTATGAGATAACAGTACTAGACTGGCAGAAGAAGTGGCAAAATTCATGCCTGGATTATAAATTTATAAGGGGTGGGAGGAAAAAAGGAAACTTTTTCTCAGATTGCTTGAGATGGGTTTGTCCTGACCTGAACAAAGGTTTTTCCGGCAAGTTCAAGATCACTGGCAGATAAATATTAATTTTTTTTTCATGCTATAACTTTGTAATATAAAATCACTGGAAGCTTTTACTTGATACAGAGATTGCTTATGATCCAAGGATGTGTTTTGACCTTGATCCAAGGTCTTTCTGGCAAGTTCAAGGTCACTGACAGAAAAGTGCAATATTCTTTTTCAGGTATATCTTTGTCATTGAGTATCAACGGAAGCTCATAATTTGTTCAAAGGTTGTTTTTGACCTTAACATAGGTCATTTAGGCAAGTTCAAGGTCACTGATATAATAAGTGTAAAATTCAAAAAGGTCCAGTCGCCCACGTGCCGCAGTGGTAAGAGAGATTGCTCTAGAGTCGTGGATTAAGGAGTTGATCCTTACGTCGCAGGTTCGAATTCCACTGTGGGATGCAGAGACCGTATAAACTGAGGTTCCATCTGGCAGTAGTTGCTGACACGAAAAAGATCCCTCACTGTTCAATGGCCATGAGTGCCGAGTATAGGTCAGAATTTGCAGATCTCCATCGGCAAATGGTGGCGTCTCCATATGATTGAAAAATTCTCGAGAGGGACGTTAAACAACATACAAACAAACAAACAAAAAGGTCTATTATAATTATTTTGTAATAGAAAAAATTGCATGCATTTGCATTTCACTGAAAAGATGATAAATATATCATCCAGAGTGTGTAATTGCCTTGACTTAAATTCGAGGTCACTTAGAATATGACGTTTTGGATGAATAGTCTGAGAGAATATGACAGTTAACTTTTTTATGTCGGTGACATACAGATGGTGTTTTTGCTCTTAACCAGCTGCAGAATGTGTCATGGCTTGACGCAAGGTTATTTGGACAAGTTCAAGTGCACTGACAGGGGAATTTTACATTCCTTTACTGTCTTATTACTGTTGAAACATTGCAAGTTGATGCCCCATACAGGATTGTTGATAACCTTAAAATGTTGCAGTCGCCCGCGTGGCGCAATGGTTAGAGAGTCTGCTCTAGAGTCGCGGAGTAAGGAGTTGATCCTTATGTCGCGGGTTCGAATCCCACTGTGGGACGTAGAACCGGTCCTTCGGATGGGACCGTATAAACCGAGGCCCCGTGTCGCAGTAGGTGCTGGCACGAAAAAGATCCCTCACTGCTCAATAGCCGTAAGTGCCGAATATAGGACAAAATTTGCAGCTCTCCACCGGCAAGTGGTGGTGTCTCCATATGAGTGAAAAATTCTCGAGAGGGACGTTAAACAACATACAAACAAACAAACAAATAAAATATTGCATGACCTTGACTCAAGGTCGCTATGTCCTCTCCGGAGCTCTGACGGAAGACCTATTCGTTGCATTGCAACGAGCTCGGCTCTAGTTGATTTATCTTTCCATTTCTATATTTTTTTCTCAATGGATAATGGACAAGTGTAATAATTGTACATAGAACTCATCTGGTATCTGTATTGCAAAACTTTAATGGCAGTGCACTATAAAACTATTTTTAAAATAAACAAATATATTTAACTATTTTATTAACTATTTTCTTCATTTATACCATTTGGCTTTATTATCCTTATACAACATTTTAATACTCCTTTTCATATAGCAAGCATGTACATTTAGATGTATATTAAGAATTTACGATACATTTTATACTGACTTTGTCTTTTCTAAATCACAATTCTTTTTTATTAATTTATTTTTCATGGAACGTTTTTATCTATGTGATCAAATACGAATATTCTTAATTAATGATAATATTTATTATATACAATTAGTGGCTTTCCTAAAATCCTTTATTTACAGAAAATGTTTAATTTGAATTTCAAATGAAAAAAGTGTACCCTATCTACTACAAAAATTATTGTTATAGGTATACAAACAAAACAATGCAATTTTAGGGAGATGGAAAGGTGTGAATAACACCCCCCAGGTGTTGTATACAGGTATATCTGGGACGTACCTCTATAGGTCTCTGTGTATATACACAATAAACATGGGTCTGTCATAGGTGTCAGGTAAATTAACAAAGTTATTGATAAAATAAATAAAACCAAAGTAAAACTTATTTTTAATTTGTAAAACAAAACAATATAATATTAAAATAAAAATGAAATACTGTACTTATACGTTTAATGAATATTTTCAAACAAATAAAAGTCAAGTTAACTCATATGGAATTCACCTAAATAGACATTAGATAATTATACAGTAGGTAGCGTCCGTATAACACTAAAATATGTAAAATATACGTTCCGGAATTTTCACCTCCAATTATTATTTACGTTACGGGTGACGTCACTGGTAAGAAGTCTGACGTCTGCAAGACAGTGTCTGGAGTTAGGCTAGGATAACGGTGAGGAATATATAACATCAACAGTTATTTAATTACTTTATATTTCAGACTGTGTTGCATGTAAACTAACGGGTGTGTTTCTTTTATTTTAGTGTATAACATAAAGCAGGGATTTATCAGCCTTTTTTTGGGAAACGCCATTTTTGTGGAATTGGGAAAAAAATTATCGGCTATTTGATGAAATTGAGAAAAATTTAAAATGTTGCTTAAATCATGTATTCAGGTGTAATTCGATTCATTTAACATTTCAGCATAAACTCTAATTTGGGCAACCAAACAGACAATTAAATATGATCCAACTTCATCATATAAGATCAATTATGAATAATCAATAATCTGATAAAAGTAAAATTGACTTCAATGAGTATAAAGTATTTACCTAATACAACTTAGGGTAGTACATGTGTGTATGAGATTCCAATTTAGGTCATTATAGAATCTGTTTCTGGAGATTATAAACCTCCTGCAAAATACTAAGTACACATTTTCTAAAAGTCCTCTTTTAATATGTATTAAACCATTGAAAAAATATTTTTCTATCTGAAATAATCCCTACAGTCCTTACCATTCACTCGTAGATCAATTGAGTAGGTGGAAATAACAATAAATCTAAACAATTACACAATATCAACATTTTCAGAAAAACAGAGGAAATTCGGATTAAAAGTTGGCGATGTTTTTACAGTGTTTTTAAACGTGTTATGGCTGTAGCTTTGTTAAATGAGTTAAATAGATGAAAATTACAGACAATCTGATAATTTTACTCTGTGTTTTTCCAAGATGATTAAACATAAAAGCATTGCTCACCAATTGGGAAAAAATACTGCCAAATTGGGAAAATCTTAACTCATTTTCAATTGGGAATGGGGCCGAATTTCGGCCCCTGAGAAGGTACTGTTAAATCCCTGTAAAGTAAACTTAGTTTACCAAATAAGTAAGAAAATATTGACGCAGTCAACTGTCTTGCTCAGCACCCCAGCCTAGGTGTGAATCAACATTGGCACAAAACTATATCAAAATTCAGGTGAGGTTTAAAACATACTGTTATAAAAAATATTTATTGTAATTTTTTTTAGCCTACCAATAAGATATATGCAAATAAAATCCTTGATGGAAAAAGTTCCACCCACCCAATCTATTTCTTTACAAAACATGTGGAGGAAATATAAATTATCTCTTAGGGCAATGAGTGTGTAACACTTATTTTTCAGATATGTCTCTTTCATACAGTCCTTTTGAATATAAATAATGTATTTTGAGATTGTGATTTATTTATGTGATTATAATTAAATGTACACTCCAGGATGGTGGCTGAAGCTCTGACATCTCCTATGTAAACACCTAAATGCCAAGTCTGGACGTCAAAAACAGATTCTGAAAGTTTAACCAGCATTATGGTAATACTCTTTAAAAAGAAATAAGATTTTCTGATCCCATTGCTTTTAGACTTGCAATTACATATATATCATGTAATGATGTGCATTACATTTCAATCACAAGAGGAGAAAATGTTAAATGTTATCAGTAAAATAAGTAATTTTTCATCTTGTTTGTTTTGCTTTGCAATATAGTCTGAAATGCAATTTTTTTTAAAACATATATTTTCTTTTTTACCTCAAGGACAAAAAGTATACACTTCGAGCAGACACAAAAACAAATAGGTCCATGCCAAGCTATGAAAGATTTATGCTGATGGTAAGTTCTATTATTATGTAGAATTTAATTGTCAGACATATGGTAATTATGTCTAAAATTTTACTGTTGTATTTATATCGGTGATAAGCAATATTTTGCACCTAAGCTGACTTACATGTAATCACAAAAAAAATGTTTTAACTAATCAGGTAACCCGAGTCAGTCATGACCTATTGATATCTGCTTTTAGCTCACCTAAGCTGAAAGTTCAAGTGAGCTTTTCTGATCACATTTTGTCTGTAGTCTGTCTGTCCATCTGTCTAGCTGTCCGTCTGTCTGTAAACTTTTCACATTTTCGACTTCTTCTCCCGAACCACTGGCCCTATTTCAACCAAACTTGCCAGAAACCATCCTTGGGTAAAGGGGATTCAAGTTTGTTCAAATAAAGGTCCACACCCTCATTAAAGGGAAGATGATTAAGAAATAGTGAAAATTTAGTGGGATGTTTTAAAAATCTTCTTCTCAAGAACCACTGGGCCTAAAAAGTTGAAACTTATAGGAAACCTTGTATGTCAAAGTGTAAATTCAAATTTGTTTAAATCATGAGCCCCGGGGGTAGGTTGGGGCTACAATGGGGGATCAATTTTTTACATAGGAATATATAAGAAAAAATCTTTAAAAATCTTCTCAAGAACAGCAAAGCCTTGTTTAGTCATATTGATAAGGAAGCATCAGCAGGTTGTGTAGATTCAAGTTTGTTGAAATCATGATCCCCTGGGGATAGGGTTGGACCATAATGGGGGATCAAAGTTTTACATAAGAATATAAAGGAAAAAATCTTCTTCTCAAGAACAGAAAAGCCATGATTACTCATGTTTATATGAAAGCATAATCAGGTAGTCTAGATTCAATTTTGTTCAAATCATGAATGCTGGGGGTAGGGAGGGGCCACAATTGGGGATCAAGTTTTTACAAAGGATTATGTAGGGAAAAATCTTTAAAAAATTTCTGCTCAAGAACAACAAAACCATATATTATATTGATATGGAAGCATCCTCATGTAGTTTTAAATTCAAGCCCTCCCCCCCCCCCCCCAAGAAAAAACAGTTTTCAATACTGAACTGATTTGTGCCTTTTTCCTAACCAATGTAATCAGGTGAGTGATTTGGCCCGTGGGCCTCTTGTTGTCCATTGTCGTTTACTGTGCATTGTTTGGTAACATTTGAACATTTTCAGTTTCTCTAAAACTGCTGAGCTAATTTTGACCAATTTTCGCATAAATTAATAAAGCATCTGTGGGTGAATGGAAACAAAAATAGTGAATTTTATAGTCCCTGCTCCCCCTGGGGTCTAAGGGATGGAGCTAAAACCATCAAAATTATTGCAATTTCTTTAAACCTGGACATCAAGCAAACTGTTAGCATGTCAGATTGTAATGAGCATTGAGTCTTCTACTAAAATTATGAAATTCAAAACCCCAGGGTAATTTGAGTGATTCAGATGTTAGGGCAGGTCATTGATCATATAGTGTTATTATGTATCGATTCATTGAAAATCTGTATAAATGTTCAATGTATGGTCCTTATACATTTATCATATGAGCAGTTCATTTAACAAACGCGTTAAACGCATGTTTCTCAAAACATGCGTTACACACTCGTTGCACACATACGTTATTCATACGTGAACCACATGAATAGCATACATGTGCAACGTGTGTGTAACGTGTGGTAGTCAATACGTATGTTTAACGTACGTGTCACGCATGATATTCATACGTGTGAAAACGTACGTTTAACGTACATCGTGCTTTTTTCATGTGATACGTACGTTAAGTCACATACGTATCACATACGTTTAACATACGTGATACGTACGTGGCACATTTTGCTGTGTAGGTGTAATCTATGACAAAGTTAAAAGTTACTTAAATTCTGTAAACTGCAGAGGTTCACATGATACTACGAAGAGAAAGGATGTCCTTAACTATTTAAGAAATTCTAAATCATCTAACTATTATTTACGAGACACCCACTGTACAGAATCAGAGGAATATTCAGTTTATGCCCAAAAGGGTAATGACATACCCATCTGCTCTGTAAAATCTGATGCAAGAGGGGCTTTAACTCTTTTATATAACACTAATGAAAAAAAAATTCTAAAGTTTATATTTGTAATGAAGGACATTTCCTTATAACAAATATAATGGCGGAAAACAAGTACTCAATCACTTTTGTTAATTCATATGGTCACAATATAGATAATCCTAAATTTTATTTAGAAATAAGTGATATTTAATAATGGATGGCTTCTTTAATGATACTGATAACTGGCTTTATAATAACGTGTGGAGATTGGAATGTAGTATGAGATTACTAGTTCGATTTACAAGTATGTTAGAGTAAACAGTCCCAAGAATAAACTCGAAGTTAAAAAACTAAAATCAAAATTAAGGTTGGTGGTTAACGATGGTGGTCAGAGAGGTTACATCAGCGATAGTAACTCTGTCCCTCAAACGATATCAAGCAAAATGTCTAATTATCGCCTAGTAGTAGTAGTACTGCTTTGGTATCCTTACCCGGTCCAGCACACTTCTGGAACACAAGAAGAAAATAGAAATTTATTCCTCTAAAACAAATGAGAAAGATTTTCATGCATTTTCTTGAAACGGTTACCCTTCGGATATTTATTTATTGAACCGTTTCAGCATTTTAACATATTACTTTTAATCATGGCTACATATTTATATATCAGATATAAGTCTTGAACAATTTTTTAAAAGGTAAAAATCAATTTTTATTATGGTGCTTTAGTCATTTTTTCTAGTGTATAATTAAAATCACTATCAATGAATCTAAACTCGGAAAGGGATTCTGATGTTTTTAATAATTCCTTACCGAGAAACAAAGAATTTGTGACAAATGTAAAAAAAAAAAAAAAAAAAAAAAAAAAAAAAAGAACAAGATATGTTTGTGAAACACAGATGCCCCCATATGGTAGCTCAAGGCGAAGGTGAAAGTTTCTCAAATGCAAGTAAAACTCCAAGGTTAAGGTCAAGAGATAAAAAATGTTTTACCTAAAGGAGGGTCTTGTCTTAAGAATATACCTTTGAAATATGAGAGCTATGGCACTATGAAATGTTATGGCGAAGCTTAAAATGTCAAATGTCTAGGTAAAGGTCAAATAGTAAAGATTAATGGTTTCCCAGAGAAGGTCTTGTCACAAGAAATACACATGTGAAATATGAAAGCCCTTGTACTAACCACTCAAAGGTTATGACCAAGGTTAATGTTTTTCAAAAGTTGGTCAGACTCCAAGGTCAAGGATAAAAGGTCAAAACTGTCGGTACAAAAGGGAAGGGATTATCACAAGAAATAAATCTGTGAAATATGAAAGCCCTAGCACCAACTTTTCAAAATAGCCAAGGTTAAAGTTTTTTGAAAAGAAGATCAAACTCCAAGGTCAAGGATCAAATTGTTGATACCCAAGGGAAGGTCTTGTCACAAGAAGAATGCCTGTGAAATGTGAAAGCCCTTGCACTGTTCAAAAGGTATGGCCAAGGTTTACGTTTTTTAAAAGTGGATCAAACTCCAAGATCATGGTCATTAAGGTCAAAAATATTTATACCCAAGGAAAGGTCTTCTCATAAGGAATACATATGTGATGTATGATAGTCCAAGCACCAATTGTTCAAAAATTATGGCCAAGGTTAATGTTTTGCGGATAAACAGACAGACAGACGACCGGACAGGGCAACAACTATATGCCCCCTAATCTTCGCTTACGGAGGTATAAAAAATAATAAGGGAATAGATTATGAAATATCGTATTGAATCAACGTTAGGAATACCAGATAATCCTTTTCTTGAGGTCCTTTTAATGAAAATAAGGGACATTGCAATATAATTGTCTGCAAAGAGGGAATGTACGGTTTTGGCTTTATTGTGCCCTAAAAATTTTCAAAGTATTGAAATTGGCATAAATATGGGTTGAGTATATGAGTGTGATAATTCATGAAAGAATATGGCATGAAGGAGGACCATTCTGGAAATATGACATCATTAATTTCATATTTTTCTAAGTTTTAAGCAGAAGAAGCCTCAAACGCAGCTCTGTTAAGGCTGCATAAAGAGGGCGGGGCCTAATTTATACGGGAAAAGTTTACTGTGACATCACACAAATATAGCAATTCCTCACAATAACAGAAAATGAAATAATTTGCGAATCTAAACTGCATAAGAGTAATGAACTACATCAAAACTTACCACTGCATTCATTTTTGTCGCTAGTTAAATCCCACACAGCAAGATATGAACAAGTCACTGATCGCAATGCACTTGCCGACATGACGTCATCATGGTAAAGTTTGACGCATTTTTTGTGCAGTGAGAGGCGGATCAAGTAATTTTTTCACAGTGAAAAATGCATTTTATTATTAAACAGAATATTATTTGCAAATCTTAAGTAGACCATTAATACAAATCTGAAACGTTTGTTTAGTGCCATTATTTATAAAATATCCAGAGAATGTATTGAATTAATTCTACCGTGTTTTTGTCTACAGGGTGTGCATGTTCACGCCGAGGTGCCTCATTAAATCGCCTTTTCGCAAGGGCATACACTTGATAGATCTTGACCATTTTTTGAATACACATAACGGACTTATTCCTTAACTTGAAAAGTGCTGCTGCTTTCCTGAAATAGATAGCATAATTTAATAAATACATAAAATACTTGGTAAAGGTCACACATATTTCGACATTAGTCAGATAACTTGAAATTTAAACTAATAAAATGCGAATTCTATTTAAAGCAGCAGCACTTTCCATAAACTACATGTTATGTAGAAACAATCTATTACTTTAATTTTTAATTTTAACTAGGGTATGCCCTTGCGATATTGAAATTTGTTTGTGACCTACATACGGTACACATTACATGCATTTATCACGTGACTATCAAATAACGTGACCAAACCAAATTCAGTACAGAGCGGGGTATACAATGTTATTTCAAAGAATGTTAAAGTCATAAGATAATATAGTACCTTTACAAAAATAAATTCAGTTTAAAAAGGTATGTATTTATGCACGTTTATATACTGTTGATTTCTTTGAAGTACGCCTTAACAGTGCTGCGAAATGACTCATTTCAAGTGGTATTTTCCTTGAGGTGGCAGAGGATAGGTTTTTTTGGCAATCAAAACGTTTGACTGTCGATTTCCTTAATATTGAGCTCCTTTTTAAAATATGCATTGGAAATTTTAAAATTCTCTCTACATGTAATAATAGTATGGTCTAGTCCTTTGAGGAATTTGAAGCTTTTAGGAATAAAACATGTACAACTTACACAATGAGCTCTAATGATGGCACAGGGACAATCTCAACATTTTATGTAAATTAAGCCTATTTTCACTATTTCGCCAGATCCGCAACTGCTTCCAGGCCCGTGCTAATGCCCTAAGCTACCACACAAATTGCAGACCAACACTTGTACATGCCATTGAACAGCAAGAGATAATGGCTCAACCACCTCGTTTTCAAGCTACAATTCATCCTATGAACCCACCCCGCTTTTCTGATGAAATACCGGAAGATTGATTTTTGATCTTAGTTTCATATTTCTAGTCCATATCCCGTTAACAGTAATAGTGACACTAAAGTGTCATATATCAATAAAATATACAAGGCCACCAATTCCCTCCAAATGCACACATAAAATATTCTAGCAATAAAATTACCTATAATATACATTCAAAACTTAGGTTCCACTATTTTTTCTAATTTTTGACCGGTACTTAATACAAAACTATCCTCTGCCACCTTTAACTTTCAAAGTTTGTTTTGCAAGTAATAAAACTTGCTCAATCCAAAACGAACTTTTAATTCTCTGAGTAAAAAAAAAACCAAATTTGTCTAGATTCATTGAAAAAAAAAAAAAAAAAATAGGGCCAAATTAGAAACCCCACCATTTATCGGTCAACCACCTTAAACTCATATTGTTTGTGACACACAAAAAAGAAGCAATTTTTACAATTCAAAAGGATCAATTTACTATTAAAAAAGTGTTAAATGGTAATTTTAATCTATTTCAAATACAATTATATGCAAAAAGTCAAATAAAAAGTGCACATCTTGATGAAATGTACTCACATGTATCACATACTCCCCTTTTTTTCATGTTCTATGAAATTCCATTTTATCTCCCTTATCCTTGGTTTTACATATCTCTAGCTTCTTTGCAAAGTTAAAACCCCATTCAACTTTCAGGATATTTATTATGAAATGCAAAAACCCCTCTTGCATTACATGCTGAAGAGGAAGTGTCCTGGAAATGGCAGTTATACACCCTATCCCTCCAGCCATTACTTCAGTATATTGAAAATACACTTAAAAAATCTGATTTTCCTAGCTTCTTTGCAAAGTTAAAACCCCATTCAACTTTCAGGATATTTATTATGAAATGCAAAAATCTCTCTTGCATTACATGCTGAAGAAGAAGTGTCCTGCAAATGGCAGTTATACACCCTATCCCTCCAGCCATTACTTCAGTATATTGAAAATGCACTTAAAAAATCTGATTTTCCTAACTGCACTCTTTCTAAGTGTTTAATGTTCACTTTCAACAACTTAATCCGAAACTATCCTCTGCCACCAAAGGCAATCGATGATGCGTTACGCAGTCGTAATACTACGCAGGTGAGTAGTTTGTTTTCTAGTGTGATTTACAATGAATTTTTTCACGTTTGAAGTTTTCAAAATGCTTCATTAATTTGAGTAAGAAAAACTTCATATCACTCTCCTCAGTTTTATCCAGAGTGTTTGTATTTTGATCAAATAATTTCTGCACTCTTTCATATAGCGTAAATTTTATTCATGTGTTCTACGCACGGCTTCCGTTTTGAGGCCTCAACTGACATAAACTAATAGACCGGGTCAAGTGACCCCGTCTAAGAATGAGAATTACATGGATTCGCAGGTTGTTTGATAGTTCCTATTCATCAGCCCGGAAAGAATTGTTAAAAGATTTAATTCCTTAGATTTAATATTTACATGTAGTTACACTGTATCTATGGCAGGGAATTTAAAAAAAAAACAACAACTTAAATATGATATCCAAAATATGTTTTGTAATGATGTTTTAAAGCATTGTGAGGTTTGGGGTTACATATTGATGATCAAACATCTGTTTTAAGTCCCATATGATATAATCAATTTATATTTATAAACAAGAAAAGTGTTTGTTGTAAGTCATGGCTGAGAAAAGGTAAACAATTTGTTATATATTTTTTATGATACAAATGGGACCTTGCAAATGGGACCTTGTTAATATATCAAGAATTTTGTAAACAATAACATTTCTATTTAATATAAAAATGACATTTTGTTAAAAAAAAATTACCTTGTTTTAGGCATTACAAATTGTATCAGAAAGTTACTGTTGAATCATGATCGTAAGATAGTTCAAAAAAATAAACATTCTTACAACGATGTTGCTTATGTTAATTTTGTTTCATTGACTCATGCCACTTTTATTTGATAATGTGTGAAATGGTATGACTTTACATGCAAAACTAGTGTAAAATCTATTCCCCTATTTCAGTCAGACATGATTGAATTGCTATACATTTTTTACAAAAAAAATTTACCCAAAAATGCAAGTCATATAGCCTCTATTATCTATAAAAACTTTCACATCTTATTTCATATCCAATATTCCTTAATATCTGCATTGTTTTTGCAGTACTTGGTCAGGGTATCCAAAAAACCATCACTGGCTGCATAAGTGACAACGTTACTTTGGTCTTTGATCTCCCTGTAAATAAGTCTCTTACAGTGGATAGTTATATTTGGTATAAACAGATTTTACCAAGGAATCCAAGCTTCTCTATTGATTATATAGGTAAAATGCATAAATTCTTTCAAGATCTTCTTCTCTGCTCCTGGATATTTTTTTTCAAACAAAGAAAGTGCATGGTTATGATAAGGAAATACGCCTCTTCCAAAATTGTGAAGTTCACACCACCTGGGTCATGGGTTCTGGGGGGGGGGGGGAGGCCTCTATAGATTATTTAGTGAAAATGCATAATTTTTTTTCAAAATATTTTCATGGCCCGCCATGTCCGTCTTCCGTCCTTCCGTCTGTCCTTCTGTCGCGCTTTGCATTAAGCTCAGTTCAAAGCTCAGTTTCAAAGAAACTATTCAAGATGTTTTCATCAAACTTCATATGCTGATAGATATTGATGAGAGCTATGCAACTGCAACAACATTTTTTGACCTTAACCTTTCCTTTGACCTTGACTTCACGTTTCCTAAATTAGTGTTTACCTCCGTTTTTAAGATACCATTTAAGATAATGTAATCAAACTTCACGTTCTGATACATATTGACGAGAGCTATTCAACTGCATCAACATTTTTTGACCTTGACCTTTCCTTTGACTTTGACCTTATTTTTCTTAATTTATTGTTTAGCTCAGTTTTAAAGAAACCATTCAAGATAATTTTTTATCAAGCTTCATGTGCTGATACACACTGATCAACATTTTTGAAATTGTCCTTTCATTTGACCTTGACCTCACTTTTATCAATTTGTGTTTAACTCAGTTTTACAGAAACCATTCATAATATTTTGTCAAACTTCATATGCTAATACACACTGATGTAAGCTTTACAACTGCATCAACATTTTTTGACCTTGACCTTTCTTTTTACCTTAACTTCTTTTATTTTAAATTATTTTTTAGCTCAGTTTTAAATAAACCATTCAAATTTTTTTTATCAAACTTAATATGTTGATACACATTTGTAAGAACTATTCAACTTCATCAAAAATGTTTGACCTTGAACTTTTATGTCACCTTGACCTCACTTTTGTTAAATTTGCATTTTGCTTAGTTTTAAAGAAAACATTTAAGATATATTTATGTAAGCTTATGCACTTATACATAATTTGATGAGAATTTGTCATCTATATCCAATTTTTTAGATTTCAATTTTAAAGAAACTATGCAAGATATTCTCATCAAAGTTCATACACTAACACAGATTTTCATGTTGCATTATTAATATACCCTCGGCGGGGCTTTCATGTCCTATGGACATATTTCTAGTTTTCTACTACTGGTTATAAAGCAAAGAAACAAGTGTATAGTTATGATGAGCAAGGGTATTTCTTCCAGAACTGTGATACAAAAAAGTCAAACGAACATTTTGCAATTCGGAAGTCAAAAAACCTTTCCAAATCAGCTAATTCGAAACCTCTCATTCGTTCACACTTTATATTCCAAACAAGTCGCCCACGTGGCGCAGTGGTCGAGCATCTGCTCTAGAGTCGCGAAGTAAGGAGTTAATCCTTACGTCGCGGGTTCGAATACAACTGTGGGACGTGGACACCGTTCTTTCGGATGAGACCATATAAACCGAGGTCCCGTGTCGCAGTAGATGCTGGCACGAAAAAGATCCCTCACTGCTCAATGGCCCCAAGTGTCGAGCATAGGTCAAAAATTTGCAGCTCTCCATCGGCATGTGGTGGCTTTTCCGTATTAGTCAAAAATTCTTGAGAGGGACGTTAAACAGCAAACAAACAAACAAAATATTCCCAACAACCAAAATGAATTTGCATTACCATATCTATCGTGGATTCCGAAACTTTATAAAAGTCCTTACAAACACTTAGCGGGATCCAGTAAATGTTCTACCAAGCCTCTTTCTTTGCTTCTAACTAAAATATCAACAGCAGTGAAGGAGAAACTTCAGGAGAACTGTGCAACGATATATTCGAGAAGTGTGTAAACCAGATGTGGATTTTTAAAAATTCTAGGGAACTTTTGGAAAGTTTGAAATCACAAAATTTTACAAAAATCGATAACATCAAAATTTACGACTTTTCAACTCTATATACAACCATTCCCCACCACAAATTAAAGTCCATGCTTCTTTAAATCATTGACAGCTGACTTTTTCAATAAAAATGGAACTCGTAAATTGACTTACTTTGTCATTGGTCATTTGCAAAATTATTTTGTTAAAAACAATCTGATTGTACACACAGGTACTCTGAAGTTGATGTTAAAAAGATGCTTAAGTTTCCGATTGACAATATATATGTGGTTTTTAGAGACAAGGTCTTCCAACAATCTGTTGAAAATCCCATGGTTACCATTTGCGTCCCGTTATTAGCAGACCTATTTTTGTATTCATATGAAGCAGAATTTATTCAAAATCTTATACTTGACAATAAGAAAAAACACTTGCTGTGGCCTTCAACTCGACATTTAGATATATCGATGAGGTATTGTCAATTAACAATAGTAATTTCAATTCATATGTCGACATGATATATCCCAATGAACTGAAATTAAAGAAACAACAAAGTCTTACACTTCTGTTTCATATTTGGGTATTTTACAAGAAAAAGACGTAAATGGCAATCTAACAACAACGTTTTGTGACAAACGTAATGACCTTAACTTTTCAGTCGTCAATTTCCCTTACTTATGCAGCAATATACCCTTATCACCTGCATATGGGGTGTATATCTCTCAGTTGATTCGATACGCAAGAGCATACTCTACGTATGAACAATTTGTAAACCGAGTTAAGTTATTGACAAACAAGCTGAGGAAACAAGAATATCAACAGTCTCATTTAAAGTAATCATTTCGTAAGTTTTATGGTCGATACAATGACCTTGTCAGCGAATACAATCTATCATTAAGTCAAATGTAGACTGATGTTTCTCGCACTTATTCTTATGTCTATGGTGACATATTTCTGCCCCCTACATGCAAGATAAATTATGTTAACATGTGAGAAAAGTATGTGAATATGCAAGATAATTATGCCTACATGCATAATAATTATGTTGACGTGCAAGTTACCAATCTTTTTAGAGAATCTAATTTTAATATTGGTAAACATACTGTATGCAACATCATACAAGAAAGATGCAACAGAATTATGTGACATGCGATTTTTTTATGTTAATATGCAAGAAAATTATGTTAACATGCAAGATATTTATGTCAATATTCGACTGATTTATGTCAACATGCGACTTGTTTATGTCAACATGCGAGTTCTATTGTAAGATGCAAGGTATTTATATCAACAGGCAAGATAACAAGTTGCATGTCAACATACATATCTCGCATGTTGACATAATTATAACTTGCATGTTAGCATAATTATGTCGCATGTTGACATAAATAAGTTACATATGTCTACATTATTATCTTGCATGTTGACTAAATAAGTCGCATGTCTACGTAATTATGTCGCATGTTAACATAATTTATCTTGCATGTAGGGGGCCGAAATATGCCACCATATACGTCATTGTTTACACTCTAACTTGTCTACGGATTTTCCCTTATTTGCGGTCATGACAAAGAGCACACGGCGAGTGTGGCCGGTTGGGAGGGGATGCTTTCTTCTCCATAGCTCCTGAACCCACCTCTGATGTTTTAGAGGTCCGTGTTTGCTCTGCTCCTATTTTGTACCGTTTGATACTTTTGATTTTCAAACTTCTAATATAATTTTGTCCCCGGTCTACCAAAATATCAAAAATATTTTTATTTCGAAGTATATATAACATCAGAATTTAGGTGTTCACAGTTTGGAAATACATGTACATGCACTTCAGATCTGCACAACACGTCAATTTTCAAACGAAATAAAGAGCAACATACGTATAAAGAGGCTATTCAACGTTTTATGGTTGATGATGGAATTATTACACGAGTGGGACAGGATTTTTTGATATTTTCACGAATGCGAAGCAGGAGTTAAAATGTTTGTTTGTTTGTTTTTTTTTTTAAAAAAATCCTGTCTCACGAGTGAAAAAAAATCCATCATCCAACTATACTTTTTTGAATTTTCTATTTATCACATTTTCTTTGAAATATATATGTATATATATATATATATATTTTTTTTTTTTTTGCTCTTGTCTTTTCCTAACACAGTGTCATAAACTGTCACGTCGTAGTTTGACGAGTGAGTCATGATAGCTTAATATTATCAGATTGAAAACAGCAAGGGAAACTGATACTTTACTCAAAAACCTAACCCTCGTCTTCCTTCCTTTTTATAATATGTTTTGCTGTAATTTCCTGATACATGATTTGTATTTATGTTCAGCTTAACTATAATTTTGATGTAGTGGCTTTGATGTTCTTCGTTATTATGAATCCTCTACACAGTATACTAGGCCTTCTTGTATCTGTGTTTGCTTATCAAGGTTTGTACGCTTGAATCTATTTTCTGTAATTCTGCGTTGATATATAGTGGCCTACTTTAGCACTGTGTTCAGTATATCTCTGCTGAACTTGACCCAAGTGAAGATATGCATATTTTTTTATGTTGATGAAGGCTATACATGTAATATATCAATAATTTTGTTTTGTTTAGTATTATCTTAAAAAATTATATAACCACAGGAACGATGTATGTATTTACAATAAAGTTAATTGTGACTGTTTGTACATTTCTTTGTGCTCAAGGAATTTTAAGAAAATCTATGCAATTAACAATGAGTTGAAAAATATAAGGGCCCTGAAGCAAGATAGAATCCTTAAAATTTTATAGCTTGAATAAAAGTGTCCTTTCTGAAAGACGGACAAGTATATGTAAATAAGGTAATCAGATTTTAAGAAATGTTAGTACATAAATGACCATGCAAAGAATTTTAGTGTACAAGAATATGACACAACTCAGTCTTGCACACTATATGAAAGGACAGGTACTGAATATTTCGCACATACTTTTAATGCTTTTAAACTTTTGATACTTTTCATATCAGAGAAAACGTTTGTTTATTGCTATTCTCTGTATCTTAAGAAATAGAATAAAAATACATCTGCAATCTATTTAAAATTAGAATCCACTCTGCGCGAATCTAGTAAGATCCAATTTTAATTAGAATGAATGCATTTGAAACTAATAGGGAAAATTGAAATCCGCACTGTACTTCAACAATTCTATACGATTGATTGATTTTATGTTGTTTTACGTCCCATTCGAGAATTTTTCAGTTACCGGTGAAGAGCTTCAAATTTTGACCTTTACTCGGCACTCAGGGCCATTGAGCAGTGAGGGATCTTTATCGTGCCAACGCCTGCCATGACAAGGGTCCTCGGTTTTTAGGGTCTCATCCGAAGGACCCACAACTTTCACTTCATAGTGCCGAGCGCATGGCGAAGGAACAGTTGCTACTCATTTTTTTTTATCGACTTAGGTCAGTGGCGGCCGAGATTCGAACTCACGACCTCCCGATCACTGAGCGATCACTCTATCCACTGAGCTACCATGAGCGGTTAATTCTATACGAATGTATTATTTACGAGGACATATTTAATACAATGCTATAGTAATTTTGAAAAATTGGACTCACAAAATTCAAAACTTGGTCTTCGGCATGGAAACGTAACGAAAGTTTGTATACTTAAAGTCATTGATTTGACACATACATTATTTGTGAAATATGGAGATTTGGCCATTGCAAACATTATTCGTTAACAATGCCACTTACCTTCAATATTCAAATTAATATGTCTGCTAAGGAAATGCCATTAATAGTTTTGATTAATAATAAGTATGTTAATTTCTATCAATATGCCTATACATGTGAATGCCATTTTTATTTCTTCTCAAATGCTCAAAATAAAGCTCATAATTATCAATTTTAGCAAATTTAAACATGTTTAAACTCAATTTTCATAATATATTTAACAAATGTTCACTAAAACTTTAATTCTCATTTTAAAATCTTGGTTAATTGTCAAGATTTTTTTTTTACATAATGCCGCTTTTCATTAATTTTTTTTTTTTAAAGATTCTTGACAATTTTTCTGAGCAGAATCTTTGCATATTTATCGAGATTAAATTTGGAAGAAGATGATGACGATTAAAATTTTCATAAGCTTTATCAGTTTTTTCATTTACTATTCTCAGCATCCCATATATATTTTCCTTTACAAATTCAAGTTTTTTAAATATGATAATTTGTATTAAAAAAAATCAAACAAACAGAAAACTCGCATTTTAAGTATAGATCGAGGTCGCAGAATTTACATACGAGTTTAGACCTTTCGAGTAACTCTCCGAAATTCAAACCGAGATATCATCTCGGGCATTTCGCTGTCAGAGGTCAGAAATGGCTAATCGGCTAAGTTCGTAGGTAGCGCTTTGACGAAACATCCGGTTGCGTAAGACTTTTGGTTACATGACATAAAGCGTTTAGTGTATACGCTAACCGCAAGAAAGTGGGGGGGGGGGGACAAGCCCAAAAGTCATATGAATTAAGGAAATCAGGAATGAAGGCTAAAAATGAAACGAAAAATGATGTGATTCTGGAATATCGACAAAAGTATTGAAAAGAATGGTCCACTTTCGGTGATTCCCATTAGTTGATTTAGAACAAGATTATTTAATATATTGCAGGAGGTGATAATTTGTAGAAGTGTGACATCGTTACGATTTTGGTTGATATCTGTAAAGTGCTGAGTTATTCTTTTGTTGTTTACTTGTTGTTTACAGGTAAAATAAGTCTCTTTTGGATGTTATTAGAAAGCTCAAAGATATATTAAGTACGCCTCAAATGTTACATGTTTTCAGCTTTGAATGACATCTGTAAAATTCAGAGTAATGTCTCAGCTTATATTGAGAATGCTTTGCAATTGTTATCTGTAAAATACTGAATTATATCACAGTTGTTTACTTGTAATATCTAGTGTGCCTAAGATTTGTTTGTTTGGCAGTTCATGGCCTGTTGTATAAATTACATGGGAACAATATATCAGAATGTTAGCTTATATTCCATTATTATCATTTTTTCTTTCCCTCTAATTTATTTAGAGGGAAAATTGGTATAATTGGTTCAGAACCTTATTTAGATGACTACGTTAGATTAAAGAGACCCAGTGCCCTGTTCTAAATATTTTTCCTTGACTTGCTTTGTTACCATACAGGAAGTATTTTCTAAATTTTTGATAGTGTGAAATAATGGAGAGTGTTCAACAATCACGTGTTTTTACGTAATCTATGACCAAGTTAAAAAGTTACTTCTGTAAGCTGCAGAGGTTCACATGATTCTATGAAGAGAAAGGATGTCCTTAACTATTAATAAGGAAATTTAAATCATCTATCTATTGTTTACAAGACACCCACTGTACAGAATCAGAGAAAAATTCAGTTTATACCCAAAAGGGTAATTAAGTATTCATCAGCTCAGGAAAATCTGATGCAAGAGTGGCTTTAACTCTTTATATATAACACAAATGAAAAAAAATTCTAAAGTTTATATTGGTAATGAGGGACATTTCATTATAACAAATATAATGGCGGAAAACAAATACTCAATCACCTTTGTTAATTTATATGATCACAACATTGATAATCCTAAATTTTATTCAGAAATAAGTGATGTAATGGATAACTTCTTTGATACTGAGTACTGGCTTTATAACGATGTGTGGAGACTGGAATGTAGTATGAGATTACTTGTTAGATTTACAAGTATGTTAGAGAAAACAATCCAAAAAATAAACTCGAAATTGAAAAACTAAAATCAAAATTAAGGTTGGTGGTTAACGATGGTGGTCAGAGAGGTTAATTCAGCGATAGTAACTCTGTCTCTCAAACGATATCAAGCAAAATGTCTAACTATCACCTAGTAGTCACTTTGTGCTTTGGTATCCGTACCCGGTCCAGCATACTTCCGGAACACAATTTCAAAGAAGAAAATAGAAATTTATTCCTCTAAAACGAATGAGCACGATTTTCATGCATTTCTATGAAATGCTTACCCTTCGGTTCTTTATTAATTTGACCGTTTCAGCATTTAAACATCTTACTTTTAATCATGATTACATATTTATGTATCAGATAAGTCTTGAACAATTTTTGAAAAGGTAAAAATTAATTATCTATTATGGTGCTTTAGCCATTTTGTCTAGTGTATAATTAAATATCACTATTAATGAATCTAAACGCGGAAAAGGATTCTGATGTTTTAATTATTCCTTATGGAGAAGCAAAGAATGTGCGACAAATGTAAAAAGAAAACAAGATATATTTGTGAAACACTTTTGCCCCCGTATGGTAGCTCAAGGCGAAGGTGAAAGTTTCTCAAATGCAAGTAAAACTCCAAGGTTAAGGTCAAGAGATAAAAGTGTTGATACCCAAAGAAGGGTGTTGTCTCGAGGAATATGCCTGTGAAATATGAAAGGTCTAGCACCAACCGTTGAAAAGTTAGGGCGAGGGATAAAATGTCAAATGAAGGTCATGTGTCTCGGTCAAAGTCAAATAGTAAAGATTAATGGTGTTTAAGGGAAGGTCTTGTTACAAGAAAAATACATGTGAAATATGAAAGCCCTAGCACCAAACATACAAAAGTTATGACCAAGGTTAATGTTTTTTCTGAAGTTGTTCAGACTCCATGGTCAAGGATAAGAGGTCAAAACTGTTGGTACAAAAAGGATGCTATTGTCACAAGAATAAATCTGTGAAATATGAAAGCCCTAGTACCAACTGTTCAAAATAAATAGCCAAGGTTAAAGTTTTTTGAAAAGTATCAAACTCCAAGGCCAAGGTCAAATTGTTGGTATCCAAGGGAAGGTTCTGCTACAAGAAGAACACCTCTGAAATATGAAAGCCCTAGAATTTACTGTTCAAAAATTATGGCCAAGGTTTACGTTTTTAAGAGTGGATCAAACTCAAGGATCATGGTCAAAAAGGTCAAAAATATTTATACCCAAGGAAAGGTCTTTTCATAAGGAATACAAATGTGAAGTATGATAGTCCTAGCACCAATCGTTCAAAAATTATGACCAATGTTAATGTTTTTGCGGACAAACAGACCGACAGACAGACAAACGGGCGTACAGGGCAAAAACTATATGCCCCCGAATCTTCGCTTACGGATTTATAAAAATAATAAGGGAAATGGATATTGAATATCGTATTGAATCAACGGTAGGAATACCAGATAATCTTCTTTTTAAAAGAAAATAAAGGACATTGCAATACAATTGTCTGTAAATTTGACCGACCAAGAAAGGAGGGGTTACAAAGCAAAGATTGTAAACTAACTAAAAAAAGTTACGATATGTATACATGTACTAATATTCATTTGACAATTTAGCCGTCACGGTAGCTCAGTCGGTAGAGCGCTCGCTCAGTGAACTAAAGGTCGTGTGTTCGAATCACGGCCGCGACTGACCTAAGTCGATAGAAAATAGCTAGCAACTGTTCCTTCGCCAGGCGCTCGGCACTGTGAAGTGAAAGTTGCGGGTCTTTCGGATGAGCCTTAAAAACTGAGGCCCCGTGTCACGGTAGGCGTTGGCACGATAATGACTCTCACTGCTCAATGGCCCTGAGTGCCGAATTGAAGCCCTTCATCGGTATATGGTGAAGTCTCTATATGAGTGAAAAATTCTCTAACTGGACGTAAAACAATATACAAAAAAATACCATAGTAAACTATAGTTAACTATAGTATACTATTGTTAACTATAGTAAATCAAAGTTCCAATGTTTTTACTATAGTAAATCAAAGTTCCAAAGTTTTCACTGTAGTAAATCAAAGTTCCAAAGTTTTTACTATAGTAAATCAAAGTTCCAAAGTTTTTACTATAATTAATTAAAGTTTCAAAGTTTTCCCTATCTTTAATCAAAGTTTCAAAGTTTTTTCATTAGTTTAACAAGTAATGTATTTTTAATAATTTTTTTTATTATTTAGCCGTTTTAGGGGAGGGGGTGGATATGGGGTTGGTTGGGGCTGGTTTTTGTTGTACATCTTTATTTAAATGTACAAAGTAATTAATTCAAATGCAATATTTACATTTATAAATTAAAAAAAAATACATGTTGACTGAAGTTGATGTAGCAGATATTTTGATTCTAAATGACACATTTTTTTTTTTTATAATATATTATTTTTTCTCCATAAATAAGACTTACGTTACATATGCATAACATTAAAATTAAATGCATTGAAATAAATACTGCTTATTTATCGGCGCAAGCGACAACCTTTACATTAAAATTCATATCTTGTACATTATTATTTTTTTTGGGGGGGGGGGGGGGGGGAGTCGGGTTTTTAAAATGTTCTCTAAAGCTTTTATGAATCTTAAACTTGAAATATCATAAAATGTAAAGAATGGGAATCAAAAACATAATTCCACGGGATTTATCGTACTTAATCAAAGTTTTTACTATGGTAAATCAAAGTTCCAAAGTTTCCACTATAGTAAATCAAAGTTCCAAAGTTTTCACTATAATAAATCAAAGTTCCAAAGTTTTCACTATAGTAAATCAAAGTTCCAAAGTTTTCACTGTAGTAAATCAAAGTTTTAAAGCTTTTACTTTTGTACTATAGTAACTATAGTAAACTATAGTTAACTATAGTTTACTATAGCATTTTGTTTATTAGGGTTAACCCTCGTACAATCAATCATTTGACAAATTAGCTATAAATGATATCGAGGCAGACTTAGAGGAAATTGGAAAATAAAGAGGCTTTTGTTAAGAAGCCATTGTAAGTGGATAGAAGATGGGGGAAACCTACTATATATATATAAATATATGTGCCCTAGAAAAACAAAATTAAAATATTAACAACTTAATCTATAGTGATTGTAAATATGAAAACAGACAATAAGATATCTTAGAAGAAGTAAGAAAATTTTACAAAAATTTAATAAAAACAAATATCAGGAATATTGAAGACTTACTCAAAAGTTTGAAGTTCCCAAAAATAATGATATGCAAAGTATTTAAGATGCTGAAATTACGAAACAGGAAGTACTTTAAGCTCTTAAAAATTTAAGAATGACAAAATTCCTGGAACTAACAATTTTACAGTTGAATTTGCCAAGTTTGTTTTTAGACAGATATTAATTAATATATTCTCAAATCCTTTAAGGACAGGTATGAAGTAGATCAGTTATCTTGTACTCAGATGCTTTAAATTATTACTATTCTCCCAAGGGCATTAAGTCAAGGGAACACTTTAAAAATTGGTACAATTCAATAACATTATTGAACATCACATAAACTTATATCTAGTATCTTAGCAAATTGAATGAGTCACTTCTGTCAAAGTAATACATAAAAATCAAAGATGGTTTTTTCGCTTGTAGATATATTGGTGAAAACTCATAATATGACATTATACACTATAGTAAAGAAAATGATCATTAACGTCTTTTTTGTTGTTTACTTTCATAAAGCATTTGATAATTTTGATTATATTTCTTGGAGATTCATTTTCAAAGTACTCATTTTTTTTTTAATTTTGGTGATATTTTTTTTTAATGATTAAAGATTTTGTTTAAAGCACTCAAATCATGTGATATTCAAAATGGTGTTTTTCTAATTTCTTTTCCAAATGGGACAAGGTTGTATGCAAGGTGACCCAATATCACTTTACTAGTTCCTACTATGTGCAGAAATAAAGGGGAATTATGATTTCAAGTAATAAATAAATAAAGGATATTGTTACTGAAGATAAAGAATATAAACAAATACAATATGCTGATGATGATGATACAGTTTTGTGAATGGATGGTTCAGAGTACTCCATTAGATCAGCTTTGTCTTCAGTCAATTCCAAATTCTCTAAATTGAAAACAAATTATGATGAAATTCAACGTATTAAGATTGGATCTACTGCTCGTTCTTATGTGAACCTACAGTTCGTACGTATGTGATAAATAACAAAAATTGATGTGGTCACAGTAACCATTTACAGTGCTGGGTGTAACATACTGTGTAGATCTAGATACGAACATCACGTTTAATTTTTACCAAAGACTGACTGTTTAAAACGCTTTTACCATAATGGTCTAGAAGATGTTTATCAACAGCAGGTTGTATAACAGTAGTAAAAACTTAAAAGATTTAGTCATTTATTTCAGTTTACCAAGCCCTTCTAAAGAAAAAAAGAAATTCAAACTATATTTTTTCATTATATCTGGAACACCAAAAAGGCTAAGTGGTTAAGAATATTACATGCAACAGTTATGAAAACAGTGGTATGAGATTGACTGCATTGATTCCTTTTGTAAAAATGAGAATTACATGGATTCGCAGGTTGTTTGATAGTTCCTGTTCATCAGCCCGGAAAGAATTGTTAAAAGATTTAATTCCTGAGATTTAATATATAATTACACTGTGTCTATAGTAGGGATTTAAAAAAAATAAAAATGATATCCAAAATATTTGTAATGATGTTTTTCAGCGTTGCAAGGTTTGAGGTTTTTGAGTCCCATATGGTATAATCAATTTTTATGTATAAACAACAAAGGTGTTTCTTGTAAGTCATGGCTGAGAAAAGGTAAACAATTTGTTTTATATTTCTTATGATACAAATGGGACGTTGTTAGGATACCAAATATTGTGTAATCAGTATAATTTAACTAAAAAAACACTATTTACCTTGTTTTAGGCATATGATGATGGTAAGATAGTTCAAAGAAATAAACATTCTTACAACGATGTTGCTTATGTTAATTTTGTTTCATTGACTTATGCCACTTTTTATTTGATAATGTGTGAAATGGTATGACTTTACATTCAAAACTAGTGTAAGATCTATTCCCCATTTCAGTCAGACATGATTGAATTGCTATACATTGTTTACAAAAAAATTTACCCAAAAATGCAAGTCATATAGCCCCTACTATCTATTAAAACTTTCACATCTTATTTTATATCCAATATTCCTTAATGTCTGCATTGTTTTTGCAGTAGTTGGTCAGGGTATCGAAAAAACCATCACTGGCTGCATAAGTGACAACGTTACTTTGATCTTTGATCTCCCTGTAAATAAGTCTCTTACTGTGGATAGTTATATTTGGTATAAACAGATTTTAAACCCAAAGGATCCAAGCTTCGCCAAATACAAAGTAGCTGATAAAAACTTCCAAATCTTCGTAGATAATGTCAAAGGTCGACTACTCTACAACCATGATGATTCATCACAGCTGAAAAATTTAGTTTTACTGAATGTGCAGAAAAGTGACATTTCTAATTATGTTCTTGTGATTAATTATGTCAATGTCCCACAATAGTCGCCGGAATATGTCCTGCAATTGTCAGTAAGAGGTATGTCAAGAGAAAATACTGTAATATTGGTTTATGTGTCAATTATATTTTCTATTCAGAAAGATGTAGAAAAAAAAAGGGATTTTTGTTTATTATATTAACTAAGGTACATACTCTTTAAATCGTTTAAGCTATTAACTGGACAGTCTTCAACATTCAACATTCCTTGGTCTTTGTGTAATGACATACATTTGTAATGCAAAATTCTTATTGAAGCCTCAACTAAGTTTTGCTATTGATATATATTATAATATCTAAAATTTTATCTTAGATCTTTGCTTTGAAAAACCCGAGCAAGTTGAGGGATGTGCAGTCTCAACATGTTTCACAGGAGAGAATGGGAAGCTAACAATGGTATCACATTTTTACATCGAATATTGAGGAAGGGGGAAAATTATTCCAGGATCAACTGATGTCTGTGTAACGATTATAACTAAAATGGTCCTTTTTCTTATTAGTAATGAAAAAATAAAATGTATAAGGGTGGGTAAACACTAATTGAGATAAGATTTAATTATTAATCCAATGACATTGAAATCAAAAATACCTGCCAGACCTCATTTACATGCAGTTTTAGCCTTCGTCATCAAGAATTTGAAATTCTTTAAATCATGAGAAGTATTTAGGTTCACCAGCATACTCATGTAATGCATGTCATATTCTTATATGGTGAATTAATGAGGATTCTTCAGAAAGTTATATTTTGATATAATTATTAATAAGTTATATTACTTAGTAAGACAAAAACATATTAAAAAGGGAATATTTCAATTTGATGAAATATTTTATTTCATTCATTACCGTAGATCTGAAAATTTTTACTATCGATTTTTTTAGCAATTATGAGCATGCACTACATTCGCGAAAATATTGAGCGTAAAAATATAGCAAGAAATAGAAATCAATCAAATCTAAATGGATTTTTATTTAAGCTTGAATAAAAAACTTTCATAATGTTTTAATTAATCATTTTAAAAAAAGAATTTTTGATCTTAGATTTGTTAAAGTAAAATAAACCGGAATATTTTATTCTTAGTCAAAAATTAATTGAAGGTTTGTTTACATGATTTACTTACTAGAATATTTATGTAAAGTTCCATTTGTTCTACTCTATTAAATTATCTATAAATTCAAAACATGAGATATTTATTTCTTGAATAATTTCTTTGACTTAGAACAGTATGACGACTGAAATAGTGAACGGCTCGTCGGTAGTAAAAAATTGTATGACAGGCATTACCACGAATTACTCATGCTGCAATGCTGCTGGTCAATGCAAGGAACACTTTTTCCTGCCGATTTCAGGTTTGTTTATTTCTCTTTCATTTGACTTTGTAATCAATTTTAAAATATGTACAATCTTTAAAAATCTTCTTCTTTGCTCCTGGAAATCATGCAGTCAAATTGTTGGCATGATTGTAATCAGCATTGAGCCCTCTACCAGAATTGTGAAATTCATGGCCCCAGGGTCAGGGGTTCTGGTGTACGGGCAGAGCTCTAATGATTATATAGTGAAAATGCATGAATTGTTTGAAAATCTTCTCCTCTGCTCCTGGGTATTAAACCAATGACCTATGTACATAGTTATAATGAGGAAGGATGCCTCTTCCAAACTTGTGAATTTCATGGCCCCTGGGTCAGGGGTTCTGGTGTAAGGGCGGGGTTCTAATGATTATATAGTGAAAATGCATGAATTATTTGAAGATCTTCTCCTCTGCTCCTAGGTATTAAACCAATAAACTATGTACATAATTATGATGAGGAAGAAGGGGACCTCTTCCAAAATTGTGAATTTCATGGCCCCTGGGTCAGGGGTTCTGGTGTTAGGGCGGGGCTCTAATGATTATATAGTGAAAATGCAAAAATTGTTTGAAAATCTTCTCCTCAGCTCCTGGCTATTAAACAATTGAACTAGGTACATAGATATGATGAGGAAGGATCTTTATTCCAGAATTGTGAAATTCAAGGCCCCTGGGTCAGGGGTTCTGGTATTAGGGCGGGGCTCTAATGATTTTATATATATATATATATATATATATATATATATATATATATATATATATATATATATATATATATATATATATATATATATATATATATATATATATATATATATATCCAAAATTGAAATAAAGTCTCAGTAATCGGATTACAATATTAAACAAATATAAAAAGAAAACACAAGAATCCTCCGTAAAGCTTTAGCGCTTTCATTAAAAATCTTCAGAAAAAAATTGTTTGAAAAATGATTAATCATTGTTACTATGTTACCGTTGTATACATTTTTGTAATGTAAAGCTTCTGAAGATTTTTAATGAAAGCGCTAAAGCTTTACGGAGGATTCTTGTGTTTTCTTTTTATATTTGTTTAATATATATATATATATATATATATATATATATATATATATATATATATATATATATATATATATATATATATATATATATATATATATATATATACATATGACTGCCGTCATGAGAAAAGGGCCCTTAAGGTCAAAATTTCACAAAATGACTTTTTGGTAAATTTTGATAGCCGGACTCTTTCTGAATGCAAAAATACATTACCTTTAAAAATATCTTATTTTTTCACTATTTTATGATCATTTTAGTAAGGCGCATCAAAACAACGTTGACGTTATTCCATGAAGACGTAATGACGTCGCGAGCTTAAAATTCGGTTTTAAATTATTCAAATAAACTTAATAATACGTAAAACTATAGCCGATATTTGATTTTTTCTTCCAAGTTACTAGTTTGTCAATATAAACCCTGGAGTTGCCTTTGTTCTAACATGTTTACAATTCTAGAGGCAGATCCAGTTACATGGATTTGAAAAAAGGAGGGGGAGGGGGGGCAAGACATGCTCTAGAAACAGATTATCTTCATTCGAAAATAAAATGCATGTACTGTACAATTCCATACTAGGCATTCTGTTCTAGCTCAATTAAAGAATATATAAAGCACTTGTACATTAAAATATAAAAAAATCTACACTGTTCTGGAGTAAGGGCAGATCCAACCCAAACAAAACCTCGCGTATTCTCTGTATCAGAGATGAATTCTAGTGGACAAAATATCACGTCATGGTATGTAAAATTGTTTCCAAAAAGGTTTTTCCGTAGTACATGAAAATCATATATTAAAATATTTGTTTTCTATTTAAAATTCCAAGCGCATTTTCTTTTGTATACGCTGAAAAAAAAATTAAATTTTCATTGTTCATACAATTTTGTTTCTGCGCCTGCCTTACTGATGGAGTAGAAACAGAAAATTGAGGCACAAAATCCGGTCTTAGGATTATCTCATAAAAGTTTAGCCCGTATATGAAAATTGATACGTTTGTCAACTTATTTCTCTTTACAAGTAAATCATATGTTATCAAAAGCTGTTATAAATGCCTCTGTTCTTATTTTCTTCTTTTTCTTTCTTTCTTTTTTTTTTTTACCTATGCTATCTTTAATCATTACTGTGAAATTTCAAATATTTTCCTCTTCTAGACGTTACTAACATTTGTACACAACAAATCAAACATTTGTAAAAGGGCCGCTACTGTAATCTCAAAATGAAGTTTCTGTAATAAATGTTTCTAAATGCGATCATATATTAATTCTTACCTGCCGAACATAGAAAAATAGTCGGCAATCACCTGTAATGTTTTAGCTAATAAACGCTGAAAGGTGTGCGCGTGTGCGTGCGTATTTTTAATCCATTTCTTAATTTCATTTATTCACAAAAATTAAATTCTTCCTTACATATTTCACAGGCATCAAAGTTTAAAAAAAAAAAAGAAGCAACAGAATTTATTAAACCTCATTATAATTGTTCTATATAAGCGTTATTGGTTTCAGACAGCCAAGTGACAAGGCCATAAATTTTTATATATCCCTGTCGTCGTCATGCTTTTTGTCAACGAATTCGACTCGGGAAATATGATTTTTCTTGACTGAATAAATCCTCATATTTCTCAGACAATCGTGAAATAAAAGTAGAATGCATGCTAGGAATTCATCGTTTGCAATATTTTGAGCTGGCAAATGAAATATAGTAGTACACAGGAAGAAACAAATATAAAGCTATATTTTCAATAGTTCGTCTTGTAACTCTCCGGTTGTCTATTCTAATTTCTTCGTGCAGGTCAACGACCGAGCTACAGACCAGCAGCTACAAATTTGTATGTGAAAACCCGTCTCCTTTTTCGCTCAAATCATTACCGGTTCTCTTATCTTTTTTTATTGCAGCCCGGAGGACCGGGCTGCTCTATACATATAAGTTTAAGTGTTGGTATATGGGGATTGAGGTGGGAGAAGTTATTCAGAATTAAAGGTTTTCTAAACATTAAAAAGATTGTTAATCAGAATGTTCTTTCCCTTTATAAATTACGAGATACACAATATATTTACTTCTATAAAGTGAATCTGTAAAAATATATATGTTTTTCATATTTAATATATAAAGTTGCTTATCATTTACTATCGAAAAAACGACAGGTCCTTTTTTTTTGAACATCGAATTTTACTTATCGCATAAAAACGTAAAAACGTACTTTACACAGTTCGTGTTTTATATTCTTAAGGTGAAAGACATTTTTGAAAATAGGTGATGCATGTGTCTGGTTTCAAATTATATTTTATGCAGCCAACATTTACTTGAGGAATTGATCAAGTTTAAAAGGGTATCGTTTTTGTTCGATTTTCATCCGACTATAAGTTTTCAAAATATTCTCGACTATCGTCTCCATCAGTTAGACGCAGGCCTTTTTCACACATATCGAAGTGGTTTGATGATCAAGACTCATTTCCATTGTTTACTTTATTTATTTCCCGGGCGACAATTGATGGTTACATCAATGTTTTCTTGTTTTTCCAATGATGTAGATTTCTTGATCAAAGTCGGATCCAGCGCCGGGCGTGCCCCCCCCCCCCCTTCCGTTTGAATTTTTTAAAAATTTGTTTGTATTATCCTAAAATCAAGGGAAAAAACACCTCTTATTTGTTAGAATTCGTCAGTTTCCAAGGGATTCGCCCCCGGACCCCAGCAGGGCCTTGCTCTGCACCCGCTGGAGGCTTCAATGCAGCCCCCAGAGCCCCTGCCTTCTACTGCGCCCTCTGTTATGAAATTTCTGGATCCGCGACTGTTGATTGTCTTTGTTGACTAATTGTTATCATAGAATAATACTTTTTTCGATATTTATGATAACAATGTACTTCAACTTTTGTTAAAGCAAATACTTCGTATTATGAAATTCATCAGCAATTCTGTGCATGCTTTATTGTTTTCCTGGTTCGTGTAATTTCACCGTTTATTAGTTCTCGATTTGAGCTTTCTTACATGTACAAGTAAACAATGGATACGAAAATACTGTGGATAAGACACAAAAAACTTTGAAAACATTCGATAGTGCAAGTTTTTATGCTATGTAAACATGTTTATTATGCCCGATTTCAAAACTTACATATTTACCAGAGACATACGCACATCACTTTTCTTTCATCCTTAGACAGTATAATCAAAGGGGAGAGGGACCCCCCCCCCCCTAATTTTTCCCGGAGAATATTCTCATACCGTTAATTATTTATGAAAAGGCCTTTTGCCACATACACACCCCTTCCATTGTTGTGATAGGAACATCAAATTTCCCATATTACAGTATCTATACCTTTGGAGACTTTTTTGGCTTGTTAATTATAGCCCCCCAACCCCCACCCCATCCCCACTTGGATAACGACGCCACACACTTGAACTGGTATAACTGCGCTTATTGATATGATAAGCAATGGAATAAAAATAAAATATGTCATAACATTATTACAATATATTTTTCCAAATGAAAGAAGCATTTTTACTTTTTAACAACGCGTACATGTACATGTATATGTGCATTGAGTGCCCCCTCTCTCTCTCCCTCTGAAAAAATATAAATGTATGTACTAACTACCTATCAGTACTAAGATTAATTTATACATCAATGTATAAGTCGAATATAAGCATTTTCAAATAGCTTAGTCAAAAAAAAGGAAAAAAATATATACTAGTATATATCTGTAGCCTTGCATCATATATAGACGTCGCTTTTAATCGCTCTATCTGATAATGCGTTCAACATAACGTGTTTGGATTATGTTATACAGAATATTCACACAGAAACCTGAATAAATACATGAACTAAATGGTAAATATGTTATTTATTAAAATTTTCCGTTTCGAAATTCGTATGATTTTATTTTTTTCACACCAGGAAATCCAGTTTTATTTCATTCTATCTACACGTGTATTTCTACAAAAACGCAGTCAACAAAATTTACTTCCGTGTTTACAATACCGCGATTTTGACGTCGTTTTCTGAGCATTGTGACGTCAAAAGATAAGGGCCTTTTTCTCATGACGGCAGTCATATATATATATATATATATATATATATATATATATATATATATATATATATATATATATATATATATATATATATATATATATATATATATATATATGTATATATATATGTTATGCTGATGATAATTATATAGTTATGATGAACAAGGATCCTTATTCCAGTATTGTGAATTTCAAGGCTCCTGGGTCAGGGGTAGCGGGGGGTGGGTCTAATGATTATATACTGAAAATGAATTAATGCTTTGAAATTTGCTCCTTGGTATTAATCAAACATTTATGATGAGCAAAGGTTCCTTTTCCAAAATTGTAAAATATCAGTGTGGCCCCAGGCTAAGGGGTTCCCGGTGGGAGGGACACTATTGATTATTGCTGATTATTACTGATTATTGGAAATGCATTTTTTCTTTGTTCCCCTTCTCTGCCTCTGTGTATTAAGTAATCAAACTTAAAGCATGCTACGTGTATAGTTATGTTGAGCAATAGTGCCTCTTTCAAAATTGTGAATTTCATGGCCTCTGGTTTAAAACACGAACCAAATTCAATTGTTGGAAAGTTGTTACATGATACTCAGGTGACCTATAAGGCCCGTGGGCCTCTTGTTTATAAAGCGTAATCTGCCCCTTCCCATGTTATACAGTATAACTTGGGTAGCTAATAAATTCATTCCTTAAATGTCTAGTTCATCGTCTGGCATATTTCTCGACGGAATCCATAATAGAAATGAAGTTCTGTTGCCATTTAAAAGATCGGGGATCGGGGCTCCAAAAATTTAGGACCTTTTAAAATGATTTTCTTTAGGTCGTCATTTTCAGCTAGATTTACATCACCAGTCAGGATGTGTCCAGCAGGACAATAGATGAAAGAAGAGGAAGATCAAGAATACTTGGGATGCTTTTTATTCTATGTGTTCAATGTTTAGGCATTGTAGAGTTTGTTATTGAAAAACTTGGATGCAACAGTTACAGGATATCTTTTGGAAATGCAATATTAAGTCTTTAACTTAAGATATGGAGGAATACAAGACTGAACTTTTCATAATTAAGAATGTTACGAATGATTACAGCATCTATACTTTTGTTAGCAAGTTTAAGTTTAAGGAACCGGCCGGCTAATTCGGAATTATTATTTTCCGTGACACATGGCTGTATAAAGAGCCTGTGTTGGGCAACATCAATAATCACTTACACTATCCTGTATTCTGCAGTGAAGATTCCAAGTATGGTCTTGCTCTAGCTTCTTCCAAAAGTCAATGTAAATGTTTCGAGGAGTGTAGAGCTAGACGTTTATTGAAAAAAGGTATTACCGAATCAAACGAGGCATATATATTTTGGTCAATTGTGCCATCAATGTCTATGACTACGCTTACGTGTATCGTTAAAATGTCTCATCACATTTACATTTGCACACTGTGGGCTTGACAGATTCCCAACATGATTGATATATTATTGATATATTTGGGGCCTGATTAACCATAAATGTTCGTATAAAAGAATTTAAATGTTTTGATGTAGTTCCTCCATCACCATGGTCTATCATACAGTCAACGAGTTTTCTTATTGTACGTTTGCTTGCTCATCAAGGCCTGTACGATTGAATTTCTAATCTATGTCCATTAATTGTGTCATCTTTTTACAACTTGCTTAATTATAGAAAGAAATTTAAGTCGTTGATTTTATGTACATAGATCCTAGTATTTAAAAACTTCAAAATTGTAAAACTTGTCGAATTTGAGGTTTATATTTTCAGTTAGTTGTTTGCCTATCTGTTTGGGCTCTATATTGGAATCATTACGCAATTTTACGCTATGGCCGTGGAAAGGATATATTGTATACATGTAAGTGTAATGGTGGAAGATTTATTTTTGCTTATTTATTATATTATACTTGTATATAATTATTACTATAGTAAACTGCATTGCGTTACATATAGTATTCAGTCGGGAACGTTGCTGGCGCAGCGCGCGAGTCAGGCCGTTCTTAGCGACATCTGCGACCGGCCTGACCACCGTGATACGCCTGTCACAGTCCCAGCTAGGCACAAGAAGTCGTTGGACGTGAATCAAATCTATCGTTATTGATATAGGTAATAATCTTCCACCAACCCCTAAATTTCACTTGTTATTTATATATTTGTTATCTGATTGTTGACTTATTAAACCTGTAAAACGTTATTATTGTTTTTGTCACTGTAAATCGCAGAACTCGGGGATAATATGGAAACACACCAAGTTTCCCGTTACATTTTGGGGGCTCGTCCGGCGATTTACAGTTGATCAAAATTGAGAAATCATTTAAAACAACCGTCAATTAAAAAAAAAATGGCTTCAGCAACAAAACTTTTTAGTGACATGTCCAATAGATTTAAGCGTTGGTTAAGACCTAGCTTTGTTGATTCTCGCCAAGACTGCGAATCTGAACAAGTCGGCGGATCTAACAGAAACGGAGAAGTTTCAATTGAAACTCGGAATGAGTTCTGTAGGAGAGAAGGTGTGGACGATGTAGGGTCAATTATCAATTACATTAACAATGATGGAAATGACATACCTGTTAGGCCTAAATGTACGTTTTTCATGGAAAATGATAGTCCTAGTCATAGTCCCAGGTCGCGTAGGCGAGAAAATTGCATTCCAAGTTACAAGTATCAATATGATCGTGGGCTGACACATGAACAAAATGTTCATCATTTCTCACAAAATGTTCCCAATCATAGTTTTTCTGATCAAAATGCGACATGTTCGCAACCAAGTCTGTCGTCTCCGTGTGAAAATCAAACGCTGAAAACAAAATACAAAAGTCACGTGACCCCTGATAGGGATTTAGCAAAGGGAGACAACTACGATTTACATTTTCCTGGATGTGTTAGAACAAACCGGTATGGTTTTTCACAAAGTACTCCACTGACAAACTATGGAGACACTACGAATGAAAATGCAAATGAAAATTCACAAACTGGTCGACACAAAATGAAATATTTTGAGCCCGACCAGACAAAACTAAATACAGACGAAAATCATTTTTCGCAAAAATACGCAGATACCTCTCAAAACTGTGCACACACCTCAGTGCATCAAAATATAGCTTCACTTTATCCACAGTGGGCAGAAGAAGAACACCCAAAAATTAATTTTTCTTGTGCAAACAGCACACATGAACCCTTCCCTAAAAATCCAGATCATTATTTGGCACAGAAAAATCCCTGTGGAAGACCAGCACACTCAGAAAATGGGTATCATTTGCGCACAGATGTGTTAGACCGAAATGGTCAACTACCCTCATCGCAGTTTGTCCGTGAAAACTCTGAACAAACTCCGTGTTTGTCAAAGTCAAAAATTTTTGAAAATGAAGAACAAGAAATAAATTTATTAAATGGTAAGCAAAGAATACAAGCATCCAATGTAGCGACAGTTGCCCGAAATTCGGTTGGTCCTTCACCTTTGAATGATTACTTATTAGACTCGCGCGAAAACAAAAAGAACCCGATCTTTTTACAGGAGAGAAAGTAGATTGGGCAGACTACATTTGCCACTTTGAGCAAGTTTCCATTTGGAATAAATGGTCGCAGACCGAGAAGGCAGCTCAACTCGCAATGAGTTTACGCGGTTCAGCGCAAAGAATTCTTGGTGACCTGACACAAGCACAATTAACCGATTACGAGTTATTAAAATCTGTGTTAACTCAGAGGTTCAATCCTGCTGAACGCGAAACGGCATACCGGTGCGAGTTCCGTAATCGCAGACGGCTACCCGGAGAATCTGCTGCTGAGTACGGTTATACTTTAAAGAGACTTGCGAGTCGCGCATTTCCAGAAATACCTATGTCGTTAAGAGAGAGTATTATTGTCGAACAATATGTAAATGGTCTAAGCAGTCAGGAATTAAGACGACATGTGCAGTTTGCACACCCAATTACATTAGATAGGGCAATCTCATTGGCCCTTGAATTTGAGGCATTTGAAGGAATACAACATATTCCTCGAAAACCGAGAGATACCGAAACTCAACCTGTAAGAGCTTTAAAATCAAATAACGATGTGAGAAAATCTGAAAGTCGAATCTCCGAAATAGAAAAATCGCTAGACATTTTGCAAAAATCGGTTCAAACTTTGGCCGAAAAAGACAATTCTAATACCAAACGCTCTAATCAAAGCAATCAAAATGACGCGCGCAAGAAAATGAAGTGTTACAATTGCAATCAAACAGGACACATTTCTAAATTTTGTCCTCGGAAATCTGAGACGCCTAATATGGCATCAAAACAGGCAAACGTTCACTCCGAGTCGAAGTCAAGATCCAGTGATTTAAACTAAGCGGGGCTGAGCTCGGGGCCAAAAGCCCAGCCCAAATAAATACAACTGATAATAAATTAACAAGGCCATCTTTTATTAGGTTGTCAACTATTTCAAACAGCTGTTGGTTTGCTAAAGTTAGGATTAGTGATGTGAGCGTCAATATGCTCATAGACACGGGCTCATCTGTTTCTCTGCTATCGATGGAGGTATATGAGAAAATGAGCCCTAGTCTAATTCTAACCGAGGTAGCAGAGACGTTAACAACAGCAGACGGCGAACCCCTACGTGTTTATGGGAAATGTAATTTTCCTATTTGGATAAATGGATCCAAATTTGATCACCCGATTGTAATTGCGGAATTGGGGGGTCTTTCTGGTATACTGGGGTTGGATTTCCTGTCTGACAACAAAGTCGTGTTGGATACTTGTAGAGGAATATTGATGTCCTCTGAATTTAATATCCAGTTGTATAAGGAAAATAGTTTAGATCACACTTGTGCAAGAGTAATACTTAGCGAAAAAGCACAGATACCCCCTGAATCTGAGATGTTGCTGTCTTGCAGTATTGAGGGTAATATAACAGATAATACAACTTGCATTATTGAGCAAATAAAAACTTACGACGAGGATGAAAAGAGAGAACTTGATGTTCTCATACCCAAATCATTAGTAAAAACTTCCGAATCTTCTGTGGTATTTTCTGTTATAAATCCAACTGACAAGATTGTACATATATCGAAAAATAAACAGTTAGCAACTTTAGAACCAGTCGAATCTGTCATAGACGACAAGGAGTGTGAGAATTCCGAAATAACGGATTTTGAGAATTCTCAAATGACAAACTCTGATATTCCCGATTATTTGAACATAATGTTCAATAGTGTATCAAGCAAGCTTTCAACTGACGAGAAAAATGAATTAAGACAATTTATCATGCAATATTCTGACATATTTGTCGGACCCGATGGTGACTTAGGTCGAACTGACCTTACCGAACATAAAATTGATACAGGTGACGCAAAACCTATTAAGTTACCTCCAAGACGATTACCGTTATCTCAGCGAGATATTGCCGAACGCGAGATAAATAACATGTTACAAAAAGGTGTGATCGAACCGAGTAGCTCACCTTGGGCCTCGCCTATCGTTCTCGTGAAAAAGAAAGACGGATCCACACGTTTTTGTGTCGATTATCGACGTTTAAATTCCGTTACCGTCAAAGATGCTTATCCGTTACCGAGGGTGGACGAATCTTTTGATTCATTAGCAGGTGCAAAATACTTTTGCACTCTAGATTTAGCTAGTGGTTACTGGCAGGTGGTAATGCGACCAGAGGATAAACGAAAAACAGCTTTCGCTACTCACAAAGGGCTTTTTGAATTTTCAGTCATGCCTTTTGGACTTTCTAATAGTCCCGCAACATTCGAACGTTTAAAGGAAGCCGTGTTGTGCGGACTTCAATGGGAAAAATGTCTCGTCTATTTAGACGATGTAATTGTATTTGGAAAAACTTTCCAGGAAACTCTAAACAATTTAGGTTCCGTCTTTGATCGGTTCAGAAAGGCTAAACTGAAATTAAAACCAAAGAAATGCGTTTTATTTAAAGAAGAAGTTTCATTTCTTGGCCATGTTGTTTCGGCCGATGGCATAAAATGCGATCCAGACAAAATTGCTGCGATCCAGAACTGGCCAATACCTGAAAATATTTCAGAAGTTCGAAGCTTCTTAGGACTTGCGTCCTACTACCGGAAATTCATAAATAACTTTTCCTCGATCGCGTATCCCTTAACAAGGCTTACTCAAAAGAATAGATCATTTCAATGGACAAAGGAAAGTGAAAATGCTTTCCAAACGCTTAAATCTCTTTTAACGGAAGCTCCGATATTAACCTATCCGGACCCGGAAAAACAATTCATTTTAGATACCGATGCCAGTGCATTTGGTATTGGCGCGGTACTGTCACAAGTACAAAACGGAGAAGAGAAAGTAATAGCTTATGGAAGCAAAACCCTTTCGAAAACTCAAATCAAATATTGTACAACATATCGCGAGTTGCTTGCAGTTGTAATATTCGTCAAACAATTTAAGCACTATTTGTTTGGAAGACATTTTATTCTTCGTACCGATCATTCGGCCTTACAGTGGTTAAAGAATTTCAAAGAGCCCGAAGGAATGTTAGCTCGATGGATATCATTTCTTGATACATATGACTTTGAGATAAAACACAGAAAAGGCTCAATGCATGGAAATGCAGATGGACTCTCGAGATGTCCAAAGCGCAAATGCAAAAGACTTGAATGCGTCCAATGTAATGATAAAATTCATGAAAGATCGAATGAAAACTTGTCCGAATTAAATAGGCAAAATGTTGCCTCTGTCATATCTGAACGTATTGCAAGCGTTGAAATCGAATCAGATAATGAACAAATTTCAAATCCAATACCCATTGAATCGAATTGGTTAATATATGACATTGAACGCATGCAAAGTGAGGATAGTACCATTAAAACCGTTCGCGACCTTTTAATAAAACATAACGAAAAACCAAATTTTGTTAACACAACAGACAAAGACCTTGATGTGTTACTAAAACAATGGCCATTACTTCAGGTTGAAAATAACCTGCTTTATCGAAAATGGGAAAATGAGGATCGCTCTACCACTATGCAATTAGTGGCCCCAAAATCATTAAGGGAAGTATTAATGATACAGCTTCATAATAATAAAACTGCTGGTCATCTTGGCCGCGAGAAAACTTTAAATAAAATTCGTTCTCGTTTTTACTGGCCTGGTATGTCCAGTGATGTTGCCCGATGGTGCCAAAGCTGTGAGCTTTGTCAAAAACGTAAACCAGGTCCAGGGTTAGGGAAATCTCCAATGAGACACGTAAATGTGTCAGCTCCTTTAGAAGCCATCGCAATTGATATTATGGGCCCTCTTCCAATAACCGACAATGGTAACCAATACATCATGGTCGTGGGTGACTATTTCAGCAAATGGACCGAGGCATATGCATTGCCTGTACATACAGCTCAATCTGTAGCTGACAAATTAGTAACTGAGTTCATTTGCCGATTTGGTACACCTCTGCGTATCCATACAGATCAGGGACGCGAATTCGAATCCAACTTATTTTCAAAATTATGTCAGCTTTTAGAAATTGATAAGTCCCGTACTACACCGTACAGACCCCAATCTGACGGTATGATAGAAAGATTTAATAGAACTTTATATACAAATGTTACCTATTATTATACCTTAGGAATAATGTATGTTTCGCATACATTATGTCTTAAGAGGGGAGGAGTGTAATGGTGGAAGATTTATTTTTGCTTATTTATTATATTATACTTGTATATAATTATTACTATAGTAAACTGCATTGCGTTACATATAGTATTCAGTCGGGAACGTTGCTGGCGCAGCGCGCGAGTCAGGCCGTTCTTAGCGACATCTGCGACCGGCCTGACCACCGTGATACGCCTGTCACAGTCCCAGCTAGGCACAAGAAGTCGTTGGACGCGAATCAAATCTATCGTTATTGATATAGGTAATAATCTTCCACCAACCCCTAAATTTCACTTGTTATTTATATATTTGTTATCTGATTGTTGACTTATTAAACCTGTAAAACGTTATTATTGTTTTTGTCACTGTAAATCGCAGAACTCAGGGATAATATGGAAACACACCAAGTTTCCCGTTACATAAGACTAAAATGCAGCATCTCAGATTCTTATGATTTTATAAATCAAGTGCTTAAAGTACTAATATGAAATATTGAGATAATGAACAGTATTCAAGCTCTAAGTTCATTAAAACAATACAAATCGGGATCAGAGCAAACACGGACCTTCAAGGGTCGGATCAGGTGCCATGGAGAGTGAGCATTCCCGTGCCGACTGGTCCCACCCGCCGTGTGCTTCTTGTCATGATCGGTAAATAACGGGAAAAAATCCGTCGACAATTCAGTGTGTAAATAATGGCCTAACGATTAGTATGAAAAGGTGAGTCAACATATGACTTAATGATAGATTGTATTTGCTGACAAGGTCATTGTATCGACCATAGAACTTACGAAATGATAACTTTAAACGAGACTGTTGATATTCTTGTTTCATCAACTTGTTTGTCAATAACTTACCTCGTTTTAGAAATTGTTAATACATGGAGCATGCTCTCGCGTATCAAATCAACTGAGAGATATACACCCCATGTGTAGGTGATAAGGGTACAGTGCAGGCAACTTATTTTGTTACAGTATCGATGTTTATTTGAATGCTTCCTTTGCTTTCTGATTTAATGCTAGTTATCCTTATAAAAAGCAGTTGTATATTAAATGCAAGAGGAAATGTGTGACAGTTAAAAAATCGGGTTAGGGACGCATATGCTCAGGGTCTGCATTTCTTTAAATGAAACGGGATTAAATTATTAAAAAAGTTTCTTTGTTTTTATATACATGTATTTCTAGTCAAAACCAGGGTGTTCAAACCGTCATTAGTTTAATACATAGGCAAATCAACCAATAAAATATGTTTAAGCTCAACCAAGTGAAGAACCTAAGTTATTCGTGTCATTGCTTAATCATAAAATAGGGTTTTTTCCCGTTGTTTTTATTTGTTGTTTATATCATTATTTTTTACATTTCAAAAAATAAAATTTTACTTTCTAATGTCAAACGTTTTAAAAGGGATCAATTGCTAAGATCTTATTCGATATTGTAGCAATTCAATCTCTTGATCTTCAGAATATAAGGCAAAGCGTCTATCCATTGAGTAACCATAGCAGTCCAATTACTAAGGAAAATACTCAAAAATAAACAAGATGTGTATAGAATTAATTGTGCATGATTTCTTAGATTGTTATTGGGTAAGATCCACAGTAAAACTCTGTAAACTTATAGCCTCCGGTTATAACTTTCATACCTCATTTTACATATATCTAATATTCCATAATGTCTGCATTGTCTTTGCAGTACTTGGTCAGGAACTTAAAAAAACTATCAACGCCTGTATTAGTGACAATGTTACTTTGTTCTTTGATCTCCCTCAAAGAAAGGATCTTACAGTGGGAAGTTATCTTGTGTATAAATATGATGTAAAGGGAGATCCAACCTTTGCCAAAGTAGCTGAGAAAAAATTGGAAACTTTGATGGATGTTGTGGAAGGACGGCTATTAATTGACTTTTATGATGATTCGTCACAGCTGAAAAATGTAGTGTTACTGAATGTGCAGAAAAATGATGTTTCTAATTATATTCTTGTGATTAATTACACCAATGCTGCAAAACAGTCGCCAGAATATGTCCTGGAATTGCCAGTAAAAGGTATGCAGTTAGTTTACAAAGATAAAGCTTGAGGCTCACGAAGTGTCTCTGAATTTGAGCTCATCTGGGACAAAGGTTCGGCGAGCCTATGCTATGAGTATATAATGATACCTTTTTTGGAAAATAAACCACATCTCAAGGATCTGTTAACCGACATGTATATTCAATACTTGGACACAGATCTAAAGAATCTTTTTGCTTAAAGTTCTCTTTTAAATAAAAGGTTATTCATAGTTGACAAAATATAACACCTTCATTAAACCATAATATGTGCATATTTTGAGGATTTGTGTCCTCAAACCTCCTCTATGCAAATTGGGTCTCAGGATGTAACAAACCAAATGAACCTCACAGGACCTACTTTTTGAATCGTACACCAATTTTCAATTCGTCTCAGATGCATGTCTAAGACACTAAAATTTCGATTATATTCATATTTGTAAGTTTGCGAATCTTTGTTTTTTGAAACATATTGAGTCTTCGAGGCAACAACTATCAATCTTTGTCATTTAATGTAGCTTTCGGCCTGGAAAATGCTAACAGAAAAGTAAGTTATGGTAATCAGCTTTCGTTAAAACTAATAAAGATTTTTTTTAACTATCGTCTTGAACACCATGAGTGTATTGTCAAAAACCTTAGAAATGATATATTTGTGGTCACTGGGATAAAAAAAAAAAATATAGACTACTATAATTGTATCGAGTATTTTTATCTGGGGAAGTTTGAGTCCTATAGGGACATTAAATCATGAAAGTTAATGCAATTTGAGGATTTTGGATGCGTCAACCTTAACACAGCCTACAGTTTACTACACTGTGCTTTCGCCATCTTTTGGCTATTCTTATCATGTAATACATTTAAGCCTAACACTTGATAGTATATCTATCCATTTCAGATATTTGCTTTGAGAATCCCAAGGAAAAGGATGGATGTGTTTTTTCAACTTGTTTCACAGGAGAAGATGGGACTCTAATGGTATAACATTTTTTTTTTAAATATTCACTTATGCACGGGAAAATAAAGTCATTTAAAAAAAATCATTTATTCAAGCTATGAACCATGTCCAGAACAGATGTAGTGAAATTTCGAAGGTATGTATGTCTCATTGATGATTCCTCAGATGTTTTCCTGGACGCAAGGAAATTTAGGTTGGTATATGATTTTTAAAGCAGGATTTGCATCATATATTGAAGTGAATAATAAAAATTGAGTGTCCATTCAGGGAATCTGGCCACAGTTGCATTGATTTTGTTAATAATTTTAAAGAAGAAGGGCGTACTTGGCGTGCGATCTGCAGGAATCATGTGACTGTACGAAACATTTATGGTTTAAATGTCCACGATTTGGTCGACTGACCAATTGGATAGACATTACAAAGTTACGTACATAGGAAAATGATTTACATTAAAATAGCTTGCAAATTTGAAATATTTCAGTCCACTTATCTTAATAATTACGATAACACAGTAACACTTCACATAAATAATAAACACCTAACAAGAATATGAAATTAAGTTTCAGTCCCGTAGGTTTGAAAAATTGTTTTTCATTCCCCGTGCATCTGAACCAGAATTTATCTCTTTTAAAACTTTTATAAATCAGTAAATAAAATCCAACTAAAAATGACTTTATTGTTTGTATAAAAGAGAAAAAAAAAAATAAAATGTTCCATGCGAGGATCGAACAAAAACCTCTCCTAAGTGTGCTGGACTGGTAACGTATACTCTTTAAAGCTATCATCGCTACACAAACACTATGAAATTTAAAATGACAAGGAAGCAACGCATTTACACATTGGTATTTGTTTGGAAAAAGTTCATTTTTTATAGACTCTGGGTCTTCTCTCCATTTTTTACAAATGTCTGTTCGTTTCTTTGAATACAAATGCACACAAATGTCTTTTTTAAAAACGTAGAGAGATGACCATAGATAGCAAATTTTTAGAAAAACGTGTTTAAAAATTTAAAATTTTTGTACCAAATGACTCATCTAGCCATGTTTCAAATTTTTTTAACAAAATCAAAACACATTATAGGGAAAAATATTTTCCTTTCCTATTTCATAGGAACATATTACACCAAAAGAATGTTAAAATTTAATTTAACAGTTCAATAATGTTTTCACTTTTCAAGTGCGCCCCGATTCCTGCCAAATGTCAATCAAAAGAGCCCTCGTACTTTCTATATTTATCTTCTTTTTTTTTTTTTTTTAAAAAAAATACCGTCAGTTAGATATGAAATTTCTTAGAATTCAGTAATTATAATATCACCGTCAAACATCTCCGTTTCTAAACATGAGCACGAGCTCTGTTATTATGTCACCCCGGACGACATATTGCTATTGTTCGACCAATAACGCGCTCCGCACAATTTCTCGAAGATGGATCTGTCAATCTTGATGAAATTCAACTGTCATAATGATCACTAGCTAAAGATGTGTAATCTTTCTTCAAAATTTTCAAAATGGCAACTGTTCCCATGGAAACTGATAAAAAGTGGGGTTTTTTTTAAATTTCATCTTTTTCGGCTGCTTTTGATCAAATCTTTTTGAAACTTTAAAGAAGTGTACCTTTCCTCCTGTCAAAAAATTTAGGCAAAAAAAAATTTGAAAAGGCTCGACGGAAAATACAAGTAATTGAAGAAAAGTTGATGTCACGTGACTATTTTTGTGATAAATTACTAGTGAGTCCGTCCTGCAAGTTTTTTTTTAAAATGATCCATACAAACTTACTGAAACTTTATAGAAATGGTAATCACCAACTGTAGTTGTGCTAAAACCCTTCAAAATTTTCAGATTTGTCACTGTTGCCATGGCAACAGACAAAGAGTCATATTTTTTTTAATTTCCTTTTTTTTCATTTTTTTTTTTTTTTTTTTTTTTTTTTTTTTTTTTTTTGGTGTAAAATCTGTTTTGAAACTTTAATGGGTTGTTTGTCGCATCCTATCAAAGTGAATCCTGCAAAATAATGGAACAGAATGGACAAAAAGTACGATTAATATAGAAAAAAAAAGCTGCAGTCGAGTCATCTATATTTCGTGATGTTTCCACACTTGCTTTTGTCCTTGAATGTTCTTGTAAAAGGCTTTGACAATCCTATTGAACCCTTTCACAGAAATAATAATCACTTTTCGTAGTTGTGCAAATTTCATTTAAAGTTTTCACCAACGTTGCCATTAGAAAAGAAAAAATAATTTAAGAAATGTTGCTGTCACGTTGCCATTGTATGCTCTCAGAAGTTTCATTTTAAAAATTACTTTTCCACTCTTACCACAGCATACTTTTGTTATTTAATAATTTTGGATGATTGTATGTAGCAATGCCTATTTACAAATTGAAAAATTTGTATTTGCAGTTTCTTGAAATCACTGGCCAAAAAACGTTGTGTAAACGTTTGATGATTCATTTTTTAAAGTTGTGTACCGGTATTATTTAATGTCTTTATCTTCCTAATTTTTTTTTTCAGAATAATCCTAGGGTACGTAAATGAAAGTCTATGAAGCTTTTTTTATATTACCAGTTTCTTGATATGATTAGGAGGAAATTAGATATCTTAGCATTTCCAAGAAAACGTAGGACCAACGTTTCTTAAACACAAAAAACTATTCATTTTATTTTCATTTATAAAAATTACGGGGACGCTACTTCGGTAATACGTAGTGTAGAAGTAAAACTTTTCTGGTGATGGAGAAGAGACGGAAAACCTTCCTATTTCCTTAGCAATGAATTTTTCGTAAATAAAAAGGATTAACAAGTCTCTTCTCAAGATCACCCCCCCTTTCCCACGAAACGGCGAGAAAGATATGCAAGATATAAAATTTACAAATGATAGTGAGATCTTATGAGTTTCGTTAATAAAATTCAGTTCCGCTGATTGCCAGCATTCATTCCTCATCTGTTTTGTCTTTAGAAATTATAATTATTTTATTTAAAATAAATTTATCTTTAAAATTTAGCGATTGTCAGCTGTATTCAATAGCATTTCGCGTTTTCTGGTGAATGTATTACTTGCATATGAATAATTTCATTCAATGATATTGAGAATTATTTAAATTTAATTTCCATCGTTTTTATTCATTGAAAATCCTGGGATTCGCTCCCGCTTTTCCGCGAAAACCTCATCATTACTGTACCTAAAAGATCAGCAGGCCGGAAGTGTTCATGATTCTCCTACACTAAGAAGATTTTCACATACTTTATAATCTCATAAAAAATATCTGCCCCCGTTCAATGCAGAAATGCCCGGTTTGAAGAGGAAAATTCAGGAATTATTTTGCTTCAGCCATGTTTTGACGTGAACCTTACTCTACTTTCGCTTCCCGTAACTTTGGTTTGACCAAAGCTAGCAAGCGTAAAGAAAGGTGGTGGTGGTGGGGGGGGGGGTCTACGAATACTCGATCACTTCTTTAAGATTTGAAGAATCTTATAGCTTATGGTTCAGTTCGGGGTGACATACGCTATTGCTTGTAATAGCAGATTTTCTAGTTGTTAATTGTTATTATCGATCGTATTCAATTTTTTTACTCTGACACATCATTGAACACGGATTGACAATACTAGTGAGTTATTTTTACCTTCTCACATTTCTACTCTGAATTTTCTGGATTATAGTTTTAATATTTTTCATTGATACACAACAAATTTACAACTTTTCTTAAATTTTAAGGGTAAAGTATACTTCGAGAAAGTGCAAAGAAGTGTGTCAATCCATTGCAAACAGGTCCTGCAATTCGTAGTTTTAATAATTTTTAGATAAATGGAGTTTTTAAACACACTCTTATAATACACACGTACTTTAGTATGAAATGTTCTAGCAACTTGTAAGTCATAATATTATACTAAAAATTCGGGAAAATATTAACCTCAAGTCTGTGTCTAAACCCCTTTAAATGTACTGAAAAAGACTTTTTTTCTTGATGTACAATTCATAAATCAATCATTGATGGATCTGCAAATAACCTACGCGCCTAGTGATCCAGGACAAATCTAAGTGGGAGTGGGGGGGGGGGGGGGTTAAGCTGATTGAAAGCTAAATATTTGACAAAAAATCATCATTTATCGAATTTTCGAAATGCCAAAGTAATACTAGTTTTGACCTTGGCCACGAATGCCATTAACTCATTTTGTCCTTATTATTATCAATATCTACTTCAGTGCATTTCTATAAATTTACAGTAAAACTAACGATCCTAATCTTATCGGGCCCATATTAGAAGGAAGCTATGTTCTTTAGTAAGCTGAAGCTTCTTTCTGATTAAGATATTAGAATAAGTTAGGAAAGCCATGAAGATTTTCTAAATGGAATTTAACTCACGAATGTTACTAAGTCAAACACACTTTGTCAGATTTGTTCGGCAACATAATAATGCATGATTAAATCGTCCAATGAAATAAAAAATATATTTGTAAATAATCTAAAGCAATCGAATCTCTGAAGCATTTCATTATAGGAAATGTTTAGTCAATCCTTATGATAAGAAAGTTTAAGATGTGAATCTGATCTGAAGTTCATTTACAAGTTGTGGTCAATAAGAGAAATATATGAATTTTTTTTGTAATTGTTTCAGATAAAACTTACAGACCTTGTTCATGACGTTGAATCTATTAAAAATATTTATGACATACTTGTGATAGTAAAATGACCGTAGTCTTTTTCGAAATTATAAAAAAAGTTTTAGTAATGATTGTTTGTTTATTTGTTTATGTCTTTCGAGAATTTTTCACTCATATTGAGACAGCACCACTTCCTGTAGGGTTGCAAATTTAGACCTGTACTCCGCACTTACGGCCTTTGAGCAGTGAGGGATCTTTTTAGTGCCTGCACCTATACTGCGACACAGTACATCGGTTTATATATGGTCTCATCCGAAAGACCGGTTTCTGTGTCACACAGTGAATTTTAACACGTCTTATAAGAATCAACTCCTTATTCCTCTCTCTAGAGCAAACGCTCTAACCACGGCGACTTTAGAATTGAATGACTTGAGCAAATTAATACTTAATTAAATCACTTGAATCAACTGAAGATTTAACTCAGTACTGAGAAGAAAAATTAAACACAAAATGTAGTATGAATTATAGTTATTTTGATAAATTAGTGGAATGATTAAAAAGTTCCATATATATGGAGAGGAAAAACTTCTTTTCTCATACCTTTTTTCTCTTAAACTTATGTTGTTGTGATTCTGATAATAATGGAGTGTAAACTAGGGCCTGGTCAAAGCTGTGGTGAAATCAAAAATCTCAGAACTCATGGTGAAAACAAAATGAGGTTTGTTTATTTGTTTGTGTTTTTAATTTTAAGAACCAAGATATTATATGCACAGGTGCTGAACACCCAATACAGAAATATAATTACATATCAACAGAATTCAAAACAGGTACACACTAGCAAATCACTATTATTTCCAGTGAAAATGTCTATTCCGACACCCATGCAATCCATTTCACTGTTAATTCCCACCCTTATTCAAATTCCTATTTTTGTCCGTTTCTGCGTCATTTTACAGAGGATATGATAACATATATCATTTACTAGTGTATAGATTGTAAATTACTGAATGTCCTGCTCTGCGATCCGATTTTCGCAATTATTAAATCTGGACAAGTTTGAAATAAATCACGATATTTCAATTAAAAATTTTTATACACGTCATTCGAATTTATTGTTGAAACATTTCTGCCAAATTTGGATATATTATGACGATAAGCAAAAACATTATGACGCGGGTAGTCCGCGAACTTTTCGAACAACCCTCGTATGTTTATTACACTGTGTAATCTGACATCCTCTCTATTCCGACACAAAATTTTGTCTCCCAGTGCATATGTTGGATCAGACAGGTCCTACTGTATAAACGATACACGGAAACAAAATTACATATCAAAAGAACTTACATTGTACAGGTTTCAGAGGCAAAAAAAGCATAGTTATTAATCAAGTTTATCCATTCGTCCTAAAGGACTTGAAGGTTCTTAAAGTTATATAATGAGTCAAAATCATGTGTTTCTTTTAAGATATATGAATCATAAAGCGAAAGATTTATGAAAATTATGAGTAAAGCAAAGATATGACAAATAAAATGTACTTCAAAGCAAGAAGAGACTGCACAATATAAGTGCCGGAAAAACCTAATACTTTCAGAAATTGAACAAAAGAACAAGGTACCCGTTCATTTTCAATACAAATCTGGCCCCGTATTTGTTTAATATGATAATATGAAAGAAATTAAAATTCATGCTTTCTAATTGTTGAAACTCCATGCACTAAGATGATACAAATCATTTTTCTCAAATTGTCTTCCTAATTATAAATGCTAATTGTGACGTCATAAGCTTATGCATTTTCCCGTATTTTCTTAAAAAGTTGCAGAAGACATCAATTTTCAGATAAGGTAGACCACATGCACCGCCCACAAAGATTGTGAGAAGTGTGATTTTTCAAAGAATTTTTACACAACATTTTCGAATATTGAAGTGGGTGACGGCTGAGGACACTATTTTTCAAGGAAAATACCCCCAGGAATGAGTCATTTTGTGGCTTTTGTTGCTTAAAACTTGCAAAAATATGAAATTAATGATGTCTTATTTACAGAATAGCCCTCCATCATGCCATATTCTTTCATAATCACATTTATATACTCAACTCATATTTATGCCAATTTCAACACTTTTTGAAAACATTAAATTTTTATAGGGCACAATAAAGCCAAAACCGTACCTTCCTCTTTGCACGGGCCATGCAAAAATTCTTAATGTTTGTCAATTTACCGTTTGTGCGTCACGGTGTCGCTTTAAATTTTGAGAAGTGTTTGTTTACCAGTATACTCACGTGATGCAGGTCATCTTGATGTATGTTGAGTAATTAATAAGAAGTCTTCACAAAGTCATGCTATTTTCAAACTAAGTAGACAAAACTTTTTTTTTCTTAAAGTAGTATTTCAGTTTTAAATGTTTTCTTTCATTCAGAATAATGAGACGGGCATGACAGAGACAGTGAATGGCTACAAAGTGATATCAAACTGTACAAGTGGTGTAACTGTCAGCTATAAATGCTGTAATGCAGCTGGGGAATGTGAGCAGCAAATGCTCAAAGTACCAGAACCTGTCGAAGGTATATATTCACTGTAACATTTTGTTTGAAACATACCTTTGGAAATTTAGTCGTAAATGATTAAAGATGCAGGATATGTAACACTGATTAATGTTATTTTTGTATGTTATCTTATTCAGAAGAGGTCCAATAGTCAACCGAGTGTAATATATGCCTGGGTTTTTTTCTGGGCGAGGTGTTTGTTTGTTTGGGTTTGTTTTTTCTTGCCACATTACATTTTCTTCCTTTTATCTATTCCCTTGTAAAACTTTCGGGGTACTGATGCATCTAGTTCTGCTTCAAAAGGGCATTGATTTAGATAAATTTTATTGTTCACTTCTCGTGAGATTTTTTGTCCAGTACTTGTCTGAACTTTCATATAGAGATGATACACTGTAAACGGGATCATAACTCCCCAGAATGACAATTTCTGTTCAAGCAGAATTCTTGGATTGTCATTCTTCTTAGATGAACCTGAAGTACCTCAGACAAAATTTCGCTGAAAATTTGTGACCACGTACATAAACTAATCCCACACGATAGAAAAGTACGTCTACAGTGCCCTAGCTTATGACACAATGAACGGTCAGACAATTGTGCATCAGAATAAATCAATGTTATGGACAGGTGATACAAATAAACTTTTATCAAAAATCTTGAAAATAACAACTAAGGTCATGTTTATATGAGTAAAATGAATAAGTTCAACTGCATAGATTTTTATTTTCCATTTAAAGTTTCACAATTCATGTAATGGGATTTAAAGTGACAAAAAGTTATATAGACTAATAAGGATGGTTGCAGAAAGGTAGAATTTTGAACATCATAGAAAGTTTCCAATCTCTTAATACTTTAGAAATTTATTATTTGCATAATTGAAAAGCAAAGTAGGTCCAAAAATATATACTAATCCAGGCATCCATTTTTTTTGTCATAGAAAAAGTTTTCAATAATTGCATTCTTGGTAGTATGACAAAAATTATCAAATAGGAATCACATGTTTCCGAATATGAATAACAAATTATCGAATAGGAATCACATGTTTTCGCTTAAGAATAACAACTTGTCGAATAGGAATTACGTTTGATCGAATAGGAATGATATGTTTTTGAATAAAAATAAGAAAATTTGTGAATAGGAATAACAAAAGAGTATAATAATCCAATGTATCACAGGCCATATAGGAACTAAGTAACATGATATTGACGACGCATTTTTTTTTTCTTATTCTCAGAATGTTAATTAACATTTCCTTTACTTTTCATTGCATTGATTTCTAGTCTTAAATTCCGAACGGATGTGATTTTTTAACAACACATTTCATTGAAAATAACAAACACGTGTCATTCCTTCCTTCCATGGCCTTGTATTGCTTTATCATGAATGCCTCTGACACTGACATTTCTTGGCACCGTTATAATTTTGTTTAAAATTCCTGGGCCGTAAACTGAACTATCTTGAATATCTCCATGTGTTCTTTCTGCTTAAAAAAAATTATTTGTTCTATATATTTTGATGTAAAATTTGCGACTTCTTCATAGACTCATAGCAAGGCACCCTAAACAGAAGTGACTGTATGCTACATGAGAATACCTGCATAAAAATCTAAAAATTTGTAGCTTTGTATCCCTTTTGTGTCACCATTGCTGCCCTTTCGGACCATGGTAAGCACGCCTGTCCTGCCCGTCCCTAGCATGTGAACAAATTTGAATCTATATGACGATATCTGGATCCAATTTTACAATTTGTAGCTTTGCATCTCTTGAAAGATGATTCTGTAACAAAAAAAAATTCCGTAGTACAATTACTATCTAAAAAACATCAAGATACATATATACATGTACAACGTACATATAATTCTGTAAATGTAAATTTAAGGAAAAAAACGAAATGTAAACTTAAGGTCAAAGTCTAATTTTTCAATTACTTAAAACCAGTAGAGCTACAGTCTCATCAGAAAATTCTAGTTTTTCTAACAATTTCAAGTATTGCTAAATCATTCAAATTCTGTTATATGCAGTATATTTTTGCTAGGATACGTCACTTATAAAGATATGTATGTTACTATGGTGAAATTTATAAGGATCAAAAGATTTCCATCTATGAAACTTTACTTACTAGACTCAGATTTTAGCATTATGCACTGTCTCAGCGTAAGTAAATTTCTAATTTATGCAGTTAACATTTTTTCTTTGACAGTATTTTTTTTTTTTTTTTTTTTTTTTTTTTTTTTTTTTGTATAAATGAGCTACTGTTATATGTTACCAATTTAAATATTTGATAGAAATTTATGAATATGGATGTATCATTTTCTATGTATTGATTTCTTTGACATTCATTTTTTAAAGTTTCCTTATTTATTAAATAGATTTTGATAATTCTGATTCTGATGAAAATGGCGGACCTTCATATTTGACAATAGTTGGTATATTTGGAGTTTTGATAGGCCTTGCTCTCATCATTGGCATTGTAGTGTTCCTAATGAAACGCAGAAATAAATGAAGGTAAGCCTAACTTTTAGTACTTTACAATGTTTGGATTATGATTTAAAAATTTAAAAAAATTACCACTTTTGTTTGTTTTCTAAGGTGACCATTATTCCATTTTTTTTAGTCTTTGTCAGTTGTGTGACATTTTTACGCTTTGGACATTTTGACAGAACATGCGATCAAGAATCCTTGAAATTCACTGACTAAACCCCTTTCAAAGTGGAGAAATAGATAAATTAGGGTGGGGTCATTCCAAAATCTTTTCAAGAAGGGATGGATCAAAATTATTCAAAACAGGGAGAGGGGCATTTCAATGAACAAAGAAAGCATAATAAATCATATATTTCATGTCCCATGGGGCAGATTACAGGATGTCGAGGTATTTATATATTGAAAATGCATGATACCGTTGCACATCGTCTTTATTCTAGTGGCAATACATTTATTAAGCAAACTATATAGATGATTGACAAAAAGCTAAGAGACTTTTTCATATGTGAAATTTATTTCCCCCGAGTTAAAACCCCGTCATAGAGCTAAGCTGAAGACATATCTAAAATGAATTCAAATTTAAATATCTCGCATTTTCAATAAATAATCAATAGAGCCCCCCCTCCTGCAGAACCCCTCACCCTGGGGCCATAAATTTCATAATTTTGGAAGACTCTTGATCATCATAACCGTGCATTTTGTTTATCTGCTACATACCAAAGAGCAGAGAAGAAGATTTTCAAAGAAATACAGCATTTCACTATATAATCAATAGAGCCCCGCCTTTACACCAAAACCCCTGACCCAGAGGCCATAATATTCTAAATTTTGGAATAGGCACCCTTGCTCATCATTACTATGCACTTATTTTATCTGTAAAATACCCAGGGGCAGAGAAGATTTTAAAAAAAATAATGCTTTATCACTAAATTTTCAATAGACACCCCCCCCCAAATCTGAACCCTGACCCTGGGACCACAAATTCCATAATCTTGGAAGATACACTCTTGATCATTAGAACCTCTGACCTTGGGGCATTGAATTACACAATTTTGGTAGAGGGTTCAATGCTTATTACAATCATGTCAGCAGTTTGATTGCTTGATGTCCAGGAGTAAAGAAAATGATTTTTAAAGATAGCACTAATTTTGATGGCTTTAGCCCCACCTCTAAGGCTTCAGGAGAGCAGGAACTATGAACTTCAAATTTTTTATTCCCCTTCACTCATAGATGTTCTATGCCAAAATTGGTTGAAATTGGTTCAGCGGTACCAGAGAAGAAGCTGAAAATGTTCAAAAGTTAACGCACAACGTACGACGACGGACGAAAACAGATAGCAATATGTCACCTGAGTGACTCAGGTGAACTTATCAGGGAGAAAAAATGAAAGGAAAAAATAATTAAAGCTGTAAAATCCTAAACAAAATCGTTTATGCCTGACATCCGTCAAATAGTGGAAGGTAGTTAACAGAAAAATGAAAACTCACTGAAGAAAAGAATATTCAAAATAATTTAAGATGAAAAAAGTTGTCTAAACCAAAGACAAAAAAATACAAGAATAGTAAAATACGTAAAATGATGATCAGTATCTGACATCAATGGATCGTTGAAGAAAACCAGAATCCTATATTCAAACTTTTGATGATACATATGAGGAACCACAAATTTATTCCTACATATCTTTCAGGTATAACCATGCTATTAAATTCATTTTCAGTATAAGAGACATCGGGATTTACAGAATATGCAAATATACCGGTATGTTTCTAACCTTCTTTTGTATGTGCAAAAAGTAAACCATCATTAAGTGTTAATTTTGTTTGTTGATTTAAAAACATACTCTTCACGAACAAGATAACTCGAATGTATCTTGATTTTTTTCAGGTGAAAAGAAAAACATGATTCAGTGCTTAGTAATATTTTTTTTTATTGAAATGAGTTACGGTAACCGAAGGAAAGTGAAATTTCATTGCTAAAAACAACTAATGAAAATTATATTTTTATGTATTTTAAAACTTATTTTCCTATATGGAAAAAGTGTTTTGTCACAGAATCTGGTTTTATTCTCACTTCTCACGATATAGAAAACAATTTGACGATTTTTGTTCCCTGTAGATTGATTTCTTTTTCGTGGGGAGAAAGATATATTATTCCTCTATTTTACAATGTTTTCAATTACTGATTAGAAATGAAGAAGAAATAATGTGTCAATATTAATCAATTCTTGCACATGATGTAAGGTATAATGTTTTTATTATTTATTTACTTGATCTTTGATGTTTGTGTGAGATAGGGCTGCAATTATGAAATGGAGATTGATATTTTTTACGCATGAGAAGTGAAACGATGTTGGAAAACATTAGTTTTGATAATGGTTTCCAGCAGCTTAATGTTTGTATGGATAAAATTGTATTATCCTCTGAACAGAGTTCACATTTTATTTATATATATTCTGATTATATACATGTAGGGAAACACAGTTGATGATAAACTACTCAGTAACGTTGATTTTGTAAGAGTTAATATTGTATATATGTGCTTGGGTGGCGTGCTTGTAGTTACATATACTTTAATGTAGCATGTACTCGGAAACAATATATGTCATTGACAAATCATAATAATACAATGTAGATTTATTGCTCACAATACTAAGGAGCTAGTGTAAATGTTTAAGAATGTCAAAGCACAGTTCTCCTTTTTACCTGTTGTATACATTGTTTTATTATTTTGGATATAATTTTATTTTTGTGTGCATGTTAAGAATTTGCAGTAATACGTGTATATTTCCAAGTACGCAATGGTTCCGTTGTACATTTATAGTATTTATGTCTGTATGTGAAAAACAACTATAATAATGACCCGAAGAAATTTTATATCAAGGTGCCTGAAACTGTTCACGAAAATGTTACAGTAATATTTATTAACATTTTAGGGCTCGTATTCATTAAATCATCAAGAAACAAAGATAGGGCTTTTATGTGCCATTTATGTAAACATTACATTAGTGAAGGTTGCACATAACGCCCATTTCTTTGTTACAAAATGCCATTTGTATTTTCAAAGTCATGGAAAGTACAATATAAGAACATCTAGAATGAACTTAATTGATATTTTTTGAGTTTTTGCGATTTCTCTTCCAATATGAAGACTCTAACTTAATTTTTTTTTTTTTTGGATCTTTCAATTAAAATTTCCCTTTTCTCGCATAAGTTTCTCAAAACCCAGGTCCGTAGAGCGCGGGGGAAGGGGGGTCTGAGGATGTTTTTTTGCTGCAGTTTTAATTTGTAACTTCTCATTTATATTCTGGTTGCCCCCCCCCACCCCCCCCCCCTTCCACTTTTTGTTGCTGTAATGTCAAGCACTTTCAAATTCCAGCATTTGAAAAAAAATGTACCTAAAAAAAAATAGAGGGAGATCCAACCAACCAACCAACCAACTCCCACCCCCATCCCCCGAACTAGGATTTTCTAGTTTTGACAGTTTACTTTTTTTTAAGTACCATGGAACTAAAATATTTTTGGTGAACACAGTAGTTAGGTATCCATAGGAATCAATGGGGAGATATAAATTGAGAAAAAACAAATGTGTTCTTTCTTTTAAACATGCCCTTGAAAAGAGGGACTGATTTTGTTGATATCACGGTATTTCAAAATGAATAGCAGACTGTTAAACATCCATCATTCCTCCTCACAACCTCAGGAGTCCACTCGTTACCGTTGGACATCTGACAAACCTAATATGATTTTTACAGGCTTCTTCTTTCATTGAGGGTCGCCCGCTTGGCGCAGTGGTTAGAGCGCTCAAGAGTCGCGGAGTAAGGAGTTGATCCTTATGTCGCGGGTTCGAATCCCACTGTGGGACTTGGAGACTGATCTTTCGGATGAGACCGTATAAACTGAGATCCCTGTTGCAGTAGGTGCTGGCACGAAAAAGATCCCTCACTGCTCAATGGTCGTAAGTGCCGAGTATAGGTCAGAATTTGTAGCCCTCCACCAACAAGTGGTGGCGCCTCCATATGAGTGAAAAATTCTCGAGAGGGACGTTAAACAACAAACAATCAATCAATCTTTCATTAAGAAGCGCCAATCAGATCAGGACTTTCATAAGATGACAAAAAAAAAGTAAACGGAAAGTAAGCAGTTGACGCCTCAGTGCGGTGTAACAGGTTGTTTGTCACCGAAAGGTTAAATGTGATCGGAGGAGAGATAAGAAAAAACAATCAAGATTTGTAATTTCCCCGAAAGATGTCGCTGCAGTCAACCCGTAAAATATCAAATGAAGTTTGTCAGGGGCCACGAGTGGACTCAGAACCCCTGACGTGGAGGATGTCAATCCTTCGACATTCAAATGAAGTGTGTTGTCTCTGTTTTGTTCTGCATCCTAAAACACACATCACAGTCTAAAAAGTAAAGACGACCGGAATGATTTATTAGCGCATAACCCTTTTGACTTAACTTCAGAAGGTAATATCCTCCGATCACCTCCAATGAACTTCCTAAATGTCTTTCATTTATCTATTTATTTTGCAATTGCATATTACAAATAGTCTGAGAGTAACGGTACCACGGAACACATGCAGGACATTTTTGGATTTGATGTGCTTGTAAACAATGGCATTGTACATGTTGAAAATTGATTACTGGAGTTCATTATTAGATAGGAATTTACATGTGAAGCAATGCAAACCATTTGGAAAGTCGTTTTAAAAACAAAAACAGAGCATTGATATTAATCTAAAGCTTTTAAAATATTTAATTGGACAATTTACGAAACTTGTGGGTCTTAATGCCTTTGATTTTATTTTTTTCTTCTTCAGCCAATGTTTTAGTTAAGAGCAACCCAGAAGTTTTAGACTATCAAAGCTGACATGCTATGTATTAGCCGAAAATGATATAAAATTTATTTATAATATCGTGGACAAAACAATTATTGGGGGGGGGGGGGGGGCTTCACTGCATATATCACTGCTTGTTCGATATAATTGTATATTGATAGTTGAAGTTGTATCATTAGTGGTATAATTTTTTATCAATATTTTTCATATTTTACTTCTACGATTTGAAAGGACAAGTGCACTTAAGCAATGCTAAATGGGTCCTTTTCAGTGCCATATTACTTTAGAATATATTACCAAATTGTTCTCTTTTGGTAATAGTTAAACACAAGTAGATATTTCTAATTAAAATCACGTTAAAACATCACCTAAATCAGCACGGATTTGAAACAAATGAAGATTTTTAAATGCCTATAGACAAAACAATTATTGGGGGGGGGGGGGGGGCATTCACTGCACATATCATTGATTGTTCGATGTAATTGTATATTGATAGTTGAAGTTGTATCATTAGTGGTATAATTTTTTATCAATATTTTTCATATTTTCCTTCTACGATTTGAAATTTGAAATATATTGGCTAAGATTATATTTGATCAACAAAGATGCAATTTTCTATACATACCGTCAGTTTGTGACATGATTTTTTTCTGAGAGTTTCTTGATACTTTTATGTTTCAAAATAGCATACAATAAGTTTCATAATGAATTTATTTTGCAGATTAAGATATTCTTTGAAATAAAACACTCCTTTCGTAATCAAGCGCTTAAAAAACATTGGATTTGTTTTGTTTTGATTGGTTGGTTGTTTTGTTTTGTTTGATTGTTTGTGACAAGAAAATTTATGATTGGTACAACTTAACTGAATTTGGACGATGAAACTATTAAAGAGGAAAGTAAATTTTTATATTCACTGGTAGAATTTTGCACCATGGAGTTTAAAGCAGATAAAATGAATTTGGAGGATTTGAAAGAGGTGGGACTTTTTTTTAAAGAGTTCATCTTCTAGGAACTGACTCCAAAAAATTGATCATATAAAACCTATGATTATCGTAGTATTCAAAATCCAAATTTTCCTTTGCAAAAATATGTTAAAATATTCACATCTGCAAATGCAAAGATTTTAAACATCTAACGGGAAATAGACCAGGTTGGTACGTGTTTTAATACCAGAATGTAAAGCTTTTTGTTTCTTTACAGCAAATTTGTCTCATTTGACAAACTGTAGCTATAACAGAGATACGCATTGCTCAAATAGTGATATATGAGGGGAAAGTTTCCAAATGTAAACTTTTAGTTCAAGCTTTGATCACATAACCAACCTGTACATATACATGTATATTTTAGCCTTATAAATGTTTAAAAATGATATCTTCTTCCTTAATTTATTTACATGTTGTGCTTGAAATTCAAAAATTGCTTCATGATTCTTTCAAATGATTACTGCACAAGGTAAAAAAGATAAAAAGGAAATAAAATACAGTAATTGTTTTGTTTCTGTCTTTCAAGAATAATCAAATGCACAGTCGTATTATGTATGCTATCATGCATTGAGAATAAGTAGGAAATGAAGTTTTACTTAATGGATGAAGTGATAGTGTGATGAAATGACAGTGCTATAACACAATGACGATGATGCAACAATGTGATGAAGATGGTAAGATATTTAGCATTGCTTAACTTCATCTTACCATCACCATCGCACCACCGTGTTACTGCTATCATATCATCTCGTCATCATGCTATCGATCCATCCTGCCATCGCAACGTCGTCTTTTCATTTTATGGCCATTGCATCATCATCATCGCATCATTACTTCATCGTCATTGCACCTTCGTTTCATTGTCATCGCATTATTGCGTCAAAGGGCCATTGACTCAAAACTTGATGTTGTGATAGTGAACTACATAGCCCTATCAAATTACTTAGAAGTTACAAGTACATACATGTTGAACACCAATGTACCTCAGCTTTCTGTCACAAAAAGTAATGAAACTTGCAAACTATTTTTCAACAACAAAAAGTATGTGAATGAGTTTGCATCAATATTGTTACAAATGTAAACTTTGCAACAAATGAGTCCTAAGCAATTTTTCCTCAAAATTTTAAGTAATAGTCAAAGTCCTGCTTACAGTGTGTATCAACAGAAATCTGTTTATGTAGTCTTCTCTAAACAAATTCCAGACTCTTCTTTGATTCATTTTTTTCATTTGAATTCAGATCAATATTTCTCAAAATATATAACTTCTTTAGAATAATATTCATCCGACAAGAATGAAAAAAGATCAACTGTATATCACAAGACATTAACATTAGCAATCATTCATTCTCAGGTGATCACAAACAATGAGAATGTTTTTTCACCGATTGTCTTCCCCATTAGTAAAGTCCTTGCCTTCCCCATTAATGTCTTTAGAGCCTGAGAGCTGTTTATCTGATTCTTTACTTCCTCCATCTTCTTCCTCCTTCTTTCCATCTTCTTCCTCCTTCTTTCCATCTTCTTCTTGATCACTTTCCTCCTCTTCCTCCTCACTCTTGTTTTCCTCTGTAAGTGAAATCAAACTACCTTTCCATGACATGTGCCATGTATTTTTCAATATTTTTGGATTGATGAAATGATTTATTATTTGATGATTCTTGTGATATTTAAAACTATAAAATATATATTATTTTAAAACTACAAAATATATTAAAACTACAAAATATATACTATTATAAAACTACAAAATATATACTATTATAAAACTACAAAATATATTAAAACTACAAAATATATACTATTATAAAATTACATAATATTTACTATTATAAAGCTACAAAATATATACTACATACGAGGATTGTACCAGAAATACGCAACATGTTCAATATCCTTTGTTTCACTAATACTATAAAGTTAAATATATGCATTACATATAATGGTATTGTAATGCATTACTATTTCAAACACAGAGTAATGCTGGCATTACACAGCATTACAAAGCATTATTTTGTATATACATGTACCTATTTTAAAATGGACATGCCCATTGATAATTATTGTTTAGATTAAATAACTTTTTAAATGATATAAATAAAAAAAGTTAACCTCTTTAAGGTAGTCTGATCCTCAGATTCTGAAATTCAGCTTTCAAGTAATTGAGAATACTCACTAAAATGTCTCTGATTTCACAGAATAACGTGAATTTACCTATGGTATTTCTTCAAAAGTTCATCATTTTAATTAATCATATTATATAGGGAAAATTATCAAATCTCAAATATGTTTTCAGGAAATGTGAATAAAAACACCAGTTATGCAATTTCTTATTGAAAATTGATCAACAAATATATTTTAGAATTAAAAATGTAGGTATCCAAGCATTTGGAGAAAATTGAATATTTTTATGCATATAAATTCATTTTAAGTCTTCTATTTATTTCAATTGTTAATTAATACATAGTTCTAAGTGCTTGTGCTATCATTGCTAGACATCACAGATCACGTCTAATTTCATATCATGCTAATAAGCATTGATATCTAATGCGAGTTTAAAGGAAATTCGATTTCTCTAAAATGAATTAATTTTTTTTCTTTTATGTGGTACAAATGTCAACTTTTTACAAGACTGTTTCTAAGACTTCGAAGAACCTTGCTTCGTATTGAGATGCATAAAATCGAAATTGTTGCACGAAAGATCTCAATTTTAAGCTTCATTTTGATAATTTTTAAATAAAATAATAAATTTAAGTTATCCTTCTTAGCTGAGGATCGGATAGCGTTAAATAAAATCTCTGTATGTATTTGCACTATCTACTACTACACTTTATATTCTGTTGAAAGTACAATTACCACACATATTAATTTTTCAAACTTAATTTAGACAATATTTAATATCATATATATTTAAAAGGGTTTTTAAGAATTTACTTTTAAAAATACTTCCAGTATGAGGTACACCAATTAGTGTACTCTGTAAACTGATAAAAGAGTGTCATTAAGACACGCACTGCCCTGGGGTTTAACGATTTAAATACCAGGTAATGTATTGTTTTGAGAAAGGCTCAAAACCAGTCCCTTTCTCCTGATTGTGTTTATAAAACATTAAAAGAGCTGGTCTAGTTTGAGCTGACCATGACAAATACACAAGGAATTAAAGACAGGCTTTCTGCTTTTTAGCAGAGAAAAATGTACATACTGTCAAACCTTTTTTTTTTTCAAGTTTGTCAGTGCATTTATTTTTTTTTCAATAAGGTACTAGACTAAACAATCGATGTTTTATTGATTTAGATAGTTTTGGGGAGGAGTGAAAGTGCCCCAAAAGTTAAATTGCTTTGTGAAGTCAATAATCACACAAAAAGTGCATATTGTACATGTTTTTATCTTAGAGGCAATTGAAAAGATTGAACTTCTTATGAATAATAAAAAGATATGTAAGTTATTTACAGTGTAATAAATACAAGTAATTGAAATCCGTGTTTTAAACATCATATCTTTTAATTAAGAATGTTAAATTTGAATCAAAATTCATCAAGTTTAGTTTAAAAGGGGTGTGCATGTTTATGAAAAGGACAAGTTTTGTACTAGTATTTCTATTTTTGAAAACAATCAAAAGTAATGGTAATGCATTACTTTTCTAAAGTAATGGTAATGTAATGCATTACTTTAAGAAATTAGAGTAATGGTAATGGTGATTTAATGTTCAAATTCTTGAAGTAATGGTAACATAATGTATTACTTTACAATGTAAATCTCCCAAAGCCTAGTTGATATTAAAAAGATGCTTGAGTTTCTGATTGACAATATTTTTGTGGTTTTTGGAGACCAGGTATTCCAACGATCACAGACGCCTGAAGTGTGGATCGATAGCCCCTCCCCCTTTTTTTTAATACAAAATGTAAGAGCTTATAATTTCTCAATAATATAAAATTTCTCCATCACTCACATCCATATGTCGTTCTATGTAAGCAGATTGTACCTTTTCTTACGTTTAGAGAATGGCCTTGTACGGTATAATAAAAATACACAAGGTAAGAAACAAAATTTGTAAACAAACGGGGGGTTCCCTGCTTGAGACATATTTCCAGGGTAATAACAGTGTTACCTATCATAATTTTGCAACCACTCTGTCAGGGAGATGTTCTTCTACTAATCTCTTTAACTTAAACCCCATCATTAGTGTTTAATATGTCGTAATCGGACGATTTATTAATCGGACACATAACATTTTCTCCATTGACAGCTTTGAAGGAGGTTTTGGAGTTCGCACATCCGTCTCGCTTTATTTGGTTAACATTGATACAGTTTACATCTTTGATAAATCGACGACGTATTGTCAATTAACAATGGTTATTTCCATTCTTATGTCGATACGATATATCCCGGTGAACTTGAGATAAAAGATACCACAGAGTCTGACACATCTGTTTCATATTTGGACATTTTACTTGAAAAAGACGTTAATGGTAATCTAACAACCAAGCTATAAGATAAACGTGATGACTTTAACTTTTCAATCGTCAACTTCCCTTACTTATGCAGCAATATACCTTTATCGTCTGCATATGGGGTTTATATCTCTCAGTTGATTCGATACGCAAGAGCATGCTCTACGTATGTACAATTTCTAAAACGAGGTAAATTATTGACAAACAAGTTGATAAAACAAGAATATCAGCAGTTTCGTTTAAAGCCATCATTTCGTAAGTTCTACGATCGATACAATGACCTTGTCAGCAAATACAATTTATCATTGAGTCAAATGCTGACTGACGTTTTTCATACTAATTGTTAGGTCATTATTTACACAGTCACTGATTTGTCGACAGAATTTCTGTTATTTCCCGATCTTGACAAGGAACATACGGCGGGTGTGACCGGTCGGCAGGGGATGCTCACTCCTCCATGGCACCTGATCCCACCTCTGATGTCTTGGGGGTCCGTGTTTGCTCTGCTCCTATTTTGTAATGTTTAATGGACTTTTGAGCTTGAATACTGTTCGTTATCTCCATATATTTCATTCTATGGTCGATACAATGACCTTGTCAGCAAATACAATCTATCATTAAGTCAAATGTTGACTGACGTACGTTCCTGGCACTAATTGTTATGTCATTATTTACACACTATGGATTTTCCTAATTCCCGATCATGACAAGGAGCACACGGCGAGTGTGACCGGTCGGCAGGGGATGCTTACTTCTCCATGGCTCCTGAACCCACTTTTGATGTTATAGAGTCCGTGTTTGCTCTGCCCCTGATTTGTATTGTTTGATATTTTTGATTTCCAAACTTCTTATATAATTTTGACCCCTGTCAACCAAAATATCGAAAATATTTTTATTTCGAAGTATCAGTATACATGTATATATAACATCAAAATTTAGGTGTTGACAGTTTGGAAATACATGTACATGCCCTTTAACTCTGCACAACACGCCAATTTTCAAACGAAATAAAGAACATATTCTCACTAGTGGCTATTAATTCTTTATCATGTAGATAGAGAATATCATTTATTGTCGTTGGATGATTAAATAACTCCGCGAGTGGGCAGGATTTTTTTTTAATTTTCACGAGTGCGAAGCACGCGTTAAAATATAAAAAAAAAAATCCTGCTTAACGAGTGAAAAAATTCCATTATCCAACTACAATCTATAATTTTCTGTTAATCACATTTTCTTTGTTTCCCCCCCCCCTCACTCTCATCTTCCTTCCTTTTTATAGTATGTGTTTTGCTGTAATTTCCTGATACATGACTGTATTCATGTTGAGCACAACCATAATTGGTTTGATTTTCTTCGTTATTATGAATCCACTTCACAGTAAACCAGGTTTTCTACTTGTATGTGTGTTTGCTTATCAAGGTTTGTACACTATTTTCTGTAAGTCTGCGTCGATATAAAGTGGCCTTTTTAGCACTGTGTTCAGTATATCTCTACTGAAATTGACCCAAATAAAAATATGAATATTTTTATGTTTATAAAGGCTATACATGTTAATATTTATAATTTTGTTTTGTTTAGTAGTATCTTCAAAAAAATTATATAACCACAGGAACGATGTATGTATTTACAACTTAGTTGTAAACTGTTTGTACTTTTCTTTGTGCTCAAGAAATTTTAAGAAATTGCATGAAATTTACAATGAGTTTAAAGGTAAAAGGGCCCTGGAGCAACATGGAATCGTTAAAATTTTATAGCTTGAATAAAAGTGTAATATGCAGAAACGATGCCGGGTTGGGTATGAATGAGCTCTTTGATTTTACGTTACTCAATGAAACAAGATCAAATATTTATTCAGTACAACTGTTTCTTTACTTGCATTTCTTTATAATCCAAGCTTTGATGTTCCACTACAATCAAACCGTTACCTTTTAGAACATATAGAGCCTATCATAAAAACGACAAATTTTCAGCTAAACCTATAAGTTTTTCTTATCGTGCAATCACTAAAAATTTAACCGATGCCTTTTAATTTTTAATAGTATATTAACTTCTGCTAAATTATGTGAAAAGCTTTGCAAACCTCAACGAACAATAATATTGCTAAAAGTGGACTTTCAGTGCGGCTGTGCGCATGGCGTGAAGCGGGAAGTAGAGCAGAAAGTCGTTTGCTTTCATTTGACAGCAATATTTTATACAAGGTATTGCGATAATTTTCTCAACTGAATTTAAACACTCATGTTTGAGCTGAATTCCAGATCATTTGTTTTTCTTTAAATGCATCAGACGTTAAGTCATTATATTCGGGATGCGTGTGCAAGATTCCACGGGGGAAGATAAGGAGAAAGAAAATACATGAAATAATGAGGTGTCAAATAAAGAGTTGAATGAACTTTTCTCTAATCTTATAGACAAGTTTGAGAGTTCAATACACGGCGATAGGCTTACTGCACTCGACAAACAAGTTGAGGAAACGCTAACCGTTATTAAGGAGATAGCCAAAATGAAAACAGCGCCAAAGATGGCCTTTGAACTGACTTAGAAAAGCTAAACACGGAGATTATACAATCCCGTATTGAAAAAAGTAAGCCTTTTAGGCTTCTTTGAAAGAATTACAAGATCATATTACCTACCAAGAGTCAAGCTCTCAGAAAAAGCTTTTATTTAATGGCATTCGTAAAGCAGAGAACGAAGTTTAAAAGAAGGTCATTGTGAATTTTTTCATTGAAAAATCGGACATCATCAGCAGAATCCATCAAGATTAAAAACTATCATAGGGTTAAAAAAAACAATAGCAACTACAAAACTGTAGCACAATATATATATATATATATATATATATATATATATATATATATATATATATATATATATATATATATATATATATATATATATATATATATATATATATATATATATATATATAGACAAAATTGCTAACGCACCACCTAAATAAATTAATATTTTTCTCTTTAAAATTTGTTTATTATGTTTGTTATATATAATTATGTTACTTTAATGAAAAATGAGGAATTTAAATGTCTTAACTGATAAATAACAACAATATATTCACTGAAGTGTAACCATTTCATAGAAAAAATAAAATCGTGTCCATATTTTTTGGGTGGAATAAATTTCTATTTTTTTCTTCATGGTAGTGTTCTTTATGTTTGTACTAATTAAAAACTCAGAAAAAAGTTACACAGTATGGGGCGTTTGACCCTAGAAGAGCGTGCTAAGGCAGTCAGTATGGTGTCTGCAGGGGGCTCCTTTGGAGAAATTTGTGAAAAATTAAAATAATTAAGAGATTATTCATTCCTCTAATGAAAAATTGTTGCAAATGAATCAACAATCATAAAAATATTAACTTTAGATAACGACGGCATTAAATAAGCACCACACAATAATTTCAAGATTGATCCACAAAATTGGGGCAACCGGAAATTGGGTGGATTTTGAAGGAACACCAAGGCACTGAATGATTAATAAAGATATGGTAGTTAATGAGGGTACATTATTTGATTTTTAAGTGGGAAAGTGTTTCTCGTCGCAACCTCAAGGACCACGGTCGGTAATCACCAACTACATATCTTAGCAAAAACGGTGCGCAGTGCACGTCGGGAACTTGGTTTTCGGGCAAAAAGGTCCTTTAAGGGTCTTTTCATGACACGAAGACATTTCTCAATCCAACTGTTTTGGAAAAGATGGCATATGTCATATACTAGTATCGATCAGGCAAATGATCAATTCACAAGTAAGAATGACATGTTGTGGGTTAGCAATTTTGTCTAGTATATATATATATATATATATATATATATATATATATATATATATATATATATATATATATATATATATATATATATATAAGCACTAAAAATGACCAACGACACGAACAATAATAATTGTCAAATTTTAGGGACGACCTGTCCCTTCCTCAGGACAAAGAAAAAAGTTAAGAAGTTATAAAAACAAAGGAAATAGAGAAACAAAAACAACTAGCACTACTACTAAACTACCAAACACTAAATATTTACAGTATTACATGTTTAATTTGAAGTTTATAAACAGTTGTGAACAAAGAAATCTGGAGCGCTATGAATTGCGTCGCTAATTAATTACGACCAAGCAGTAAATCGTACATTGTCTTATTCTCTCAAAATAGCGAAACTTTACATGATAAAAAGAAATTAAAGATAATATGGAAGGGCAATTTTAAAATATGAATTTGGATATATTATAAATTTGGAAATCTGATAAAAGAAATAAACAAAAATGTAAGCTGTAAATATTTGGGTAGGTTGTTCCAGAATTGCTAATGCGAATTAACGGTGAAGTTTACACTATATAGAGAGAATGAACTTGATTTTACAATCCGGAATTGGGTCTAGTTCATGTTCATCATGTTCATGTTCATTAATTCGTTCAATTATGTAAATCGCACTTCACCAGAGTACACCCGATAGACCGGACGCAATTCATAGCGCTCCAGATTTCTTTGTTCACAACTGTTTATAAACTTCAAATTAAACATGTAATACTGTAAATATTTAGTGTTTGGTAGTTTAGTAGTAGTGCTAGTTGTTTTTGTTTCTCTATTTCCTTTGTTTTTATAACTTCTTAACTTTTTTCTTTGTCCTGAGGAAGGGACAGGTCGTCCCTAAAATTTGACAATTATTATTGTTCGTGTCGTTGGTCATTTTTAGTGCTTTATATAAATTTCCATCCATGACCTTGTATCTACTTAGTAGAACCGACACTTAGGATATACAGTGTTGTCGGTTTGGTTTTTAGTGCTTTTTTCAGTTAAATGCTAACAACTGAACTATATATATATATATATATATATATATATATATATATATATATATATATATATATATATATATATATATATATATATATATATATATATATATATATATATATATATATATATATATATATATATATATATAGTTCAGTTGTTAGCATTTAACTGAAAAAAAGAAAATTAAATTAAAAAAAATAAATAGATAAACAATTGATATCTCACAATCTTATGTATTATGAGTTTGGAGGTAAGGTAAACGAATTGGGTCAAAAGTAAAACTCTTTACCCCAAGTTTTCTAGTAAATTAAACCACTAACCTATAGATTTAATTATTTAAAACGTTCAAGTTGAAAGCAGGGATTCTGTATTTTCGAGGTATTGAGTACATCTGTGTGAAAATATCTGCTACTGCCCTTACTGAAAGACGGGCAAGTACATGTAAATAAGTTAATTAATGTAATCGAATTTCAAGAAATGAAGATAAATGACCATGCAAACAATTTGAATGTACAAATGGGTAAATGGAAGAATATGACATAACTCAGAATCTTGCACACAGGTACTGAATATTTGTCACATACTTTTAATGCAATACCTTTCATATCAGAGAAAACGTTTGTTTTTGCTATTCTCTGTGACTTAAGAAGTGGAATTAAAATGCATCTGCAATCTATTTAAAATCAGAATCCACCATGGGCGAATATAATAAAATCCAATTCATTCAGATTGAATGCATTTGAAACTAATTGGGAATTTTGAAATTCGTCTTGTATTTCAAACAATCCTATACGAATGTATTAGTTACGGAACATATTTAATACAATGTTGTAGTAATTTTGAAAAATTAGACTTACAAAATTAAAACATGGTCTTCGGCATGGAAACGTAACTTGTTGTCTAATCTAACTACCAGTATTACGAAAGTTTGTATACTTAAAGTCATTAATTTGACAAACACATTATTTGTGAAATATGGAGATTTGTCCATTGCAAACATTATTTGTTAGCAATGCCACTAGTACCAACCAGACCCAACCTGACACCACAGCAGTCCCAGAAAGCAGTCCCCGGGACTGCTTTGGGACCGCTCCGGGACTGCTCTGGGACCGCTATGGGACTGCTCTGGGACTGCTGTGGGACTGCTCTAGAAAGCAGACCCAGCAGTCCCTGGGACTGCTTTCTGGAACCGCTTTGTTCACTCATGCGTGAAAAAGGTTCTGAGTGACATGATAGCTCCGCCCCTTGTGTATTCTGAATTTGCAGCTCCTTGGTGTTGTTTTAATTTGTTTACTTTCTGCAGAGAGGTGTTTAAGATAAAAGCAAATATTAAAAAAAACAAGTATTGATTTCTTACAAAAATTAAATAAATAGAGATTAGTTATACACGTAATGACTAAATGTCTTCAGAAGGCTGTAAATTTACACAATTGTAGTCTAGAATTAATTTAAAGAAGATAAAAGTAGTTAAAAAGGGAAGTCAGAGGATGATTTTTATCCCTTAAATTTAATTTCAATACAGGTGTTTGTAAAATAAATTATCTAGGCCTATTTAATAAATTAATACTGTCAAATTACATATGTACTCAAAGTTTGCATTAGCACTATTTAAAAAAAAAAAACAAACAAAAAAACAAACAAACTTGTCATTTCACTAAGATACATGTATTTAGAGGAACGTACTGTACTGGATTTTTTTTTTCTTAATTGAAAAAGCTAATACCATGCTTAAAAAAGAGCACTCCATGCTATTTTTTACCACCCTCAAATAAAACCTAATAATTTATTTAATGACCTTGAAATAAAATTATTCTACCATTCTTCTGTCACATTAACAATGTGAACAATTATTTCCGGGATTTATTTATGAATTAGTTTTTAATTTATAAACAAGTCATTGAAAGAGAACATTTATTTAAAAAAAAAACATTTGAAAATATCGGGAATTGTGATTTGTTTCTTATTTCTTTTGTTTGTGTTTACCCGGCCGGTTAATACAATGGGATTGTACAAAATGGTGTCAACAAGGTTTCAATCGCCTTTGGGCATAATTAGCAGAAAGTCAATACATGTTATTTGGGTATCAGTGTTACACATCACTAAACACGCTGGTCAACATTGACACTAATTTCAATCTATGTCCTGCAAAAAATCTTAGTTTCAATAATTGTATATAAATTTATTTCGGGATTAATTAATTTTGAACATCAGCTGAGGGTTCCATTTACGTGATTACAGATGTACACTCGAACATTTATATAATAAAACACTTAAAACTGAGAATCGAAAGATAATTAAATTGGGAAGTCATTGAAAATAATCATGACTGAAATACAATACTCGGCAATGTTTAACAAAGAATTTTTCAAAATCTCCAATACTTTAGAAAAATGCATTCAGAGTATAGTATGGGAATCGGCCTTGCTCTGTAATTATTATTATCTATTTAAAGCTAATTCTGGTATAAAATAAACAATTCAAGTTTAATTTTCTATATAAAAAAAATAAATATGAAAACCAATATCAATCACAGAAAATGAAGAAGTTGGTTTATTTTGGTTAAAAATTAATATACCAAATAATTGTGTTTAAATATTCATGTTATTAATAGGTGTGAACGTCTTCTTCATTCAATAATTATAATTTGGTTCTATACTCGTACTGTGATTTTCTTAACAGTTCAGAAATGACTGTCGCGTAAGAATTGTAAATATTTGTTGATACTTCTCAGAAAGAATTGCTCATCAATTTCAACTGCCTTTTATATAGTAACATTGTTTATTGGTAATCTCATTCTGAGTAAGCTCCGCCCATTAAATTAATTAACCCCGCCCACTGGGACTGCTTTCTGGGACTGCTGGGACCGCTGTGGGACTGCTCTGGGACTGCTCTGGGACCGCTGTGGGACTGCTTTAGCAGTCCTAGAAAGCAGTCCCCGGGACTGCTCTGGGACTGCTTTGTGTCAGGTTGGGTCTGGTTGGTACTGTACCTTCAATATTCAAATTGCTAAGGAAATGTCATTGATAGTTTTGATTAATAATAAGTATCTTAATTTCTTTCAATATGCCTATGCATGTAAACGCCATTTTTATTTCTTCTCAAATGCTCAAAATAAAGCTCATAATTATCAATTTTAGCAAATTTAAGCATGTTTATACATAATTTTCATAATATATTTAACAAATGTTCACTAAGACTTTAATTCTCATATTAAAATCTTGGTTAATTGTCGAGATTTTTTTTTTTTTACATAATGCCGCTTTTCATTAATTTTTTTTAAGATTCTTGACAATTTTCTCATCAGAATCTTTGCATATTTATTAATAACTTCGATGAAATTTAGAAGAAGATGATGACAATTAAACTTTTCATAAGCTTTGTCAGTTTTTCATTTACTATTCTCAGTATCCCATAAAAATATATATATTTTCTTTTACAAATTAAAGTTTTGTAATTATGATACTCTGTATTAAAAAGAAAACCACACAAACAGAAAACTCGCCTTTTTAGTATAGATCAAGGTCGCAGAATTTACAAACGAGTTTAGACTCGGTTGTAACTCTCCAAAATTCAAACCGAGCGATCATCTCGGGCATTAGATTAATTGTTAGAAATGGCTACTCGGCAAAGTTCATAGGTAGCGCTTTGACGAAGCATCCGGTTGGGTAGGACTTTTAGTTACATGACATAAAGCGTTTAGTGTATGCGGTAACCACAAAAGGGGGAACTAGCTCAAAAGTCATATGAATTCAGGAAATCAGGAATGATGGCTAAAAATGAAACGAAAACTGATGTGATTCTGGAATATCGACAAAAGTATTGAAATGATTGGTCCACTTTCGATGATTTCCATTAGTTGATTTAGAACAAGATTATTAAATATATTGCAGGAGGTAAGAAGTAAAAGTGTGACATCATTACAGTTTTGGATGATATCTGTAAAGAGCTGAGTTATTCTTTTGTTGTTTACTTTTTGTTTACCTGTAAAATAAGTCACCTTTGGATGTTATTATAAAGATCAAAGATATATTAAGGTACGCCTCAGATGTTACATGTTTTTAGCTTTGAATGACATCTGTAAAATTCAGAGTAATGTCTCAGCTTGTACAATATTGAGAATGTTTTGCAATTGTTACATCTGTAAAATACTGAATTATGTTACAGTTGTTTACTTGTAATATCTATTGTGCCTAAGATTTTTTTGTTTGGCAGTTCATGGCCTGTTGTATAAATTACATGGGAACAATATACAGGTTTATTATTATAAACAATACCTATATTTTCACAAACATTTCAGATACGTATGCAGGTAGAAGTTCATAAGAATGTTAGCTTATATTTCATTATTTTTTCCCTCTAATTTATTTAGAGGGAAAATTGATATAACTTTTGTTCAGAACCTCATTTAGATGACTACGTTAAATTAAAGACACCCGGTGCCCTGTTCTACATATTTTTCCTTGAATTGTTTTGTTACCATACAGGAAGTTATTTTTTTTTTTTTTAATTTTTTTTTTTTACATTTTTGATAGTGTGAAATAATGGAGAGTGTGCAACATGCACGTGTATTTACGTAATCTATGACAAAGTTAAAACTTAAATCTGTAAACTGCAAAGGTTCACATAATTCGACGAAGAGAAAGGATGTCCTTAACTATTTTAGAAATTTTGAATCATATGTCTATTGTTTACAAGACACCCACTGTACAAAATCAGAGAAAAATTCAGTTTATGCCCAAAAGGGTGATGACATACCAATCAGTTCAGAAAAATCTGATGCTAGATGGGCTTTAAATGAAAAAAAAAATTCTAATGTTTATAGTGGTAATGAGGTACATTTCATTATAACTAATATAATGGCGAAAAACAAGTACTCAATCACCTTTGTTAATTTATATGGTAACAATAAGGATAATCCTTAATTTTATTCAGAAATAAGTGATGTAATGGATGACTTCTTTGATACTGAGTACTGGTTTTATAATAATGTGTGGAGATTGGAATGTAGTATAAGATTACTAGTTAGATTTACAAGTATGTTAGAGAAAAAATCCCAAAAATAAACCCGAAATTGAAGAACTAATTAAGGTTGATGGTTGACGATGGTGGTCAGAGAGGTGACATCAGCGAAAGTAACTCTGTTTCCCAAAAGATATCGAGCAAAATTTCTAACTATCGCCTAGTAGTCATTTAGTGCTTTGGTATCCATACCCGGTCCAGCACACTTCCGGCACACAATTTCAAAGGAGAAAATAGAAATTTATTTCTCTAAAACGAATGAGCACGATTTTCATGCATTTCCATGAAATGGTTACCCTTCGGTTCTTTATTTATTAAACCGTTTCAGCATTTAATCATCTTATTTTAAATCCTGGTTACATATTTATATATCAGATAAGTCTTGACCAATATTTGAAAAGGTAAAAGTTAATTCTCTATTATGGTGCTTTAGCCATTTTCTCTATAGTGATTGATTAAATATCACTATTAATGAATTTAAACGCGGAAAGGGAATCTGACGTTTTAATAATTCCTTAAGGAGAAACAACGAAATTTTGACAAATGTAGAAAAAAAGATATATCCGTGAAACAATGATGCCCCGTATGGTAGCTCAAAGCGAAGGCGAAAGTTTCTCAAATGCAAGTAAAACTCCAAGGTTAAGGTCAAGAGATCAAAAATATTGGTACCCAAAGAAGGGTATTGTCTCGAGGAATATACCTGTGAAATATGAAAGCTCTAGCACCAACCGTTGAAAAATTAAGGCGAAGGTTAAAATGTAAAATGTAGGTCAAATGTCTAGGCCAAGGTCAAATCGTAAAGATTAATGATGTCCAAGGGAAGGTCCTTTCACAAGAAATTTATATTTGACATATGAAAGCCCTAGCACCTACCTTTCAAAAGTTACCAAGTTTAATTCTTTTTAAGTTGGTCGGACGCCAAGGTCAAGGACAAGAGGTCAAAACTGTTGGTACAAAAGGGAAGGTATTGTCACAAGAAATAAATCTGTGAAATATGAAGCCCTAGCACTCAATGTTCAAAAGTTATGACAAAGGTTTACGTTTTTAAAAGTGGATCAAAAATATTTATACCCAAGGAAAGGAATACAGATGTGAAGTGTGATAGTCCTAAGGTTAATGTTTTTGTGGACAAACAATCAGGTAGACGGACGGACAGGGCAAAAACTATATGCCCCCGAATCTTCGCTTACGGAGGTATAAAAAATAATAAGGGAAATGGATAATGAATATCTTATTGAATCAACGTTAGGAATACCAGATAATCTTAGTGTTGGTACAAAAGGGAAGGTATTGTCACAAGAAATAAATCTGTGAAATATGAAGCCCTAGCACTCAATGTTCAAAAGTTATGACAAAGGTTTACGTTTTTAAAAGTGGATCAAAAATATTTATACCCAAGGAAAGGAATACAGATGTGAAGTGTGATAGTCCTAAGGTTAATGTTTTTGTGGACAAACAATCAGGTAGACGGACGGACAGGGCAAAAACTATATGCCCCCGAATCTTCGCTTACGGAGGTATAAAAAATAATAAGGGAAATGGATAATGAATATCTTATTGAATCAACGTTAGGAATACCAGATAATCTTTCTTTTTTTTTTTTTTTTTTTTTTTTTTTTGATGTCCTTTTAATGAAAATAAGGAACATTGCAATATAATTGTCTGCAAATTTGATTGACCAAGAAAGGAGGGATTACAAAGCAAAAATTGGAAATCAACTAAAAGTGTTACGATATATAGACATGTACTAATATTCATTTGACAATTTATCTGTAAATGACACCAAGGCAGACTTAGAGATTAGAAAATAAATGGGCTTTTGTTAAAAAGTCATTGTAAGTGGATAGAAGATGTGGAAAAAAACTGCCAAAAAATATTTGTGCTCTAGAAAAACGAAGGTATGTAAATAAAAACATTCGCAACTTAATCAATAGTGATTGTAAATATGAAAACAGATAATAAGATATCTTAGAAGAAGTAAGAAAATTTTACCAAAAAATTATATAAAAACAAATATCAGGTATCTTGAAGACTTGCTCAAAAGTTTGAAGTTCCCAAAAAATAATGATATGCAAAGTATTTAAGATGCTGAAATTACAAAACGGGAATTACTTCGAAGTACTTCAAGCTCTTAAAAATTTTAAGAACGACAAAACTCCTGAAACTGAAAATTTTACAGTAGAATTTGTTAAGGTTTATTTATTTTATTTTATATTATTTTGACAGACATTAATTTATTCTCAAATCCTTTAATAAAAGCTATGATGTAGATCAGTTATCTTGTACTCAGATGCTTTGAATTATTAGTATTCTCCCAAGGGCATTAAGTCAAGGGAACATTTAAAAAATTGGTACAATTCAATAACATTATTGAACATCACATAAACTTAGCCAATCGAATGAATCACTTCTGTCAAAGTAATACATAAAAATCAATTTTTTTTTTTGCTCGTAGATGTATTGGTGAAAACCCAAGGACATAATATGACATTATACACTATTGTAAAGAAAATGATCATTCAGGTCTGGTTTTTTGGTTCACTTTGAGAAAGCATTTGATTCTATTTCTTGGAGATTCATTTTCGAAGTACTCAGTTTTTTTAAATTTTGGTGATATTTTTTTAAATGATTAAAGATTTTGTTTAAAGAACTCAAATTATGTGATATTTAAAATGGTGTTTTTTCTGATTTCTTTTCCAAATGGGTTGTAGGCAAGGTGACGCAATATCACCTTACTTGTTCCTACTATGTGCAGAAATAATAGGAATTATGATTAGAAGAAATAAATAAATAAAGGATATTGTTACTGAAGATAAAGAATATAAACTACTACAATATGCTGATGATACAGTTTTGTGAATGGATAGTTCAGAGTACTCCATTAGATCAGCTTTGTCTTCCGTCAATTCCAAATTCTCTTAATTGAAACCAATTTATGATGAAATTCAACGTATTAAGATTAAATCTACTGTTCGTACTTATGTTAATCTACTGTTCGTACTTATGTGATAAATATCCAAGCTCGATGTGGTCACAGTATACATTTACAGTGGCAGGTATGACATACTGTGTAGATCTAGATACGATGAAATATATGGAGATAACGAACAGTATTCAAGCTCAAAAGTCCATTAAACAATACAAAATAGGAGCAGAGCAAACACGGACCTCTAAACATCAGAGGTGGGATCAGGTGCCATGGAGGAGTGAGCATCCCCTGCCGACCAGTCACACCCGCCGTGTGCTCCTTGTCATGATCGGGAAATAACGGAAAAATCCGTCGACAATTCAGTGTGTAAATAATGGCCTAACAATTAGTATGAAAAACGTCATTCAGCATTTGACTCAATGATAAATTGTATTTGCTGACAAGGTCATTGTATCGACCATAGAACTTACGAAATGATGACTTTAAACGAGACAGCTGATATTCTTGTTTCATCAACTTCTTTGTCAATAATTTACCTCGTTTTAGAAATTGTTCATACATACAGCATGCTCTTGCGTATCGAATCAACTGAGAGATATATACCCCGTATGCAGGTGATGAAGGTATATTGCTGCACAAGTAAGGGAAGTTGACGATTGAAAAGTTAAAGTCATCACGTTTATCATAAAGCTTGGTTATTAGATTACCATTAACGTCTTTCTCAAGTAAAATATTCAAATATGAAACAGATGTGTGAGACTCTGTGGTATCTTTTATCTCAAGCTCACCAGGATATATCGTATCGACATAAGAATGAAAATAGCCATTGTTAATTGACAATACATCGTCGATATATCTAAATGTCGTGTTGAAGGCCACAGCAAGTGTTTTCTTCTTTTCACGTACAAGATTTTGGACTAATTCTGCTTCATATGAATACAAAAAAAGGTCTGCTAAAAACGGGGCGCAATTGGTACCCATGGAAATTCCAACGAACATCACGTTTGATTTTTGCCAAAGATTAGCTGTTAAAAAGATTTTATCATCATGGTCTACATGTTTATCAACAGCAGGTTGTATAACAGTAGCAAAAACTTTGCTTTTGCCTAAATTTAGTCATTTATTAATTCCTTTACCAAACCTTCTAAAAAAAAAAAAATCCAAGCTATATTTTTTCATTATATCTGGAACACCAAAAAGGCTAAGTGGTTAAAAATATTATTTGTCACAGTTATGAAAACAGTGGTGTGAGATTGACTGCCTTGATTCCTTTCGTAAAAAATGAGAATTACATGGATTTGCATTTTGTTTGATAGTTCCTGTTAATCAGCCCGGAAAGAACTGTTAAAAGATTTAAGTCATGAGGTTTAATATTTAGTTACAATGTGTATATGGTAGGGATTTAAAAAAAAAACAACTTGATATCCAAAATATGTTTTGAAATGATGTTTTTCAGCGTTGTAAGGTTTGAGGTTACGTATTGATGATCAAACATCTGTTTTAAGTCCCATATGGTATAATCAATTTGTATTTATAAACAACAAAAGTGTTTGTTGTAAGTTATGGCTGAGAAAAGGTAAACAACTTGTTAATTTACATTTTTTTATGATACAAATGGGACCTTGTTAGGATACCAAGAATTTTGTAAACAATATAATTTAAACAAAACATTTACCTTGTATTAGGCATAACAAATTGTATCAGAATGTTACTGTTGAATTACGATCGTAAGATAGTTCAAAGAAATAAACCTTCTTACAACGATGTTGCTTACGTTCATTTTGTTTCATTGACTTATGCCACTTTTTATTTGATAATGTGTGAAATGGTATGACTTTACATTCAAAACTAGTGTAAGATCTATTCCCCATTTCAGTCAGACATGATTGAATTGCTATACATTGTTTACAAAAATTTTTTACCCCAAAATGCAAGTCATATAGCCTCTATTATCTATAAAAACTTTCACATCTTATTTTATACCCAATATTCCTAAATATCTGCATTGTTTTTGCAGTAGTTGGTCAGAGTATCCAAAAAACCATCACTGGCTGCATAAGTGACAACGTTACTTTGGTCTTTGATCTACCTGTAAATAAGTCTCTTACTGTGGATAGTTATATTTGGTATAAACAGATTTTAAACCCAAAGGATCCAAGCTTCGCCAAATACAAAGTAGCTGATAAAAACTTCCAAACCTACGTCGACGATGTCAAAAGTCGACTACTCCACAACCATGATGATTCATCACAGCTGAAGAATTTAGTTTTACTGAGTGTACAGAAAAGTGACATTTCTAAATATGTTCTTGTGATTAATTATGTCAATGTCACACAACAGTCGTCGGAGTATGTTCTGCAATTGTCAGTAAGAGGTATATCAAGAGAAAATGTGTACTGTAATATATTGGTTGATGTGTCAGTTATATTTTCTATTCAAAAAGATTTACAAGAAAAAGGGATTTTTGTTTATTATATTAATGGACATAATCTTTTGATGTTTTAAGCTATTTACTGGGCAGTCTTCAACATCCAATATTCCTTTGTTTTTGTGAAATTGCAATGACATACATCTGTAATGCAAAATTCTTATAGAAGCCTCAACTAAGTTTTGCTATTGATATTAATATCTAAAATTTTATCTTAGATCTTTGCTTTGAAAAACCCGAGCAAGTTGAGGGATGCGCAGTATCAACATGTTTCACAGGAGAGAACGGGAAGCTAACAATGGTATCACATTTTTACATCGAATATTGAGGAAGGGGAAAAGTTATCCCGGGATCCACTGATGTCTGTGTAACGATTATAACTGAAATGGTTCTTTTTCTTATTAGTAAGGAAAAATAAAATGTATAGGGATGGGTAAACACTGATTGAGATAATGTTTAGTTAATTATTAATTAACTAAATTAATTATTAGTTATTTATTAATCCAATGACATTGAAATAAAAAAAAATACCTGCTCATTTACATGCATTGCATACCAACCGACACAGGTTTACTAAATTGGACAAGCATTATTTGTGATTGACTAATTAATGCACATAACGTCTTCATATTTTTAACAATATAACACGTATATACTCATAATGGGATACATTTTATTTTCCAGCAAAAATTGACTAAACGCCTTTTACTCTGTAAATACAAATACTTATTTATTTCAGCCTTATGCATACCTCTACTAAATATTTAAGTACTGGCACATAAAAGATTATTTTCCAAAATATCCCCACCCCGAATAGTCTTTTGATTTTAAACTTCATCTCTCTGTTTAATAGCGGTTGAATGGAGATACAGAGTTGACCATAAAGTCTTTCAATTTTTAAATAATAAAAAAATATTTTAGATACGAATGACTTGAGAAGATTCATTACTGAGAAGAAAAACTGTAGATGATATATTGTATGGATTTTTATTTTGATAAGTTCTTATGAAAGTGGCACGATTGACAAGTTCCATATATTTCGAGTGAGAAAAAATTCATTCCTCAAAAATGTTCTTTTTCTTTAGCTGAGGTTGTTGTGATTTTTATTATTACAAAATGTAAACTAGGTCCTGGTCAGATATGAGGTGAAATTGAAAGGAAATGACGTTTTGTTTTGTTTTGTTTTGTTTTTTGTTTTTTTTTTAAATATTTTTAAGAACAAAAATATCGTATGATTGTACAAGTGTTGAATACCCCATACAGAAATGAAATTATATAAAAACAGAATTCAAAACAGATTTACACAGGAAACCTCTATATACGAAAACAATTCAGTACAGATCTCAGAGACAAAAAAGCATGGTTATTCATAAAGTTTTATCCATTCGTCATAAAGGACTTGAATTTCTTTAAATCGTGAGAAGTATTTGTATTCACCAACATACTCACGTAATGCATGTCATCTTCTTGAATATGGTGAATTCATGAGGATTCTTAAGAAAGATATGTTTTGATATAATTATTAATAAGTTATATTACTTAGTAAGACAAAAGCATTTTAAAAAGGGAATATTTCAATTTAATGAAATATTTTCTTTCATTCATTACCGTAAATCTGGAAATTTTTACTATCGATTTTTTTTAGCAATTCTAAGCATGCACTACATTCGCAAAAATATTAAGCGTAAAAATATAACAGAAATAGAAGGCAATTAAATCTACATTTAATTGAAGGTTTGTTTACATGATTTACATACTAGAATATTTATGTAAAGTTCCATTTGTTCTACTCTATTAAATTATCTATAAATTCAAAACATGAGATATTTATTTCTTGAATAATTTCTTTGACTTAGAACAGTATGACGACTGAAATAGTGAACGGCTTCTCGGTAGTAAAAAATTGTATGTCAGGCATTACCACGAATTACTCATGCTGCAATGCTGCTGGTAAATGCAAGGAACACTTTTTCCTGCCGATTTCAGGTTTGTTTACTTCTCTTTCATTTGATTTTATAATTAATTTCCTACTAGAATTTTCAGGATTGAGCAGTAAGAGGTCTTTTTTTCGTGCGGCACGATACTTCGGTTTATAAGGTTTATCCGAAGGACCATTTTCTACATCCTGCAGTGAGATTAAGTTCGCAGCGAAAGAATCAACTTAATACATGTATATAGATTCAAATTTCCATATTCATACTGAAGAAGTTTTCTGATGTGTCAGGAAGCCTGTTTTAAGTTAATCGTGAGAAACAATTGTATAATGTGTAGAAAAAACCTATGTTCTATGATACTGATTTTGGAAAAAAAAACTTGAGATTTTATATTTCCTAAAAATATAAATTCTCCTGAGTTTTTGAAAATCCACATTTGATTAACCCCATTTCTCAAATAAGTAGTAGCACAGTACGTCTGATGTTTCTCATTTACAGCAGTTAATATTCTTGTGAGGGGTATAGACAGAAGCCTGTGAAACATCACTGGACTCTGCAATATATCTTTTATGATGTTTTTGAATCCATTATAGGGACGGTGAATCATATTCACTTTCACTGACTTGAAAGTTAAAAGTAGTTGAAACTATAAAAGGTAATTTTGATGAATTTCATCTTCTGAAAAAGAAAACTGAGTATAAATTAGATTATAAGATATGGAATTAAAGTTCTTCATAGATGAAGTTGAAATAATGAGCCTTACAAACAAAGATTTTATTGTTAGAAGCTTTATTAGCTGGAACCAAAACAGATTTTACATGTACGTAACCTTCCCAATTCTTTTTCAACTCAGGTTTACTAAAAATGGAAGGATAGATCGTACTCATTTTACCTTTTAATTTTCTGATATGATTTTATATGTTTCTAAAACTTTTTGCCCAATAGGACAAGCATTGGAGGTCATCCCTCTATTGATGGGTAAAAAAACTAGTTTATTTCGTATAACCTGTGTTGCCTATGTCACAATGACTTACCTCAATCCGCTTGACGTTACATTTGAAATATGTAAAATTTGAAGGCATTTTTGAAGGAGTTACTGTCTTATTTTCCACACTAATTGATGGAAAATTAAATTAAAAGGAATGAATTTAATAGCTACCCAAGTTATACTGCTATAACCTGGGTTGGAACAGTTGACGCTCTGCCCCTACCCAGTTTATACAGTATAACTTGGGTAGCTAATAAATTCATTCCTTAAATATTTAGTCCATCGTATGGCATATATCTCGACGGAATCCTTAATCCATAATAGAAATGAAGATCTGTCGCCATTTAAAAGATCGGGGATCGGATCTCCATAAATTTAGGACCTTTTAAAATGATTTTCTTTAGGTCGTCATTTTCAACTATATTTACTTCACATGTCAGGATGTGTCCAACAGGATAATAGATGAAAGAAGAGGAAGATCAAGAATACTTGGGAGGCTTTTTATTAGGTGTTCAATATTTAGGCATTGTAGAGTTTGTTATTGCAAAAACTTGGATGCAATAGTTGGAGAATATCTTTAGGAAATGCAACATTAAGTCTTTAACTTAAGATATGGGGGAATACAAGACTGAACTTTTCAGAATTAAGAATGTTACGAATGATTACAGCATCTATACTTTTGTTAGCAAGTTTAAGGAACCGACCGGCTAAATTGAATTCGGAATTATTATTTTCCGTGACACATGGCGGTATAATAAAGAGTCTGTGTTGGGCAACATTCCATAATCACTAACACTATCCCGTATTCTGCAATAAAGATTCCAAGTATGGTCTTGCTTAAGTTTCTTCCAAAAGTCAATGTAAAAGTTTCAAGTGGACAAAGTAAAGTCATGTAGACATAGACGTTTATCGACGAAAGGTATTATCGAATCAAACGAGGTATGTATATTATATTTGGTACATTGTGCGATCAATATCTATGACTACGCTTACGTGTATCGTTAAAATGTCTCATCACATTTACATTTGCACACCAGGCGTCTAAGTGGCATCTAAAATTTAGGTGCCAGCTGGCGCCTTATCAAAAAAAAATTAGTCGCCAATGTATATTTTTAGTCGTCAGGCAATTTTTCTAAGGCGCCAACTTTAAAAGTTAATAGAATATAGGGACTCATGGCGTGCCTAAGAAAACACGACATGTCCATTGCTAAAAATAATTTCCTCTTCTTTTAAATTTCTTTTCACTTTTTCAGAAAACTATTTTTGAAAATGTGAAAATTTCCGGAATTCGACGATTGCCAAGTCAATTTAAAATGGTCGCCAATTTGGCGAATTATGGAAAAATTTTAGGCGCCTATCAAAAATATGAGGCGCCATGGCGACTAAATTAGTCGCTAATTAGAGCCCTGCACACTGTGGGCTTGACAGAATCCCAACATTTTTTATATATTCGTTGCAATGAAATGTCTTTGAAATGAAATACGGTGATGAAGATTTTACAACAAATCCAAATGATCAGTATAGGTATAGCAGAAAATAGCAATAAAAAATAAAAGGAAGAAAGGGTCATATAAGTCAAGTATCAGCTTCCTATTTTTACAAAGAAGCCCTTTTGACATCAGCTGGATACACGATCAGATAAATAAACAAGAATCTTTAAAAACTGCATTTTAGGTGAAGCAACTTCTTTAGTATTCATATATATATATATATGAAATAGGAAGATAACGAAGAGTAATCAAACTCAAAAGTCCATGGAAACAATACAAATAGGGATCAGAGCAAACAGGGGTCTCTTAAAACATAAGAAGTTGGACCAGGTGCCATGGAGGAGCAAGCATCCCTAGCCACCGTGCGCTCCCTGCCATGATCGGATAAACAATATGTATTTATGAAAAATGTCTGGTAAAGAATTTTAAAATATGTTTCAGTGATTTCACAGCAGTTACTATTTATATTCATTACTGTAGAGATCGAATGAAAATTTGATGCTGTAATGATATCTTCATCATCATGAATCGATAACACAGTCAACAATGTTACCTTGTTCCTGAATATTAGGAAATACATGATGTTCCTTGTACGTATTTATTGTTATTCACCAAGGACATACATACATAAATTTACTGGATTTCTTCAGTACTTTTTAATGATGGTGTTTTAGCGGCCTGGTTAAAGTATACTATATGAACCATAAATGTTGGGATACAAGAATTTATATCTTTGATGTGATTCCTCCATCATCATGGTCTATTATGCAGTCAACGAGTTTTCTTATTGTACGTTTCTTTTTTTGCTCATCAAGGCCTGTACGATTGAATTTCTAATCTATGCCCATGAATTGTGTCATCTTTTTACAACTTACTCAATTACTCTTCTGAATTGTTTAAATACTAAAAAGGATCTTTATGATTGATTTAATGTACATAGATCCTAGCATATAAAAACTTCAAAATTGTTAAACTTATCGAATTTGAGGTTTATTTTTTCAGTTAGTTGTGTGCCTATCTGTTTGGACTCTAAATTGGAATAATTACGCATTTTTAAGCTATTTCCGTGTAAAGGATATATTGAATACATGTAAGACTAAAATACAGCATCTCAGATTCTTAAGTTTTTATAAATCAAGAGCTTAAAATACTAGTATGAAATATGGAAATAACGAAAAGTATTCAAGCTCAAAGTCCATTAAAACAATACAAATCGGGAGCAGAACAAACACGGACCTCTAAAAACATCAGAGGTGGGATCAGGTACCATGGAGAGTGAGCATCCTCTGCCGACCGGTCACACCCGCCGTGTGCTCCTTGTCATGATCGGTAAATAACGGAAAAAATCCGTCGACAATTCAGTGTGTAAATAATGGCATAACGATTAGTATGAAAAGCGTCAGTCAACATATGACTTAATGATAGATTGTATATGCTGACAAGGTCATTGTATCGACCATGTAGAACTTACGAAATGATGAATTTAAACGAGACTGTTGATATTCTTGTTTCATCAACTTCTTTGTCAATAACTTACCTCGTTTTACAAATTGTTCATACGTAGAGCATGCTCTGGCGCATCGAATCAACTGAGAGATACACATCACATATGCAGGTGATAAGGGTATATTGCTGCATAAGTAAGGGAAGTTGACAATTGAAAAGTTAAAGGCAGAGATTTTTTACCGGGTGGTAAATTCCAGGTGAGGGAGGGCTTATTTTGTACAGGACTGGTGTGAATGCCTTGAGGGCTAGCAGTCTACCTGTAGTCGTTTGTCTCCTAATCCCTATACATAGGAAGTAATTTAATACACAGTAGAGTATCCAAGAAGTCAAACATGACCTGTGTTGGGATTTTGAGATGATTTTAAATTAGAAAAAAAAAGTTGTAAATAAAGTATAATCTGAATAATTTTCATTAATTTGTAATTATATGTGTGTCAAAGCATCCCTACCCAATAAAAAAATTATTATTCAAAGTATTTGTTGAGCTTTGAAAAAAAGGCTATACCAAATTTTGATACATATTATCATAAAGAATATCATAGTTATTTAAAATACTAAAGGTGTATATGTATATATATCAAGCTAAAAATTCCATAGTAATACAGCTTCTCTATTGTTTATACCATGTATGGTAAATATCAATGGACGAAAAGTTAATTTGAAGGTCACCACGAGTGCCAAACAAGGTGTACAGGGTATACACAGGGACTAGTAAGTAAATGTCAATCAAGTTCTAGCACCCAATGATGTACCTTTATGCACTTGATTGACAGGGATACACAGACCAGGTATTTTTGAAGGCAGTGCTTAAAATCTCTGCCTTTAAGGTCATCACGTTTATCATAAAGCTTTGTTGTTAGATTACCATTAACGTCTTTTTCTTGTAAAATATCCAAATATGAAACAGATATGTCAGACTCTGTGGTATCTTTTATTTCAAGTTCACTTTGATATATCGTGTCGACATGAATGTAAATAGCTATTCTTAATTGATAATAGTCGTTGATATATCTAAATGTCGAGTTGAAGGCCACAGCAAGATATTTCTTTTTCTCATGTTTAAGATTTTGAATAAATTCTGTTTCATATGAATACAAAAAAATAGGTCTGCTAACAACGGGGCGCAAATGGTACCCATGGAAATTCTAATAGATTGCTGGAAGACCTGATCTCCAAAAACCACATAGATGTTGTCAATCAGAAACTCTAGCATCTTTTTAATATCAACTTATTGAAAAAGCAGTTGTATATTAAAAGCAAGTGAAAATATGTGACAGTTAAAAAATCAGGTTAGGGACGCATATGCTCAAGGACTGCATTTCGTTTAATGAAACGGGATTAAATATTTGTTACAAAGTTTCTTTGTTTTTTATATATATATATAATATGTATTTATAGTCAAAACCAGGATGTTCAATCCGTCATTAGCTTAATACATAAGAAAACCAACCAATTAAAATATGTTTAAGCTCAACCAAGTGAAGAACCTAAGTTATTCGTGTCATTGCTTAATTATTTAAAAAAAAAAGGGCTTTTTCCCGTTGTTTTATTTGTTGTTTTTATCATTATTTTTTACTTTTAAAAAATAAAATTTTACATTTTAATGTCAAATGTTTTTCAAGGGATCAATTGCTAAGATCATATTCGATATTGTAGCAATTCTATCTCGTGATCTTCCGAATATTAGACAAAGAGTCTATCCATTGAGTAACCATAGCAGTCCTATTACTAAGGAAAATACCCAAAAAATAAACAAGACGTGCATAGAATTAATCTTGCATGATTTCTCAGATTGTAATTGGGTAAGATCACAGTGAAACTCTGTAAGCTTATAGCCTCCGGTTATAACTTTCATACCTCATTTTACATATATCTAATTATCCATAATGTCTGCTTTGTCTTTGCAGTACTTGGTCAGGAACTTAAAAAAACTATCAACGCCTGCATCAATGACAATGTTACTTTGTTCTTTGATCTCCCTAAAAGAAAGGATCTTACCGTGGGAAGTTATCTTATGTATAAATATGATGTAAAGGGAGATCCAACCTTTGCCAAAGTAGCTGAGAAAAAATTGGAAACTTTGATGGATGTTGTGGAAGGACGACTATTTATAGACTTTCATGATGATTCATCACAGCTGAAAAATATAGTGTTACTGAATGTGCAGAAAAATGATGTTTCTAATTATATTCTTGTGATTAATTACACCAATGCTGCAAAACAGTCGCCAGAATATGTCCTGGAATTGCCAGTAAAAGGTATGCAGTTATTTTACAAAGACAAAGCTTGAGGCTCACGAAGTGTCTCTGAATTTAAGCTCATCTGGGACAAAGGTTCGGCGAGCCTTTGCTTTAAGTATATAATGATACTTTTTTTGGAAAATGAACCACATCTCAAGGATCTGTTAACCGACATGTATATTCAATACTTGGACACAGATCTGAAGGATCTTTTTGCTTAAAGTTCTCTTTTAAATAAAAGCTTATTCATAGTTGACCAAAAATAATACTTTCATTAAACTATAATATTTGCGCATTTTGAGGATTTGTGTCCTCAAACCTCCTCTATGCAATTTGGGTCTCCCGATGTGACAAACCAAATGTACCTCACAGGACCTACTTTTGGAATCTTACACCAATTTTCAATTCGTCTCAGATGCATGTCTTAGACACTAAAATTTCGATTATATTCATATTTGTAAGTTTGCGAATCTTTGTTTTTTGAAACATATTGCATTTTCGAGGCAACAACTATCATTCTCTGTCATTTAATTTTTTGTCATTTATTGTATCTTTCGGCCTGGAAAATGCTAACAGAAAAGTAAGTTACGTTAATCAGCTTATGTTAAAACTAATAAAGATTTTTTTTTTAACTATCGTTTTGAACACCATGAGTGTATTGTCAAAAACCTCAAAAATGATACATTTGTGGTCACTGGGATAAAAAACATAAATATCTATTAGGCTACTATAATTGTATCGAATATTTTTATCTGGGGCAGTTTGAGTCCTATAGGGACATTATATCATGAATGTTAATGCAATTTGAGGATTTTGGATGCGTCAACCTTAACACAGCCTACAGTTTACTACACTGTGCTTGAGCCATCTTTTGGCTATTCTTATCATGTCTTTTTGACTAATATTCTGCAAAGTATGCATGTAAGAAGTTAATTTCTTTCTTAGTTTAGTACATGTAAAACATTTAAGCCTTACTCTTAATAGTATATCTATCCATTTTAGATATTTGCTTTGAGAATCCCAAGGAAAAGGATGGATGTGTTTTTTCAACTTGTTTCACAGGAGAAAATGGGATTCTAATGGTATAACATTTCTACGAAATCTTCACTTATGCACGGGAAATAACGTCATTTTAAAAAAAAATCATTTATTCAAGCCATGAATCAATGACCAGAACAGATGCAGTGAAACTTCGAAGGTATGTATGTCTCATTGATGATTCCACAGATGTTTTCCTGGACGCAAGGAAATTTAGGTTGGTATATGATTTTTAAAGCAGGGTCTGCATCATATATTGAAGTGAATAATAAAAATTGAGTGTCCATTCAGGGGATCTGGCCACAGTTGCATTGATTTTTGTTAACAATTTTAAAGAAGATTGGCGTACTTGGCGTGCGATCTGCAGGAATCATGTGACTGTACGAAAGATTTATGGTTTTAATGTCCACGATTTGGTCGTCGAATGACCAAGTGGACGGACTTTACAAAGTTACGTACATAGGAAAATGTTTAGAATAACATTAAAAGAGCTTGCAAATTTGAAACATTTAGACCACTTATCTTAATAGTTACGATAATACAGTACCACTTCACATAAATAATAAACACCTAAAAAGAATATGAAATTAAGTTTAAGTAGGCCTGAAAAATTGCTTTTCATTCCAAGTGCATCTGAACCAAAATTTAACTCTTTTAAATTTTTTATAAATCAGTAAATGAAATTCAATTGAAAAACAACTTGATTGTTTGTATAAAACATAAAAATAAAATGCTCCATGCCAGGTACCAACAAAAAAACTTCTCCACTCCTAAGTGCGCTGCGTATACTAGCTTTTAACACATTTGTATTTTTTTTTTTTTTTTTTTTTTTTTTTTGAAAAAGTTCATTTTCTATAGTCTCTGGGTCTTCTCTCCAATTTTTTTTTTTACAATTGTTTGTTCGTTTCTTTGAATACAAATGCACACAAATGTATTTTTAAAATCGTAGAGAGATGACTAGAGATAGCAAATTTTTAGAAAATCGTGTTAAAAGTGTAACATTTTGTACCAAATGACTCATCTAGCCATGTTTCAAGTTATTTTTAACGAAATCAAAACACACTATAGGGAAAAATATTTTCCTTCCCTATTTTATAGGAACGTAATACATCAAAAGAATGCTAAAATTTAATATGACAGTTTAATAATGTTTTCACTTTTCAAGCGCGCCCCGATTCCGCCAAATGTCAATCAAAAGCGCCCTCGTACTTTCTATTTTTATTTCAAAAAAATAACGTTAGTTTAATGAATTGAACTTAGATATGAAATTTCTTAAAATTCAATGATAATAACATTTCCGTTTTTAAACTTTAGCACAATCTCTGTTATTATTATGTCACCCTGGACGAGGGGTACTACTGTACTACTGTACCTAAAAGTTTAGCAGGTCGGAAGTGTTCATGATTCTTCCACACTAAGAAGGTTTACACATACTTTATAATCTCATAATAAATATCAGTCCCCGTCCAATGCAGAAATGCCCGATTTGAAAAGGAAAATTCAGGAATTATTTTGCTTCAGCTATGTTTTGACGTGAACCTTTCTTTACTTTCGTTTGGTTCGACCAAAGCTAGCAAGCGTAAACGAAGGAGGGGAGGGAGGGTTTTACGAATACTCACTTCTTTAAGATTTGAAGAATCTTATAGCTTATGGTTCAGTTCGGGGTGACATACGCTATTGCTTGTAATAGCAGATTTTCTAATAGTTAAAAGCCATTCTCTGTAACCACTTAAACTTTTGTGGCACGCATAGTCACAGATTTTTTTCAAATTTGGCTAGAATTTACCACCTCATAAACTACTCCAAAAAATATTGTTAGATCATATGAATGTTGAGTAGTTACCATGGAAACAGTGTCTAAAGATGATTTTTTCTGAAAAAATGCAATTTTTGGGAATGCTATTCAATGAAATGCGGCTACTTCAATTCATGTTACTCACAGAAATAAATAGTATGACATCTGATTTTAAAAGTCATTTAAAAACATTGTTGGTATTCAGTCTATAAATATGAGAAATCTATGATTAAAATAGCAGACATTCATTTAAAAATTGAATTATCTCCCTTTGATAATTGTGAGCTCTTTAGTGTGAGAGATAAAAAATCATTGGACAAAACTGACTGGAAGTTGTTTACATTGTCAACATATATCCTGGATTTCAAGTAAAATCAAGTGTTTTTCTCTGTTTATTTAATGTGCATACAAATTTTACCTCTTTGTTTATTTCCTGGATGCAAAAGAGTAATTTTTATGTGTGAACAATGGGGAAATGTACAAGTCTTAGATCACATGGTACAAGAAATCAGCTCTGTGCACATTCATGATATTGAAGCCTAAGCCTCTAGGTCTTAGGATTTCAAAATGGGGATAAAAAGATAAACTTAAAATATCAGAATTATATTGAATTGGTTGTAAGAAGAGGTACAGTGTCTCAGTCAGAGTACGTGATATATTACAATGAATAACAGCCAGGAAAGCCAGTGTTTCTTTTTAAAAACAAATGTGGAAAAAAACTGAATTATAATGTTAGAAAAGTAGGCTTTTGATTTTACCTAAATAATTAAAGTCTAGCTACATTTACATGATCGTACAAAACTGGAAGTTGAAAGTCAGATAAAAAATAGGCTTGGCAACAACAAAGTACAGGTGTATCAAGTTTATATTGAATGATGTGATGTAAGTTGATAATGTTGCTGAAGCAAGAATTTTCTTTAAGGAAAAGGTCTTTACCCAATAAAAAAAAAAAAACTATCGACCAGTCAAAATTATACTTTTTTGGGGGTTGGGGGAGGGGGGTGCATAGAAATACAAATTGTCTGAATCATATTTAAAGTTATCGGTTTATCATATCTCCAGACTAAGATACATTTAGATTGAACCTTGTAGCAGTAAAATTAATATTAAATCAGTCTAGCTGTATTTTATTAACAATGAAAACATAAATAAATTTCTGACAAATCCCCCCTCCCCCCCCCCCTCCTTTCTACCAAAAGAAAAAATCTAAAATTAAACAAAAAAAAATCTATAACTAGGAAATAGGGGCGGGAAGGGGTTAATCACTTATGAATGAATCACTTCCTTTAATATTCATAAGTAACGCTTCTTAACGTTTTACAAGGTATCCATGTTTTTTGTTTTTTGTTTTTTTTTTACAAATGCCTCTTACCAATTGATGTGGGTAAGTGCTTTTAAATGGTTCCTGGAAGGGGTGGAATAAGTCCTGGTCATTGGTTACTTTACTATATTCATTTTTTAAAAAAAAATGAAAACTGTAGGAAGAAGGCAGTGACAGATTATTTATTTTAAACATTTTCAAGGACTAAACTTTAGAAATTATGTTTACATTACACACCATAAGGTGTACGATTCCATCAAGCTTACCAAACAACTCAAATTTAGCAACCAACATAAATTCAAGAAAGCACAAAAACAGATTATCCGAACAGGTCCAGCAGATTTTTTCAACAGATAATTATTGATTAAATTTTGGGAAATAGCAAATCTAGTATGTGTAAACCAATGCATATTTGGGTTGAAATATTTATCATCAATGTCTCTAAATTTTCAAGTTTTTAAGAATAATATTGCAAAGTAAAAGGATTTAGGCTTTCTCTGTCAACTTCTCTGAAAAAAGTCACAGGAAAACATAATTTGACTGTCACTGGAAAAGTGCGGGCTGTTGAATAGAGTCTAAAATGTACATTTTAGAACAAGGACTTAGTCTACAAAAACAACAAAAGAGTGTTTTTACATGCATGTAGTACAATTCTCTACATACAAGTCACTCAATATGGTAAGTGTATAGGCTTTCAATATTTTGACTTGGCTACATTTTTATCAATAAATGACCTTAAAAAAACATTCTCATAGCATTTTCACATTATGCATCAAGCTAAAGATGAGAATGTATTTTATTTACCATGCAATTTCAGTAAAATAAATTGTATATAAAACAGGATACGCTTTCACAATATCCAAGTATAAATGCTTTATTAACAAGCTAATTCAGGGAATCTGAGAAAAAAGAAGAGTATGTACGGATCTAGAGGGGTGGTGGGGTGGGAGGACGGGACACTTTAAGAGGAGCGGGCGGGACCATAGGAGTTTTGATATAAATTTCATTGCAAAAGATTAAAATCTTTTTGAGATATCACTCGGAAATGAAAGCTTTACACACAAACAGAATGTATAAATTTTTGACATTGACCTTTGACCTTTTGACCTCAAAATCAATAGGGGTCTTTTTTAGTTCATAGGAAGTTGTGCTTTATAATTTCGATGCAAAAGCTTGAAGGCTTCTCGAGATATCGCACAGAAATAAAGTGTTTAAACAGAATTTATGTATTCATGACCTTGACCTTTGACCCTAAAATCAATGGGAGTCTTCCCTAGGCCACAGGGATATTTTATGCAAAATTTGCAAAGGCTCAAAGACTTCTCAAGACATCGGGCCGAAACAAAAGTGTTACAGAAAGACAGACTGATAGACGGTCAGACAGACCCAAATCAATATTCCCCACTTTCAGTGAAAGCGGGGGACAAAAAGGCAATTTCATATACCATTGTGACCTTGAACATTGACCTTCTGTCCGTATTTATCAATTCATGTGATGCCACATGTAGTTATTGTCCACCAGAAATGTAATTTTGTTTCTTCATGCTGTTTAAAACAAAAGTATTAGTTAGGACACAGAAAAAAATGTTCTTAGTTTGCTTAAATTTCCATCTAAATTGAACTATTTTGACCTTGACCTTTATGGAAGGGAATTACCGCCAAAAGTCTATTTATCTTGCTTTTATTCTTATTCTGCCTACTTCTTTATTCTTTGTTATTATTGTAACTATATGTCACTTTATTGTTTTCATATTCGTCTTTATTACATTTCACTTGGAACTTTTTTCATTCTTCATTTTGTCCTTACTTCTATGTTGCTTTATTCTTGTAAATTCGTTCTTCTTTCTTTTAAATTGATACAGTTTCTTTAATAAATAATTATGATCATCTCTATTACAAATGTAAATTCAGTCACGCAAACCATGAAGCGCATTCAACGAAGACGAATACAAGTAGTGTGAATTTAATGCGGCATTATAACGCTAGGTGGCAAGGTGTTCGCTGCGAGTGTTGGTAAAATTAGGTATGCAAACCCGGGCCGGGGTTATTCGAGATTTTTCAATTTCTGTCTTAATACTTTATCAATCGAATCCAAATTTTCAAATGATGTATGTTATAGGTTCAGGCATGTACCCGGTGTCGTTCCCCCTGAAAGCTGGCAAGATGGTAAGACTTCCCCCGGAAGACTAGATATATAGTGAGACTTCTCCAGGGGAAGTCTCGCTATATAGCCAGTCTTCCGGGGGAAAGTCTCACTATATAATCAGTCTCCCCCCTTTATAGCGAAACTTCCCCCCTTTAATTTAGTTTCCGAATATTTTTTTATTGTAAAACAATTAATGTTTTTATACTAACGTTTTCAGTGTTTGGATAAAATTTCTCCGTCCTATATGAATGAGTAAATAAATATATGAATAAATAATTAAAACATTTTAATAGTGATTTTTATAAAATTTAAAACAACTTAACCATGCAGGTAAACATAGGTAAACTGCACGTTTCTACGGGTAATGACCTCTTTACTTTTAAACTAATTATGTCTTTTTTCTTTTGATAAGAATCGTCTCGGAACAATACAATAATCTGCTGTACACGATAAATTTTTAATGCACACTTTTATATGATTCATTTGAAACTAAACATCTTTTTTTTTAGATATATAAGATCATTACCTAAATATGCAATATATACATCGTTGATGCAAATAAAATCCAAACAAAACACGGAAGGGGAAATCTCACTATGGTCGTTTAGGACGGAAGACTCACTATATAGTCATTGCCCCCCCTCCCCCCCCCCCCCGGAGGGGAAGTCTCACTATATAGCCAGACTTCCGGGGGGGGGGGGGGAAACTCACTATGGGGAAAGTCTCACTATATTACAAGCAAGGGAGGGGGGGGGGAGAGGGCTTGCCACCAACATTTTTCTAGCCATAACTTTTTACTACTGAAAATGTTCAATGAAAGTCTTTTTCCCCCTCCCACTTTTTGTTGCAGTTTTATCAAATAGGGGCCATGTACATAGTGATGTATGAGTAAACTTTGAAAGAATGAATTTGGAAGATGTTGGACCCCCTTCCCCCAAAAATAGAATTTTCGAGTTTGAAGAATTTTCCTCTCTTTTTTGTTTTTGTTTGTTTGTTTGTTTGTTTGTTTTGTTTTTATTTTTGTTTTTGTTTTTTTTTTTTTTTTTTTTGCTTGTCAAGAGTTTTAGGTAGGTTATTTTTTTCTCTGGATGCCCCTTTCAAAAACAATGCTACGTCTCTAAGTTTTATCTGTATTCGCTGTAAAAATTGCCAATATTTATACATGTATACATGTCTACATGTATTTATATTTTGAAAATCTCAATATTTTAGATCATTTTTGGCGATATTTGATTTCCAATTTGCTAAAATAGGTGGGCAATATCAATCCGACATTTTACGTATTTTTTGCCAAACGAGACATTGACAAAATATTTTTTTTTTGAGTTATTCTGATGTCAAACACTGTGTGCTTACTAGAGATATTTATTTCTTTATTGAAAAGTGCTATTTTTATACAAAAAAATTAATACATATTTTCATAAAACCGGGGGAAGTTTCTATAGTATGCCCCGGTCTGGTGTGGTTCCGGCCACGCCTACCAATGACTTTCCGCACTACTTTGCAGAGCATTATGGGTTGGCCGAAACCTGGCCCCGGGATCATGAAACATCTTAGGCTTAAGTCAAAATCTTCATGTTGTTCTAAAATGTTAAAGAAGTCAAGCAGACCAAAATTTAGAATATTTTTCAATTTTGCTTTGCAAAAGTGTTGTTATCTTCAAATTTAGAGATTAAGTCGACAATTATGAAGCATTTTACAGGAAATTGAAAATTTGACTGAAGTCTAAGTTTGTTTCATGATCCTGGGGCCAGAATAGCCCCGGTCCCCAGAATCACGCGACTGCGCATGAACAGTTACTATCCTGAAATAAAGAAATGTCAGTTCAGTGGAAGCTAGCTAATATATAGGGGTCCTAAAAAACCACTCAATTTATAAGGGCATACTAGTAATTATCAAAATATTTAATATTTTTTTATATCAGTAAAACTGAAATTCAATCAGCCAACAAATAACGTGAATATAGAGTTATATTTTTCAGTTGACAGAAACTACACAATTATTTTGGAGTTTTCATCATTGGTTCGGTTTTAAATCACGCAGGTTTTCTTAAAATGTGTTAGTTAAAGCAACAAAAGCACATTTGAAAGAAGAAATGCTTATAAATAGTTAAAATATGATGTTTAACATCTCAAAATAATTTGTAAATTTATAATTAGCTTTTTGTATTAAAAAAAAAAGAAAAAGAAAAAAAAAAACTTAAAATGTCAGCTTGATACTGGCTTCCCATTTTACCAACTTGGAAATCAAATATCTTCGAAAAAAATCTAAAATATTGAGCATTTCGGGGCAATTTTACCGCGTATATAAATAAACTTATAACTAACATAATTTGAAAATTTGGATTCGATTGATAAAGTATTAAGACAGAAAATTGAAAAATCTCGAATAATCTAGGCCCGGGTATGCATACCTAATTTTACCAACACTCGCAGCGAACACCTTGCCACCTAGCGTTATAATGCCGCATTAAATTCACACTACTTGTATTCATCTTCATTGAATGCGCTTCATGGTTTGAGTGACTGAATTTACATTTGTAATAGAGATGATCATAATTATTTATTAAAGAAACTGTATCAATTTAAAAGAAAGAAGAACGAATTTACAAGAATAAAGCAACATAGAAGTAAGGACAAAATGAAGAATGAAAAAAGTTCCAAGTGAAATGTAATAAAGACGAATATGAAAACAATAAAGTGACATATAGTTAGAATAATAATAAAGAATAAAGAAGTAGGCAGAATAAGAATAAAAGCAAGATAAATAGACTTTTGGCGGTAATTCCCTTCCATAGACCTTTGACCTTTTGTCATAAAAATTGATTTTTCTCTTTGTTTTTGCTATTGTGTACCACATAACTAAATTTGGTTTTAATCCATTTTAAAATACTCAGGTATTTATATGGAAACTGATTGTAGGTAACTATTGCCCTTGTCTGGAATTCTTTAAAAAAGCTTAAGTTTGTAACCATGATAACATGAAAACAAAATATGAATACCAAGTGTTTCTCTGCAGTTTATATTAGAACTATATATGGACTTTCAAACCAATGTATTTGTTTTTTCCCAAATGTCCGCAAAATTTTATACCAGGCTTTTCAAAAGAGCCTAAAATCTACAATTTTTTCCCAGAAAAATCCTGCCTAAAAACGGGCGATATTTTTTCTATTAGGTAAAGTTACTCAAATACTAGAAATTATCTAAAGAACTACAAAAATGATGTATTTTGGCAAAAAGATGAAGTCAGGTAAATATCTTGTTGTATTAAAGACTTTTAATTTGTCAAAAAATGGTCATTTTTCATCAAAATTTAGCATTTTTTAGGCCATGAAAAATGTAAGTTGGTTGCCATGGTAACCATTGATCATAGCAACCATTTTATTATGAATTTTAGTTTCATACAAAAGATTTTTTTAAAGTAGTATTTCAGTTTTAAATGTTTTCTTCCATTCAGAATAATGAGACGGGCATGACAGAAACAGTGAATGGCTACAAAGTGATATCAAACTGTACAAGTGGTGTATCTGTCAGCTACTCATGCTGTAATGCAGCTGGGGAATGTGAGCAGCAAATGCTCAAAGTACCAGAACCTGTCGAAGGTACATGTTCACTATAACATTTTGTTTGAAACAAACCTTTGGAAATTTAGTCGTAAATAATTAAAGATACAGGATGTGTAACACTGATTAATGTTTTTTATTTTTGTATGTTATCTTATTCACTCAGAAGAAGTCGAACCGGTTGTAATATATGCCTGGGTTTTTTTTCTGGGTGGGGTGTTTGTTTGTTTGGGTCTTTTTTTCTTGCCACATTACATTTTGTTCCTTTTTATCTATTCCCTTGTAACACTTTGAGGTAATGATGCATCTAGTTCTGATTCAGAAGGGCATTGCTTTAGATAAATTTGATTGTTCACTTCTCGTGAGATTTCTTGTCCAGTACTTGTCTGAACTTTCATTTAGAGATGATACACCGTAAACGGGATCATAACCCCAGAATGACAATTTCTGTTCAAGCAGAATTCTTGGATTGACATTCTGTCTTAGATGAACTTGAAGTACCTGAGACAATTTCGCTGAAAATTTGTGACCACGTACATAAATTAATCCCACGCGAAAAAAAAAGTACGTCTACAGTGCCCTTACATGTGATACAATGAACGGTCAGACAATTGTGCATCAGAATAAATCAATGTTATGGACAGGTGATACAAACAAACTTTTATCAAAAATCTTGAAAATAACAACTTAGGTCATGTTTATATGAGTAAAATGAATAAGTTCAACTGCATTGATTTTTATTTTCCATTTAAAGTTTCACTATACATGTAATGGGATTTAAAGTGACAAAAAGTTGTATAGACTAATAGGGATGGTTGCAGAAAGGTAGAATTTTGAACATCATAGAAAGTTTCCAATCTCTTAATACTTTAGAAATTTATTATTTGCATAATTGAAAAGCAAAATAGGTCCAAAAATATATACTAATCCAGGCATCCATTTTTTTGACATAGAAAAAGTTTTCAATAATTGCATTCTTGGTAGTATAACAAAAATTATCAAATAGGAATCACATGTTTCCGAATATGAATAACAAATTATCGAATAGGAATTACATTTTATCGAATAGGAATGGTATGTTTTTGAATAAAAATAATAAAATTTTTGAATAGGAATAACAAAAAAGTATAATAATCCAACGTATTACACGCCATATAGGAACTAAGTAGCATGATATTGTCGACGCATTTTTGATTTTTTTTCTTATTTTCAGAATGTTAATTGACATTTTCTTTACTTTTCATTGCATTGATTTCTAGTCTTAAATTCCGAACGGATGTAATTTTTTAACAACACATTTCATTGAAAATAACAACCTTTTGTCATTCCTTCCTTCCATGGCCTTGTATTGCTTTATCATGAATGCCTCTGACACTGACATTTCTTGGCACCGTTATAAATTTGTTTAAAATTTCTGGGCCGTAAACTGAACAATCTTGAATATCTCCATGTGTTCTTTCTGCAAAAAAAAATGATTTGTTCTGTATATTTTGATGTAAAATTTGCGACTCCTTCATAGACTCATAGCAAGGCACCCTAAACAGAAGTGACTGTATGCTACATGAGAATACCTGCATAAAAATCTGAAAATTTGTAGCTTTGTATCCCTTTTGTGTCACCATTGCTGCCCTTTCGGACCATGGTAAGCAATCCTGTCCTGCCCGTCCCTAGCATGTGAACAAAGAATGTTTCCACTTCAGCATATTGCCGTGGCCCCTTTTTCGGACCCCTCTAACATCATCTAATTAACTCAAATCTTAATTATTTTACACCTAACCCATATTTTGTTATCTGTGTGGTACATTACTTGCAAAAATTTACATTGAAAAAGGCGCTATAGTTTTATAAAAGGTAATTAAAAATGCGCACTAGTGGGTGTTAATTCCGGAATGTTGCGCTTGTCCGAGCTGGGTTTTAATTGTGTTTCATTAATATTCGGAGTAGGCAGAGCATTTCATCGATCGATCGAAAACATGTAATAGCCAGTTATATAATGGCTTCTGGAAACTACTCAGCATAATGAAATTAAAAAAGTATACACAAAACTAAACACAAAGAGCATGTTTAAACTTCTCAAGGATTACGACAGTTTTTTTTTTTTTTTTGAAAGAGGGGTGCGGGGAGGATCTTGAAGATGTACATGTACTCCCTCCTTAAATCCAGATTTTCCTCCAAGTTTTGGTAAGTCATATAGCAAATGATCAAAATCTAGCAGCTTCTTAAAAAAACAACAGGTGAATGACAGGTTACTTTTGTTTCGAACATATTTTAAATTTACTTTAAGGAGGCTGGGGGTCAACAAATTAACCATCAGATATAACTTAATTTTTTAGATATGATATCTTAAGCTGTGAACTATCATTTGGCAAACAAAAATTTCATACATTTTAGTTTTAAAATTTGATCATTTTTGTATATCTCTATATGGAGCTCTTCTTCTTAAAGAGATCAATATAGTCTGAAAATGGCCACAACCACCCAGCCCTCTTAAATAGGGTAATTTGCGATAACGTGGAAAATCAACACTAAATAAACCAGGCCTACTTGTACATGTAAACAGACACTTCACATTATTTTAATGAAAAAATAATGATATAAAAGAAAAACAACTTTTTCTGTATTTTCAAAAAGATTAATTAGTGCCGTATCGAATTTTTAAAATAATATAGAACTCTCTCTCTCTCTCTCTCTCTCTCTCTCTCTCTCTCTCTCTCTCTCTCCGTACTTCAGTACAATAAATACTGTTTTACGTAATAACAAAACAAAACATTGTTTTAGTGATATTTAATCACTAAAACAATTTTATTAATTCAATGTGTGCTTGCTTGTTTTGTTTTGTTATTTTTTTGTTTGTCCCAGTAAGCTTTCCAGTGTTAAACAATCTATATGACTTCTACCCCGTGTACCTATATTTTTACAGTCAAAAACATTTTGAGGAATGATGCTATTGCTAAGATGTAGACAATATGCCTTGGAAACTCATTGAGCCCCCAAGCGAACCCTTAAATCCAAGGACTAAAACTAAAATATCATGATTACATTTTGCCCGATTTAAAATTCCACTACCCTCATCTGTCAAATATTTCTTATGAATGGTAGCATGATTATTTTTCTGTCTTCAAATATGGACCAAATACCCGAACAATATTAATATCCATCGGATGCCACTATTATCATCGGTTTCATGACCGTAGAAACGGAGGGGGGGGGGGGGGGACTCGGATCCCCCCATAATTTTGCCGATATATAGAACACTATAGAAAACATAGCTACCATACAATTGTGCCCCTTCAATAATTACTCTGATGTCCCCCTCCCATTTTTTTGCTTGTCAAGGAATTTTTGGTAGTTGGTAGTGCCTCCAACTGAAAATGTATGGCTGTGCCCCAAAAACTGAAATTGCTTCCTACGGGCCTGGGTTTTACCAAAAGAGGAATTTTATACATACCTCAAGAACTCCTTTGAAAAGTATAGATTGAACTCTTTTGAATTCAATATAGATGTATGTTTTGATTTTAAGAATATTTTGTTAAGAAAGGTAAATGGAATTTAGTAGAAGGGTCAGCCTATTTTAGCCCTCTCCATCAAGGTCAACGTAAATACATAATTGATATAAAATAAACAAAGCAAAAATGTAGAAAATGTACAAAAAAGAAGGGGTGTGGAGAAAAATATAAAAGAAAAAAATACTAGAAAGCAAAATTAAAGAGAAAAATAAGCAAAATTACAGAAAAAATACCGGTTAGGAAATATTCAAAAATGTTATATTTACTTTAAAATAATGAATATTTTAGCAATATTTGGCACTACTAAAAATACTGGGCAGAAAAATATAAATCGATGTTGACCAATTGAAAATGTGACGGTCTGAATTGCTAATCGGAGCTAAAGCCACGTGATTTTTTTTTTTTTTTTTTTTTTTTTTTTTTTTTTTTTTTTGTATTCACAAAGTTACCCGAGTCTACAAATCACGTGATAAATTGGAATATTTAACAGGCCATAATGAGTTCAATGACATGTAAATACCCGTGAATAGTGAAGGAAACGGTCAGTGTTTTCTACCTTTTTTCAAAAAGTTTACCCCGAGCGCAGGCTTGCCCAATTTTCTCCTTTATATATGATGAATTTCCAACAGTTATACACCTTCTGTCCTTTTGAGAAAGGATGACTGCACTTAACGCCTGTTTTTGGGGTCTTTTTCGGGTGCTTCTGTTGCTTTTATATCTAAACCTTATTTCATTTTTGTATGTTTATGAAAGAATCTTGACAATTTGGAACCAAATTTAAATCTTAAAATTATTTTAGACTGTGATACAATAAAATGATTCAAAGTTTTTTGTCTTTACTGCTTTCCAAATATAGTGAATTTACACTTACCTGCCCTTGATTGAACATTACATATGCATGAGAGGTGGAGCTAACATTGTAAGAATGGGTCTAAAATTAGACTTGATAAATAACAATGACATGTTTGGAAAAAAGAACGTGATCACTCTTTCCAATCTCCCTCTCCATTCTGTATGGCACAAATACACTTCTGACAAAGGTTTCAAAACGAAATTAACAATATGAGCACATCAATGTAATTAAAGCAGATTTTATATCAATGCCAGATGACTTAACGTGTTCGAACACAATGTCCTAGTTAGCACAAAACATGCTACCTTACAAGACACGTGACGGAATTTAGTATTCACAAATTTACCTGAGGTAAGAAATCACGTGGTGAATCATAATATTCAACATGTCAATCCTTGGTTACGACACAGAGAGCGAATGTAAGAAGAAACAGTTTTTTTCTCTTTTTAACCATGAGCGCATGATTGTCTATTAATCTCCTTTTGAAATATTATTATTTATGCAAATATACAACTACTGTGAAACGTAGAATAATAAGAAAACATGCGCTGACTATGTATAAAGTCAGTAAAAAAGTGGGCGTCCTCATTATCGAACGGAGATTCAAGAAATTGTGATGACCCCTGCTTTTGAAAACAGATTCGAACTTCGTAAATACACACTTTTATTAAACGTAATTACATAAAGTTGAAGACTGGATGTTGACCATTCTTGCAATCAAAAGAAAAATGCTTGTTTTGAAAGTTTATTTTGTCGCAAATTTCGCATGTCCTTAAGTGCAGTCATCCTTTGGGCAACAATGCGCTCACCATATATTACGGCTTTAAAAATCGGAATAACTTTGAATATCAATGGAGATTCGTGAATTGCAGTGACCCCTCTTACAAAACACAGTTTCGTTCTTTATTTTTATGGATCTTTAATTCCTGTAATTTCGCAAAGTTGCGATTAAGACATAGAAGAATCGCATTATTCATCTCATGGCGCTATTTTCTATTAATACTTTATTTTTGCGCAATTTACCGGGGGCCACGTTTTGTACACTAAGTGCAATCATTCTTTGAATCTATATGACGATATCTGAATTCAATTTTACAATTTGTAGCTTTGCATCTCTTGAAAGATGATTCTGTAACAAACAAGAGGCCCAAGGGCCCTAATGGTTAGCTGGGTATAATACAACAATTTAGAGGATCCATAGAGTATAAAACGAACTGAAAGGTGAAGCTCTGTTGCCCAAAAGCAAGAAAAATAAGGTGATCAGGATCAACAAAATAATTAGTCTAGTATTCATTAACAGTTCATAAATTAGGTTCTAATCTGTTCCTCATTTATCACTCTCACCAGACAGTATATAAACGAACTATCAGTGCTTCTGTACTCTTTTAATTCCTTGTTGATGTCTCTTACATTGTCCTCTCTTGGTCTTTGATAAACATTTAATAAGACAAGTTATTTTTGTCCCATTTTTATTTATTTATTACTTATAAGTCTACCTAATCAACCATGAAAGCACTTTTTGTATTATACAATAAAAATTCTATTAACCTTTCAAGTACATTATTTACAGTGATTAATTATCACAAGTAAATGGCAAAAGGGCATAACTCCTCTCAGTAGAATACAAATTAATAGAGCCCTGGCCTGGACTAGAACACTTGACCGAATGGTCCTGATGTTCAAAAATCTGGTAAAAATACCCTTCCTTATTAAAACATTTTACTCTTTCTGCCTCTGATATGTCCAGGTGCAGAGAAGATTTTTAAAGCATTAATGCATTTTCACTACATAATAAATAGATCCCCGCCCTAACATCAGAACCTCTGATCCAGGGGCCATGAAATTCACAATTTCGGAAGAGGCATTCTTGCTTATCATAACCATGAATTTGTTTAAATAATACCCAGGAGTAGAGAAGAAGATTTTCAAAGAAATAATGCACTTTCACTATATGATCTATATAGCCCCGCCCTAGTAACATAACCCCTGACCCTGGGGCCATGAATTTCACAATTTTGGTAGAGTCACCCTTGCTTGTCATAACTATGTATTCAATTTTTTTAAATAATACCCAGGAGTAGACAAGAAGATTTTCAAAGAAATAATGCACTTTCACTATATGATCTATATAGCCCCGCCCTTGCTCCAGAACCCCTGACCCTGGGGCCATGAATTTCACAATTTTGGTAGAGGGCCCAATGCTTATTACAATCATGCCAACAGTTTGACTGCTTGATGTCCAGGAGTAAAGAAGAAGATTTTTAAAGATTGCATTAATTTTGATGGTTTTGGCCCCACCCCTCAGGCCACGAAATTCACAATTTTTGTTCCCCTTCACCCAGAGATGCTATATGCCAAAATTGTTTGAAATTGGTTTGCTGGCTCCAGAGAAGAAGCTGAAAATGTTCAAAAGTTTATGACCCATGAACGAGTAACTCAGGTGACCTAAAAAAAACTCCGTATTACAATTACTATCTTAAAAACATCAAGATACATATATACATGTACAACATACATATAATTCTGTATATATGTAAAATTAGGGAAAAAAGGAAATGTAAACTTTAGGTCAAGGTCTAATTTTTCAATTACTTAAAACCAGTAGAGCTACAGTCTGGTTTTTCTAACAATTTCAAGACGTAGTATTGCTAAACCATTCAAATTCTGTTATATGCAGTATTTTTTTGTTAGGATACGTCCCTTTTAAAGGTCTGCATGTTACTATGGTGAAATTTATAAGGATCAAAAGATTTCCATCTATAAAACTTTACTTCCTAGACTCAGATTTTAGCAGCATGCACTGTCTCAGCGTAAGTAAATTTCTAATTTATGCATTTAACTTTTTTTTCTTTTATAGTTTTTTTTTTTTGTTTTTGTTTTTTTTTCTTTTTTTTTGTTTTCTTTTTGTTTTGTTTTGTTCTTTTTTGTTTTGTTTGTTTGTTTGTTTTGTTTTGTTTTGTTTTTGTTTTTGTTTTTTGTTTGTTTGTTTTTTTTGTGTGTGTGTGCATAAGTGAGCTACTGTTATGTGTTACCAATTTAAATATTTGGTAGAGAATTATGAATATGGATGTATCATTTTCTATGTATTGATTTCTTTGACTTTCATTTTTTAAAGTTTTCTTATCTATTAAATAGATTTTGATACTTCTGATTCTGATGAAAATGGCGGACCTTCATATGGGACAATAGTTGGTATAGTATTTGGAGCTTTGATAGGCCATGCTCTGGCATTGTAGTGTTCCTAGTAAAACACAGAAATAAATGAAGGTAAGCCTAACTTTTACTACTTTAGAATGTTTGGATTATAATTTAGAAAGTTTAAAAAAACTTACCATTTTTGTATGTTTTCTAAGCTGACCATTATTCCAATTTTTTGTTAGTATTTGTCAGTTGTGTGACATTTTTACGCTTTGGACATTTTGACAGAACATGCGATCAAGAATCCTTGAAATTCACTGACTAGACCCCTTTCAAAGTGGAGAAATAGATAAACTAGGGTGGGGTCATTCCAAAATCTTTTCAAGACGGGATGCATCAAAATTATTTAAAATAGGTGGAGGGGCATTTCAATGAACAAAAAAGTATAATAAATCATAAATTTCATGTCCCATGGCGCAGATTACAGGATGTCGAGGTATTTATATATTGAAAATACATGATACCTTTGCACATCGTCTTTATTCTAGTGGCAATACATTTATTAAGCAAACTATATAGATGATTGACAATTAGCTAAGAGACTTTTACATCTGTGAAATTTATTTCGCCCGAGTTAAAACCCCGTCTTAGAGCTAAGCTGAAGACATATCTAAAATGAATTCAAATTAAAATATCTAGCATTTTCAATAAATAATCAATAGATCCCCCCTCTCCTACAGAACCCCTCACCCTGGGGCCACAAATTTCATAATTTTGGAAGATTCATGATCATCATAACCGTGCATTTTGTTTATCTGCTACATACCCAGGAGCAGAGAAGAAAATTTTCAAAGAAATAATGCATTTTCACTACATAATCAATAGAGCCCCGCCTTTACACCAAAATCCCTGACCCAGAGGCCATAATATTCTAAATTTTGGAATAGGCACCCTTGCTCATCATTACTATGCACTTATTTTATCTGTACTCAAGGGCAGAGAAGATTTTTTTTAAAAAAAAATAATGCTTTATCACTACATTTTCAATAGACACCCCCCCCCGCCCCCACCAATCTGAACCCTGACCCTGGGACTACAAATTTCATAATCTTGGAAGAGGCACTCTTTATTATCAGAACCTCTGACCTTGGGGTATTGAATTACACAATTTTGGTAGAGGGCTCAATGCTTATTACAATCATGTCAGCAGTTTGATTGCTTGATTGATTGATCGATTGTATGTTGTTTTACGTCCCATTCGAGAATGTTTCACTCATATAGAGACGTCACCATATACCGGTGAAGGGCTTCAAATTTTGACCTTTACTCGGCACTCAGGGCCATTGAGCAGTAAGGGATCTTTATCGTGCCAACGCCTGCCGTGACACGGGGCCTCGGTTTTTAAGGTCTCATCCGAAGGACCCGCAACTTTCACTTCAAAGTGCCGAGCGCATGGCGAAGGAACAGTTGCTACCCATTTTATCGACTTGGGTCAGTCGCGGCCGAGATTCGAACTCACGACCTCCCGATCACAGAGCGAGCGCTCTACCGACTGAGCTACCGTGAACGGGTTGATTGATTGATGTCCAGGAGTAAAGAAAATGATTTTTAAAGATAGCACTAATTTTGATGGCTTTAGCCCCACCTCTAAGGCTTCAGGAGAGCAGGGACTATGAAATTCACATTTCTTGTTCCCCTTCACTCATAGCTATAGATGTCCTATACCAAAATTGGTTGAAATTGGTTTAGCGGTACCAGAGAAGAAGCTGAAAATGTACAAAAGTTAACGCACAACGGACGAAAACAGATAGCAATATGTCACCTGAGTGACTCAGGTGAACTAATCGGGGGGGGGGGGAGGAATCAGAGGAAAAAATAATTAAAACTGTAAAATCCTAAACAAAATCTTTTGTGCCTGACATCCGTCAAATCGTGGAAGGTAGTTAAGAGAAAAATGAAAACTCACTGAAGAAAAGCATAGTGAAAATAATACAAGATGAAAATAGATGTCTAAACGAAAGACAAAAAAAATACAAGAATAGTAAAATATGTAAGATGATAATCAATATCTGACATCAATGGATCGTTGAAGAAAACCAAAATCCTATTCAAACTTTTGATGATACATTTGAGGAACTACAAATTTATTCCGATACATGTATATCTTTCAGGTATAACCATGCTATTAAATTCATTTTCAGTATAAGAGGCATCCGGATTTACAGAATATCCAAATATACCGGTATGTTTCTAACCTTCTTTTGTATGTGCAAAAAAGTAAACCATCATTAAGTGATAATTTTGTTTGCTGATTTAAAAACATGCTCTTCACGAACAAGATAACTCGAATGTATCTTGATTTTTTCAGATGAAAAGAAAAACATGATTCAGTGATTGGAATTATTTTTTTCATTGAAATGAGTTAACCGAAGGAGAGTGGAATTTCATTGCTAAAAACAACTAATGAAAATTTTATTTTTATGTATTTTAAATCTTATTTTCCTATATGGAAAACGTGTTTTGTCACAGAATCTGGTTTTATTCTCACTTCTTACAAAACAATTTGACGATTTTTGTTTCCTTTAGATTGATTTCTTTTTTTTGGGGGGGGGGGAGAGAGAGAGAGAGAGAGAGCATGACATATTATTCCTCTGTTTTACAACGTTTTCAATTATTGATTAGAAATGAAGACGTATGTGTCAATATTAATCAATTCTTGCACATGATTTAAATATAATGTTTTTATTATTTATTTAATTGATCTTTGATGTTTGTGTGAGATAGGGCTGCAATTATGAAATGGAGATTGATATTTTTGCGCATGAGAAGTGAAACGATGTTGGAAAACATTAGTTTTGATAATGGTTTCCAGCAGCTTAATGTTTGTATGGATAAAATTGTATTATCCTCTGAACAGAGTTAACATTTTATTTATATATATTTTGATTATATACATGTAGGGAAACACAGTTGATGATAAACTACTCAGTAACTTTGATTTTGTAAGAATTAATATTGTATATATGTGCTTGGGTGGCGTGCTTCTAGTTACAAATACTTTGATGTAGCATATCTTCGGAAGTAATATACCGGTATGTCATTGACAAAAAATCATAATAATACATTGATTGCTCACAATATTAAGGAGTGTAAATGCTTAAGAATGTCGACGTCAAAGCACAGTTTTCCTCTTTTTTTTACCTGTTGTACGTGTATATTGTATTATCATTTTGGATATAATGCTATTTTTGTGTGCATGTTAGGAATTTGCAATATTACGTGTATATTTCGAAGTACGCAATGATTCCGGTGTACATTTAGAGTATTTATGTCTGTATGTAAAACAACTATAATAATGACCCGGAGAAATTTTATATCAAGGTGCCTGAAACTGTTCACGAAAATGTCATATTTACTAACATTTTAGGGCTCGTGTTCATTAAATCATCAAGGAACAAAGATAGAGCTTTTATGTGCCATTTATGTAAACATTACATTAGTGAAGGTTGCACATAACGCCCATTTCTTTGTTACAAAATGCCATTTGTATTTTCAAAGTCATGGAAAGTACAATATAAGAACAACTAGAATGAACTTAATTGATAGTTTTGAGTTTTTGCGATTTCTCTTCCAATATGAAGACTCTAACTTAATTTTTTTTTTTTTTTTTTTTTGATCTTTCAATTAAAATTTCCCTTTTCTCGCATAAGTTTCTCAAAACCCAGCCCCGTAGAGCGCGGGGAAGGGAGGGGGGGGGGGGTCTGAGGATGTTCTTTTGCTGCAGTTTTAATTTCTAAATTTTCATTTATATTCTGGTTGCCCCCTCCCTTCCACTTTTTGTTGCTGTAAGATCACGCACTTTCAAATTCCAGCATTTGAAAAAAAAAATGTACCAAAAAAAAATAGAGGGAGATCCAACTAACCAACCAACCAACTCCCACCCCCATCCCCCGAACTAGGATTTTCTAGTTTTGACAGTTTACTTTTTTTTAAGTACCATGGAACTAAAATATTTTTGGTGAACACAGTAGTTAAGTATCAATGGGGAGGTACAAATTGAGAACAAACAAATGTGTTCTTTCTTTTAAACACAGGTAGATAATATTTCTACAAATGGAGTCGTCTAGCCATTGAATAACATGGACTACCTCCTTTTTGACATACAGTAATCTTGTCATGCCCTTGAAAAGAAAGACTGAGTTTGTTGATATCACGGTACTTCAAAATTTAAAGCAGATTGTTAAACATCCATCATTCATCCTCACAACCTCAGGAGTCCACTCGTTACCGTTGGACATCTGACAAACCTAACATGATTTTACGGGCTTCTTCTTTCATTGAGGGTCGCAGTGGCGCAGTGGTTAGAGCGTCTGCTCTAGAGTCGCGGAGTAAGGAGTTGATCCTTATGTCGCGGGTTCGAATCCCACTGTGGGACGTGGAGACCGGTCCTTCGGATGAGACCGTATAAACCGAGGTCCCGTGTCGCAGTTGGTGCTGGCACGAAAAAGATCCCTCACTTCTCAATGGCCGTAAGTGCCGAGTATAGGTCAGAATTTGTAGCCTTCCACAGGCAAGTGGTGGCGTCTCTATATGAGTGAAAAATTCTCGAGAGGGACGTTAAACAACAATCAATCAATCTTTCATTGAGAAGCGCCAATCAGATCAGGACTTTCATAAGATGACATAAAAAGTAAACAGAAAGTAAGCAGTTGACGCCTCAATGCATGTTTTACAGGTTGTTTGTCACCGAAAGGTTAAATGTGATTGGTCGAGAGATAATAAAAAACAATCAAGATTTGTAATTTCCCTGAAAGATGTCGCTGCAGTCAGCCCGTAAAATATCGAATGAAGTTTGTCAGGGGTCCCACGGCCACGAGTGGACTCAGAACCCGTGACGTGTAGGATGTCAATCCTTCGATATTTAAAAGATTTGAAAGAGGTGGGACTTTTTTTAATGAGTTCATTTTTAAGGAACTGACTCCAAAAAATAGATCATATAAAACCTATGATTACCATAGTATACAAAATCCAAATTTTCCTTTTCAAAAATACGTTAAAATATTTACATCTGCAAATGCAAAAATTTTAAACATCTAACAGGAAATAGACCAGGGGCCCGTTTTACAAAAGAACTTACGACTAAGACCAAAAACTTCAGCTGATTGTAAAATTTTGCAAATTTAATGATTTTGTTTAAAATTGCTAGCGTAAAAATATTTTACTACATTCCTTTTAAAAAAGATTAAAACATTTTCAATATAATGAAAATTTAAAAAGTTATAAGCAAAATAAAATTTTGGTCTTAGTCGTAAGTTCTTTTTTAAAACAGGCCCCAGGTTGGTACATGATCTAATACCAAAATGTAAAGCTTTTTATTTCTTTACAGTAAATTTGTGTCATTTGACAAACTGTGTCTATAGTAGTGATACGCATTGCTCAAATAGTGATATATGAGGGGAAAGTTTCCAAATGTAAACTTTTAATTCAGGCTTTGATCGCATAACCAACCTGTACATATACATGTATATTTTAGCCTCATAAATGTTTAAAAATGATATCTTCTTTCTTAATTTATTTGCATGCTGTGCTTGAAATTTAAGAATTGCTTCATGATTCTTTCAAATGATTACTGCACAAGGTAAAAAAGATAAAAAGGAAATAAAATACAGTAAATTGTTTTATTTCTGTCTTTCAAGAATAATCAAATGCACAGTCGTATTATGTATGCTATCATGCATTAAGAATAAGTAGGAAATGAAGTTTTACTTAATGGATGAAGTGATAGTGCGATGTTGTGACAGTGCTATAACATAATGACAATAATGCAACAATGTGATGCAGATTGAGCGATATTGAGCATTGCTTCATCTTACCATCACCATCGCACCAATGTGTTACTGCTATCATATCATCTCATCATCACGCTATCGATCAATCCTGCCATTGCAACGTCGTCATTTCATTTTCCGGCCATTGTATCATCATCATCGCATCATTACTTCATCGTCATTGCACCATCGTTTCATTGTCATCGCATTATTGCGTCAAAGGGTCATTGACCCAAAACTCAATGTTTACATAGAAGTTACAAGTACATACATGTTGAACACCAATGTACCTCAGCTTTCTGTCACAAAAAGTAATGAAACTTGCAAACTATTTTTCAACAACAAAAAGTATGTGAGTGAGATTGCATCAATATTGTTACAAATGTACACTTTGCAACAAATGATTCCTAAGCAATTTTTCCTCAAAATTTTAAGTTATAGTCAAAGTCCTGCTTACAGTGTGTATCAACAGAAATCTGTTATTGCAGTCTTCTCTTAACAAATTCCAGACTCTTCTTTCAGTTTGATTCAATTTTTTCATTTGAATTCAGATCAATGTTTCTCAAAATATATAACTTCTTTAGAACAATATTCATCCGACAAGAATGAAAAAAGATCAACTGTATATCACACGACATTAACATTAGCAATCATTCATTCTCAGGTGATCACAAACAATGAGAATGTTTTGTCACCGATTGTCTTCCCCATTAGTAAAGTCCTTGTCTTCCCCATTAATGTCTTTAGAGCATGTGAGCTGTTTATCTGATTCTTTACTTCCTCCATCTTCTTCCTCCTTCTTTCCATCTTCCTCATCACTTTTCCCCACTTCCTCCTCACTCTTGTTTTCCTCTGTAAATGAAATCAAACTACCTTACCATGACATGTACCATGTATTTTTCAATATTTTTGGATTGATGAAATGATTTATTATTTGATGATTTTTGTGATATTTAAAACTACAAAATATATACTATTTTAAAACTACAAAATATATTAAAACTACAATATATATACTATTATAAAACTACAAAATATATACTATTATAAAACTACAAAATATATTAAAACTACAAAATATATACTATTATAAAATTACAAAATATTTACTATTATAAAACTACAAAATTTATTACATAGTCTATAAATAGTCCCTATATAAACTATACAAACGCAAACGGTTCATAATACTACATATTCACTGGATTTGAAGCCGTATTCACCGGAGGGTCAGTGCGCGTGCAGCGGCATTGTGACGTCACAATCAATACCTAAAACAACGTTGAAAACTATGGTTGCAACGACCGGAGCCAGCTGTATATGCTGCATATCTGAGCAGGAAAACGATTAGGCAAATTTCTCGTAGGATTATTTTCCAAACATTTCGATGTCTTACACACAGCAAAAGGAAAACACGGAAGTTATAAGTTATAATCGGAACATTTTTTTTTTTGAATTTTTCTACGACAGAAGTTCGTTAATGAAAATGGAGTCGTCATGCAGCCTAGGCCTTCAATTTCTTATTCAGTAAAATCCTGACTATATAATAAAACAATTATGGACTCTTTCGGTGGTGAATATGGTTTGTTATTCACCAGAAGAATATCAATATTGACCTCGGCTTCGCCTCGGTCAATATTGATATTTTTCTGGTGAATAACAAACCATATTCACCATCGAAAGAGTCCATAATTGTATAATATACTATATACGAGGATTGTGCCAGAAATACGCAACATTTTCAATATCCTTTGTTTCACTAATACTATAAAGTTAAATATATGCATTACATGTAATGGTAATGTAATGCATTACTTTTCAAACACAGAGTAGTGCTGGCATTACACAGCATTACAAAGCATTATTTTGTATATACGTGTTCCTATTTTAAAATGGACATGCCCTTTGATAATTATTGTTTAGATTAAATAAGTTAGAAATTTTAAAAAAAAGTTAACCTGTTCAAGGTAGTCCGATCCTCAGATTCTGAAATTCAGCTATTAAGTAATTGAGAATACTCACTTAAATGTCTCTGATTTCACAGAATAACGTGAATTTACCTATGGTATTTCTTCAAAAGTTTATCATTTTAGTTAATCATAATTATTATATAGGGAAAATTATCAAATCTCAAATATATTTTCAGGAAATGTGAATAAAAACACCAGTTATGCAATTTCTTATTGAAAATTGATCAACAAATATATTTTATGAGAATAAAAAATGTAGGTATCCAAGCATTTGGAGAAAATTGAATATTTTTATGCATATAAATTTATTTTGTGTCTTATATTTACTTCAATTGTTAATTAATACATAGTTCTAAGTGCTTGTGCTATCATTGCTAGACATCACAGATCACGTCTAATTTCATATCATGCTAATAAGCATTGATATCTAATGCTAGTTTAAAGGAAATTCGATTTCTCTAAAATGAATTTATTTTTTTTTTCTTTTATGTGGTACAAATGTCAACTTTTTACAAGACTGTTTCTAAGACTTCGAAGAACCTTGCATCATATTGAGATGCATAAAATGAAAATTGTTGCTCGAAAGATCTCAATTTCAAGCTTCATTTTGATGATTTTTAAACAAAATAATAAATTTAAGTTATCCTTCCTGGCTGAGGATCGGATATCCTTAAATAAAATCTCTGTATGTATTTGCACTATCTACTACTACACTTTATATTCTGTTGAAAGTACAATTACCACACATATTAAATTTTCAAACTTAATTTAGATAATATTTAATTTCATGTATATTAAAAAGGGTTTTTAAGAAATTACTTTTAAAAATACTTCCAGTATGAGGTACACTAGTTAATGTACTCTGTAAACTGATAATAGAGTGTCATCAAGACACACGCTGCCCTGGGGTTTAGCAATTAAAATACCAGGTAATGTATTGTTTTGAGAAGGGCTCAAAACCAGTCCCTTTCTCCTGATTGTGTTTATAAAACATTAAAAGAGCTGGTCTAGTTTGAGCTGACCATGAAAAATACACAAGGAATTGAAGACAGGCATTCTACTTTTAGCAGAGCAAAATGTACATACTGTCAAACTGTCAAACCCTTTTTTTCAAGTTTGTCAGTGCATATTTTTTTCAATAAGGTACTAGACTATACAATCAATGTCTCAAAGTTAAATTGCTTTATGACGTCAATAATCACACAAAAAGGGCATATTGTACATGTTTTTATCTTATAGGCAATTGAAAAGATTGAACTTCTTATGAATAATAAAAAGATATGTAAGTTATTTACAGTGTAATAAATACAAGTAATTGAAATCCGTGTTTTAAACATCATATCTTTTAATTAAGAATGTTAAATTTGAATCAAAATTCATCAAGTTTAGTTTTAAAGGAGTGTGCATGTTTATGAAAAGCACAAGTTTTGTACTAGTATTGCTATTTTTGAAAACAATCAAAAGTAATGATAATGGTAATGCATTAATTTAAGAAATTAGAGTAATGGTAATGGTGATTTAATGTTCAAATTCTTGAAGTAATCGTAATATAATGCATTACTTTACAATGTAATTCTCCCAAAGCCTGGTTGATATTAAAAAGATGCTTGAGTTTCTGATTGACAATATCTTTGTGGTTTTTGGAGACCAGGTCTTCCAATGATCACAGGCGCCTGAAGTGTGGATCGATAGCCCCCGCCTTTTTTTAATAAAAAAAAATGTAAGAGCTTATAATTTCTCAATAATATAAAATTTCCCCCATCAATCACATCCATATGTCGTTCTATGCAAGCAGTTTGACCTTTTCTTACGTTTAGAGAATGGCCTTGTACGGTATAATAAAAATACACAAGGTAAGAAACAAAATTTGTAATAAACGGGGGTTCCCTGTTTCGAGACATATTTCCAAGGTAATTACAGTGTTACCTATCATAATTTTGCAACCACTCTGTCAGGGAGATGCCTTTCTACTAGTCTCTTTAATCTAAACCCCCATCATTAGTGTTTTATATGACGTAATCGGACGATTTATTAATCGGACACATAACATTTTCTCCATTGACAGCTTTGAAGGTGGTTTTGGAGTTCGAACATCCGTCTCGCTTTATCTGATTGGTTAACAGTGATACAGTTTAAATCTTTGACCACTTCC